>NC_091793.1:55166578-55479736 GCF_041296235.1 Equus asinus
CACTCACACCTACCTCTCATCTTTTCTCCCCTCGTAGGCCTGATATCTATTACATCAATGTCATTTTGTATGTCACATCAAAGTTCCTTGACCTTCTCAAATGCAGTGAATTCCGCCTCTACTTTATTTCACTTAACCACACTATGGACATACTGTAAATATATGACCTGTCAAAGCATTTAGAGTAATCTTGTATCTTTAACTATGTATTTGTTTTGTCCACTGGATCTGTTACTTCACCAAAGCTTCTAATAATTTTACTCCATTTTATTAGAATTTATCAGCCCCTTTCTTATCACTTCCCTACTCAGCATTGTCCAAGAGCTTCTATTACACTTAAAATAAAAATCCAAAGCACCATGGTGAAGTGAGCTCTTCCCTCAGACTCTCCCCTCTAAAATACAATCAAAAGGACATTCAAACACCAACAGAGGACATAACACAACACAAAAGATGTCTTGGAGACCCACGCAACCATAGGTTTAAAGGTGGTGGTGGGGCTGGATCCTCCAGAGGAAGCTGAAGCTGATTGGCAGGAGCTCCACAGAGAGAGAAGGGCCACAGTTAGAAGAGGTGA
Source organism: Equus asinus (assembly GCF_041296235.1). Lineage (NCBI taxonomy): Eukaryota > Metazoa > Chordata > Mammalia > Perissodactyla > Equidae > Equus > Equus asinus. The sequence goes on from NC_091793.1 coordinate 55,167,156, forward strand.
GTGACTGAAGAGAGGCACCGCATCCCTGCCCAGCACTCCAGCCTCATGATCACCAGGAACATGGCACAGTGAAAGAAGGACCAGCTAGGGGAAATGCACTGCTTGAGGAGAGAGGCACCCGAGCCCCACACGAGAGCATGGAGGGTGGCACAGTGAGGGGGAGATCAGCTGTGGGAGGTGCTCAGCTGAGGAGAGGTGCCCTGTCCCCACTTGGTGCTCCAGCCCCACGCTTCAGCCCCATGATCACTGGGAGTGCAACATGGAGACAGAAGTGGTAGCTGGCGAAGCCCTGTGAGTGCCCAGAGCACCATGCAGATAAAGAGTCAGTGGATGGGGGAGGCACACAGATGTAAGAAAGTACCACTTCCCGCACCTGGCACTCCAGTCTGTGATTACCCGGAGTTCTGCACAGAGAGAGAAGCAGAGGCTGGGGGAAGCACAAGTGAAGGAGAGCACCCCTCCCCTTGCCCAGTACTCCAGATCTGCCAATGGCCAGAGCACCACACAGTGAGAAAAAGCAGTCAGTGGCCAGAGCTAGGGAGCCCCTGATCATGCTGAGCCCAAAATTCACAGTGCCTGAGACCCACCCAGTGGAGGCACATGGCAGTGGCGACCAGATAATAACACCATACCAAGGCAAAAATCCACACCATCAAGCAGTATAAGAAAGTATATTAAATCTCTAGACCAGAGGGAAAATGACAAGTACCCAGAAACTAACCCCGAAGACACAGAAATCTGTAAAGTAAATGACAAAGAATTCAAAATATCTATCATAAAAAAACTCAGTGAGTTACAAGAAAACACAGAAAGACAAATTAACAAATTCAGGAACTTCTTCACAAAAGAGATTGAAACTTTAAAGGAGAACCAGTCAGAATTATCGGAGATGAAAAACACAATAGAAGAGATTAAAAAAATCTGGACTCCCTAAACAACAAAACTGACAATATGGAAGACCAAATTAGCAATTAGAAGACAATACTATAAAAATGCTTCAGAGGGAGAAGAGAGAACTAAGACTAAAAAGAAATGAAGAAGCTTTCAGAGAAACATCTGACTCCATTAGGAAACGCAACATAAGGATTATAGGTATTCCAGAAAGGCAAGAGAAGGAGAATGGAGCAGAAAGCTTGTTCAAAGAAGTAATAATGGAGAATTTACCAAACCTGGGGAAGAGGATGGAAATCCACGTGAAAGAGACTACCAGAACTCCCAACTATGATAATGTAAAAAGACCTACCGCAAGGCATATAGTAGTAAAGCTGGAAAAAGTAAATGACAAAGAAAAAATATGAAGGGCAGCAAGGCAGAAGAAAAGAACTTACAAAGGAACCCCTATCAGGCTTTCAGTGGATTTCTCAGCAGAAACCTTACAGGCTAGGAGAGAGTGGAATGATATATTCAAAATCCTGAAAGACAAAAACTTTCAGCCAAGAATATTCTATACAGCGAAAATCTCCTTCAGTTAAGATGGAGAAATAAAAACTTTCCCAGATAAACAAAAGCTAAAGGAGTTCATCAAGACAAGACCCCCACTACAAGAAATCCTCAAGAATGCCCTCATATCTGAAAGGAAAAAACAAAACAAAACAAAAACAAAAGCCCAAGAAAGTAGCTACAAAGCCCTGAGCAAGGAGATGAATAGGTAGGCAACAATCAGAAATTGGTAGCTCTCTATCAGAACAGGTTGGTAAACACTTAACTTTGATATCAAGGATAAAGAAAAAGAAAACACCAAAATAAAAATTATCTAATCATTTTCACCACAAACTCATAACACAAGGTGCAATAAGATATGACAAAAATAACTTAGAAGGGGAAGAGGAAAGAGATGGAATCAGTATACTCTAAAGAAATAGGAGGGATCAGAAAATGGACTATCTTATCTATGAGAACTTTTATACAAACCTAAAGGTAACCACTAAACAAATAATTAGAATGGACACATATATGATAAACAAGGAAAAAATGAAGAAAATCAACATAGAAAACTACCTAATCAAATCGGTAATCCAAAATATATGGGACAAGAAACAAAGGAAATGCAGAAGAACCAGAAGAAGTGTGATGAGATGGCAGTATTAAGCTCTCATGTATCAATAATCACTCTAAATGTAAATGGACTGAATTTTCCAATCAAAAGACACAGAGTGGCAGGATAGATTAAAGAACAAGACCCAACAATATGCTGCCTCTAGGTAACACATCTCAGCTCTAAAGACAAACATAGGCTCAGAGTGAAGGGGTGGAAGATGATACTCCAAGCTAATGGCAAACAAAAGAAAGCAGGTGTTGCAATACTTATATGAGACAAAGTAGACTTCAAGATAAAACAGGTAAAGAGAGACAAAGAGGGGCAGTATATAATGATAAAAGGGACACTCCACCAAGAAGACATAACACTTATAAACACATATGTACCCAACACAGGAGCACAAAAGTACATAAAGCAACTATTAACAAACCTAAAAGGAGATATCACCAACAACACAGTAATAGTAGGGGACCTCAACACTCCACTCACATCAATGGACAGATCACCCAGACAGAAAGTCAACAAGGAGATAGTGGAATTAAATGAAAAACTAGACCAGATGAACTTAATAGGTAATTATAGAGAGTACTCCATCCCAAAACAGTAGAATACACATTCCTCTCAAGCACATGTGGAACTCAAGGATATTCTCAAGGATAGACTATATATTGGGAAACAAGGCAAACTTCAATAAATTTAAGAAGATTGAAATCATATCTACTGTCTTCTCTGATAATAATGCTGTGAAATCAACTACAAGAAAAAAGCAGGGAAAGGAACAAAAATGTAGCGACTAAACAATGTGCTGCTGAACAACCAATGGATTGTCAAAGAAATAAAAGGAGAAATCAAAAAATATTTGGAGACAAATGAGAATGAAAACACACCATATCAACTCATATGAGATGCAGCAAAAGTGTTCATAAGAGTGCAATTTATCGCAATACAAGCCCACATTAACAAACAAGAAAAAGCTGAAATAAACAAGATTAAACTGCACCTAACAGAATTAGAAAGAGAAGAACAAAGCCCAAACTGAGCAGAAGGAGGAAAATAATAAAAAATAGAGCAGACATAAATGTAATTGAAACAAAAAAAAGACTGTAGAAAAGATCAATGAAAGAAGGAGCTGGTTCTTTGTGAAGATAAACAAAATTGACAAACCCTTAGCAAGATTCACTAAGGAAAAAAGAGAGAAGCCTCAAATAAATGAAATTAGAAATGAAAGAGTCAAAATTACAATGGATACCACAGAAATACATATTATAAGAGAATATTATGAAAAACTATATGCCAACAAACTGGACAATCCAGAAGAAATGGATAAATTCTTAGACTCTTACAACTTCTCAAAACTGAATCAAGAAGAAATAGAGATTCTGAATAGACCAATCATGAGTAAAGAGATTGAAATTGTAATCAAAAACCTCCCCAAAAATAAAAGTCCAGGACCAGATGGCTTCTCTGGAGAATTATGCCAAACATTCAAAGATTTATTACCTATTCTTCTCAAACTATTCCAAAAGATTGAGGAAGACAGAAATATTCCTAACACAATCTATAAGGCCAACATCACTCTGATATCAAAGCCAGAGAAAGACAACACAAAGAGGGAAAATTACAGGCCAATATCACTGATGAACATAGATGCAAAAATCCTCAACAAAATACTGGAAAACCTAATACAGCAATACACTAAAAAGATCATACACCATAATCAAGTGGGATTCATACCAGGGACACAGGGATGGTCCAACATCTGAAAATCAATCAACGTGATACACTACATTAACAAAATGAGGAACAAAAACCAAATGATAATCTCAATAGGTACAGAGAAAGCATTTTACAAGATCCAACATCCAGTCATGATAAGAACTCTCAACAAAATGTATATAGAAGGAAATTACCTCAGTATGATAAAGGCCATATATGACAAACCCACAGCCAACATCATACTCAGTGGAGAAACACTGAAAGCCATCCCTCTGAGACCAGGAGCAAGACAAGGGTGCGACTTTCACCACTGTAATTCAACATACTACTGGAGGTGGGGCCAGAGCAATTAAGCAAGAGAAAGGAATAAAAAGAATTCAAATAGAGAGTGAAAAAGTGAAACTCTCGCTGTTTGTAGATGACGTGACTTTATATATAGAAAATCCTAAAGAATCCACTGGAAAACTATTAGAAATAACCAACAACCACAGCAAAGTTGTAGGGTACAAAGCCAACTTACAAAAATCAGTAGCATTTCTATGCTCAAATAACAAACTAACAGAAGAAGAACTCAAGAATACAATCCCATTTACAATCACAACAAAAAGAATAAAATAGCTAAGAACAAATTTAACCAAGGAGGTGAAAGACCTATACATTACTGAAACAAATCGATAATGACATAGAGAAATAGAAAGATATTACATGTACATAGATTGGAAGAATAAATATAGTTAAAATGTCCATACTACCCAAAGCAATCTACAAATTCAATGCAATCCCAGTTAGCATACCAATGACATTCTTCATGGAAATAGAACAAAGAACCCTAAAGTTAATATGGGGCAACAAAAGACCCCAAATAGCCAAAGCAATGCAGAGAAACAAGAACAAAGTTGGTGGCATCGCAATCCCTGACTTCAAAATATATCACAAAGGTATAGTAATAAAAACAGCATGGTACTGGCATCTTGTGCACACAGGCACACAGATCAATGGAACAGAATTGAAAGCACAGAAATAAAACCACACATCTATGGACAGCTAACCTTTGACAAAGAAGCCAAGAACATACAATAGAGAAAGGAAAGCCTCCTCAATGAATGGTGCTGGGAAAACTGGACAGCCACATGCAAAAGAACGAAAGTAGACCATTATCTTTTCCTGTGCACAAAATAGGCTCAAAATGGACCAAAGACTTGAAGGTAAGACCTGAAACCATAAAACTTCTGGAAGAAAATATAGGCAGTACACTCTTTGACATCAGACTTAAAAGGATCTTTTCAAATACCCTGTCTACGCATACAAGGGAAACAAAAGAAAAAATAAACAAGTGGGACTTCATCAGACTAAAGAGTTTCTGGAAGGCAAAGGAAATGAAGATCACAATGAAAAAACAACTCACCAGTTAAAATCTAACTGGATGGTTTTCTAGCCTGAAGGAAAAACAATTACAAAAGGTTCTGAGATAGGAGTGAATCCACTGTCCTGCATGATTAGAAACACAACCAAGAGTGTAGAATATGAAGACCAAGCTGGTGAACGGAGGGGAATGAAATCAGAGAGTTAGGAAGTAACCATGTGTGATCTTGTAGGCCAGCATAAGAAGTTGGATTTTTTTTTAATTTAATTTTTTTCATTGTGGTCATAATAGCTTATAACGTAGGGAAATTTCAGTTGTACATTATTATGTGTCATACACAATATAAGTATGCCCCTTCACCCCTTGTGCTCACCATCCACCTCCCTTCCCTATTTTCACTTTCCTTTTCTCACTGAGGTCTCAACTTAAATTCTGCTTCCTCAGACGCCTTTAAATAAAGCAGCTTTCCCTCCAGACCTCGCTGTCCTTGATTATCCTCTAATACATTCCTTTAATTTCTTCATAGAATTAGTATCTGAAAAATGTATGTTAACTCTCTGTGTTTAATATCTTTCTCTTCCTTACTCAAGGTGAAGAACTTTCCTGTCTTGTTCATCGCTATATATTCAGTGCTTTGAAGGCCTTAAGGAAAGATTTATTAGCCAATTGACAGACACATACACACCACAAATTAAGCTCCTAGGGGAAAGCGGTCTTGTATTGCTCAAGACCCTCTGATGTCTCTGACACAAGGGGACAATGACAAATATTGGCAAATGGCCAATAAACATAAAATTTAAACTCAATAAAATAAATATAGATTAAAATAACATCGAGTTACCATCATTTTATATCAAAATGGCAAAATTAAAGCAAAAATATCCCATACTGATCCAAAGTTGTACAGAAGGACCTCAAAATGTTACTCCCACGTAGTCTACTTCTAGGAATTATCCTAAGCATTCAAAGATTTGTGTCCAAATAGCTTCATAACATTATTTGATATAGTAAGTATTAGAAACAACCTTTTTGTCAAGAGCAGGAAATTGGTTATATATTTCTGAGATGGAACGATAAAGTCATTTCAAATGACAGAAGTTTATACATCAAGATGTTTTCTCTTGCCCAGAAGTGAGAGAAAGGCTGTTCTTTATCCTGTTAAATATATTCAATTCAATGAGGTCTTATTTTTAGTTCAAATAAAAATCCTACCTCCTCACAGTGAGAAAGCTTTTACTAAGCTCCTGGTAGCCTGTGGCTCTGTGTTAGAGGCACAGAAACAGTTATTATAGATTCTCATAACAAAGAATCTGGGATACACGAGTTTTGAAGATCTTTTTGACGTCATGAAACATTTAAATGATAACAACCAAATCAACCTCAAAAACCATAATACACCTATGATGGGATTTTGATAAAGCAGTAATGGTATATTCAATATACGTCATTACAGGACAAAAATAAATATGTAGTGTAAAGATAGAAAAAAAGAGCAGAACTAAATTAAGATCTATTGTCTCACAGAAAATAACCAGCAACTCCACTGATTACTGGTCCACAGAATCCTATGCAGCTGTGTTCCTTGTCCTCCATGTTTTCTAACTGCGAGAGTCAAGTTTCTGCAGAGGTTTCTGTAGCCTTGTCTAAGAATTTACTTCTAAACGGGAGTCTTAGCTTATGACAAAGATACCCTTGAGACCTCGTGTGCAAGTATCTGAAGGGAACACTTTTCCTTCGAGGTAAAACCTCAGGGATTTTGCAGATGGTACTTTTTAAACTGAGGATCTGGTTCACCACTTGCTTTTGTAAATAAGATTTTCTTGTGATGTTGCTAGCCCATTCATCTGCATATTTTCTACAGTTGGCTATGGCTGAATTCAGTAGCTGCAACAGAGACCATATGGCCCACAGAGTCTACAATATTTACCATCTGCCCCTGTAAAGAAAACAGTTTAGAGACCCCAGACTAGAGCATTCTTTTTATATATATTTCAAATTAACTTAAGATATTTTTACAGTGAATTATTGTTATTAATTACTAGATACCATAATAAAACATAAGTTTTTATTAGCAAAATGCCTCTCTTTTTTAGGTACAAAAAGAAAACTGAATTAAGTCTTCATATCTCCTAATTGCAGCTTCTTTTATTTATATTAATATTCTAATATCCTATTAATATAATAGTACACATTAGGCACACTCTCAATGAAGTCCTTACTGAAACGGAATTATGGGATTATAACTGGTGTCATGGTCTATTTGAAAACTGGTTATAACTATAACTGTATAGGCTATGTTCCTTAAGATAAATATAAGTATTTGGTGCCCTAGGCTTATGCATAAGGATACATGTGAAATATATTCATTAATTCAATTTTTAAGTCATTTAATTATTGTGCTTGGTTGAGAAAAGCTTTTCATCACATTTGGACATTTTTAATTAGATTGTGATTTTTTTCGTAGAATAGTTATCTCCGAAAGGAATGGAGAAAAACATTTTGACAATAAATTTAGATAAAAGCTAGAGCAAATGCTATAAATTCCTGAGGTAGTTTGTACAAGTAAAACTCACTCTCTTGTCACTATAGTCCAGAGCTTAAGGATAGTTCTTATCCTGAAGAAACTTCGGGCCTATCCATAACAGAGCCATACTAACTTGAAGAATGCACGATTAAGGGAATCACTGATAGGGATCAATCAATCCCACTTCTGCCCACGCTGAGCTTGCTCCACACGCTGATCTAATAAATATACAAATGGCTTCCGTCACCTCCAGCAACTGAAAACTCAGCTACCTGAGAGAAAAGATATTTCTGTTTTTAGTTACTATATGTGCTAACCAGTTAACACTGGTTGGTCATATTAAGCTGGTTCTTAACTGAAGAACTCTTGTTAAGCCAGTTGTTTTATTAAGTTCTTAGACTTAGATGTCTCAGGCATAATAATACTTTGCATGTATTAGCACTTTACATTTTCACAATTTTATAAAATTATTATTCCTATTTTATTGATAAGAAAACCAAGGCATTATATGTATAAAGAAATTCATTATCCTCTCTATTTTTTCCCCATAGACTCTGTCCATCCAGAAAATGTATAAAAACGTCTCTTACTCTCTTTTCCTTTCCAAATCTTAGTCATCCTTTAAGGCTCAGGGTTCAAGTCTGCTGTTTTGCACCAGCAGATGCTGCTGCGTGAATTCTTCCATTCTTTGAACTCCTGGAGACCTACACTCTGTATTGAGCAGGTCAGCACCAAAGCACCAACGAAATTCAAAATTTTCTAATTGCTTCATATATATTAGTCTGGTCTTTCCAAGAATATAACATTTTATTTATTAATTATTTTACTTCATTCTGTTATTGTCTTCAAACTGTTTTGCAATTTGATAGAACAATTGGCTGAATTTTAAGAACATATATTTCAAATGGTTTTAGTTACCAATTGGAAACTGTCCACAGCTCCGTCTCTTTGTTATAATGCCCATGTTTATACGTCTTTGTTTTTCATTTTTGTTTTCAATCAGATGTTTTATATTCCTCTTGCTTTTTACGGATCAGTTACAGGGACATATCATTTTTCTTCTCGGTGCCAAGGTTGGTGTGTAATGGTTGAATTTTGTTTCATATTGCCAAGGGAACCTGATTATGTGCATTGTGAAAAAGAGACACTTTCCTTGTACTGTTAGCTGGAGTTGGCATTTAATAATCAATCATAGTATTTGATTTGTGAGGTCTTGCAGTCACAGAAGATATTTCATGTTTTTCTTGCAGTTATTATTTGTTGTTGCTCAATATCCCTAACATTCAGAGAAATGCAAATTAAAACCACGAGATATCACCTCACACCTATTATCAAAAAAACATAAGATACAAGTGTTGGCAAGGATGTAGAGAAATTGGAACCCTTGCATTGTTGGCGGGAATGTAAAATGCTGCAGCTGCTATGGAATACAGTACAGAGGTTCCTGAAAAAATTAAAAATAGAACTACCATATGATCCAGCAGTTCCACTTCTGGGTATATACCCAAAAGAATTGCTGTCAAAATCTCAAAGAGATATCTGTACTCCCATGTTCATTGCAGCATTATTCACAATAGCTAAGATATGTAAATAACTTAAACGTCCATCGGTGGATGAATGGATAAAGAAATGTGTAAAGAATGGATAAAGAAATATATATTTATACACAATGGAATATTATTCAACTTTAAAAAAAGGAAATCCTGTCATTTGTGACAACATGGATGGACTGAAAGACATTAGTGAAATAAGTCAATCACAGAAGGACAGTACTGCATGATTTCACTTATATGAAGTATATAAAACAATAAAACTCATAGAAATAGAGAATAGAGTGGTGGCTGCCAGGAGATGGAGGGAGGCAAAAATAAGTAGTTGTTCAATGGGTATGAAGTTACAGTTACACAAGATGAATGAGCTTTAGAGCTCTGCTGTACAACATAGTGCCTGTAGTTAACACTGTGATGTTGCGCATTCTGAGATAGAGCTCGTGCTAAGTGTTCTTAATCTTTTGGAGGTGATGAATATATTTATTACCTTGATTTTGGTGATCATATAGCAGGTATATGTATATGTCCCAACCCATCAAAATGTATACATTAAATATGTGCAATTTTTTTATATTTAGTATACCTCAGTAAAGCTGGAGGAAAAAGGTGTAGGTGAATTCATTGCTTAGGATTACAGATATTTCTGTTTTTAAATTCTCATCCACAAGATCTTTGGAAGTATTTGAATTTAGTTTAGCTAGAGGTGAGTGAACAGCAGGAGTAAGGGGACTGGTAAAGGCACATTTCTCATTTAAAAAAAGTAACAGTGACAGACTTAGCCAAAGTCAGTCCCTTTGGACCCAACAGGAAAGCTACTAGGTACGGTTGACCTGGTTTCTAAAAATTTGGATTCAAATAGAAAGTACTTTGATTATGTGCAATTCTATTTGTATTTTAGACTCAACCATATTTCTGTAATTGTAGCACAGCCGTTTCAAGGCTTTTAGCAATTTCTTCTACATTAGCCAACTCTTTTCTGGCATATCAACTAGGTTCTAATTAAATAAAAGGATGATTTTTTTGTATAAATTACTTTAGATATTTACTAGACAGGAACTATGTTTAAATTTCATATAGTGTCCAGCACTTAATGCATTGCGAATATTTTGTGGAATTAGAGGAGACACATGTCCGTAATAGAAGAGATTCCCTCATAACATTCCTAACATATCATCTGACCTCTGCTTGAAAATGTCCATGTTTAATCTCTTTTTTATTAAAGAAAGAATCTTATTATGTAGCTTAAGTTTTAAGATATAAATTAAGCAGACTACTTTGATATTACTATCAATAGAAATAAGCATTCTAATTAACAGATACTACAAATGAAACACTTCTATACTATTAGTACCTTTTTATTGTTTAGCCTTTTGTTTGTTAAAGAGAATACTGCTCTAATTTGATTCCCCAATGGCAGCTGTATTTTCTGTAGAAAACCAGACTAATTTAAAATAAACCAGAACACTTTGCAGAAAGATGGTGAGTCACAGCCTACTTATATGTAAGATTTTTGATAATATAAGTTCTCTTTTCATATTCTTTTTACTTTGCCTAAAACTTTCTCTTTTCTGCTGCATCCTGATATTTTTTTTCTGGCTATGGAAGGCTATGAACACACACTAAAAATATTCTTAAAATATAAAAATTAGATTATTTTAATGTCTTTTTATGGGTTAGAAATAAATGATACACACTGTTCCTAAAGTCTGCATTAAATTAAATTTTCAATAACAAACTGTCAAGAGCTCTCTGTTATTATACAAAATGTATATGTTAAATTTATAAGATAACTGGAATTTTATAGGAAAGTTACATTCCTTTTAGGAGACTCTCTTTAGTTACAAATTATGCAAACCAATAGAAATCCATGCTATTGAATTTAAAAGTAAAAAGGAAGGGAGCAGTTCCGATTAATTTACATATGATCAAATTGTCTGCTTATAAAGATGAATACATGCTAGAAGAAAAATATTGCAATTTTTCAATATCAAATCCAGTGGAAATAAATAGAACTTTAACTTATACCTATGAAACTATGTAGCTTGTCATTAGGAAATTGTGGAAATCAGTTTCTGCAAAGTCATACAGTATCTAGATTAATGTTATCTGTGTCTTATTGCCATTTACCAAAAACTGAAAAGTCTTAGGAGTTTGACCAATTACTTATTAAGTACTTACGATGTGCAAAGTACTGTAGAATACAAAATAAAATGAATTTATAGGATCTCTATTCTTTAACTGTAAATAAGTGAAAAAAAGGAGCTAGCCCTGGTGATCTAGTGATTAAGATTTTGCGCTCTCACCACCACGGCTGGGGTTCATTTCCTGGTCAGGGAACCACATCGCCACCTGTCGGTGGTCACACTGTGATGGCTGACTGTTGCTATGATGCTGAAAGCTATGCTGGTATTTCAAATACCAGCAGGATCATTCATGGTGGACAGGTTTCAGTAGAGCTTCCAGTCTAGACAGACTAGGAGGAAGGACCTGGCCACCCACTTCTGGAAAAGTTGGTCATGAGAACCTATGAACAACAGGAAAGCATTGCCTGATACAGCCCCAGAAGGTGAGAGGATGGAGCAAAAAGACTGGGCAAGGTTCCACTCTTCTGTACACAGGGTCACCAGGAGTCAGAATCTACTTGATGGCACTAACAACAAAAAATGCAAAAAATATTTGCACTCATTTATACCTCAAAATCACTCTAAGCAGACTGCATAAAAGGAGTCAAGAACTGTGAATAAGCCAACACAGTGTATTAGACCTCCCAAATTGTTAGCATTTGGGTGTTTTCACAAGTTCCTGCTCTGTTGTCCCTATTAAATGATGATAGACTTACTAGGTTCTCAACATCTCCAAATAAACCCATCCATTACTACTCCACATTCCCTAGAAATGGAGCGTGAAGGATTCTCTTTCTGTTATGATACTGGCATTTACAGGGTAAAATTTTACTTTCCCTTTTCTCCATCCTCAGATAACACATATGCATACCCAAACTGCGCACATTAACCACAATTATCTCTAATTTAGGGAAGGGAAATTTGACTATACATACTAGTTTAGTATGTTCCGGGTACTGTGTTAAGCAATTTACCTGTCCTATCTCATTTAATTGTCAAAACATCCCAGTGAGGTACTTTTATTACAGATTAGGTCGGGGAAGGATAAGTGAATTGCTTAGTTAGTAGATTTGTTACACAGATAGTAAGTTAGTAATGGGTAGAACCGTCGTTACATATGTTATTTTATTTCCTTATCATATTAGCACAATGAGTGGCACATAGAAGGTTCTTAACTCTAAAAATAATTTAAAAATACTATTGTCAGGAATCTGTAGGAATAGTGAAATAGGCAGAATGAAGGGGAAAGTTGCCCTAGGTAAGGCGGGGGTGTTGAAGGTAGGTGCACTTTTGTTATACTCCTCTCACTGAGAGGTATAGTCTATGTCACCTCTCCTTGAATCTGAGTGACTTCTGTTACTTCGTTGACTAACAGAACACAGCAGAAGTTAAGCCTTACCAGCTTCTAGACTCAGGCCTTAAGAATCTGCTATGTTTTATTTCTCATCTCTTAAAATGCTCTGTTTAGGGGAAACTGGACACTACCTCAGAAGTTTGACTATCCTGAGGCGGCCATTTTGGTGAAGAACTCCAAAATAGTCATGTCAAGAGGATATTCAAAAAGAAAACAATACTGCTGAACCGCCAGTTATTCTGCCGTCCAAGTCCAGCCACCAGTTATGAATGGAAGAAGCCACCCTGGACATTCCAGACCCAGTGGTGCCACGTGGGAAAGAACTGAAGTCCAAGACATGTGGCTGTCTCAGCCATCATCTGACATTTGAGCTACCCCAGATGAAACTCAGACACTATAGCACAGAGACAAGCCATCCTTAATGTACCCTGCCCAAATTCTTCCCCCACAGAATTGTGAGCAGAAAATAGAGTGTTAAGGGATAAGCTTAGGCAAGATTGATTGTGTCTCCCCACCCCCACCCTGTGGATAATGAGAAACCAACACAGGGACAGTGTTGATGTCCAGTGAGAAAAGTAGAAGAGAAAGACTATCCTATTCCCTTTCTCCTTTCTTTAAGGAAGGGATGAATTTTGAGGAAGTAAGATATGCATTCCTGATCTTATGACCGACTGGCCCTTATCCAAATTTGCTTGGCTTGTGTTAGCTTATGTGTCTTAACTTTTTACATGAGAATTTCTATAGAAAAATAGATAAATTGCCCCAGAAGAGTCCACCTAGAACAGCTAACCATTCTCCAGACCTTTCTCAAACAATTACGTCTTCACTATCACGGTTGTCCTGTCTGACCCACAGCAGCAACTGCAGGTCCTGGTGCCTTTTTCTCTAGTGTTTCAGGGTAAAAAATCAGTTGTGCGGGCTGAAAACAGACAATCTCCCTATGGGTTGGGGAGGCAGCATGGCATAGGTGATTTGGAACTAGTCAGACCTGAGTTCAAATCCCAAAGGTGTAACCTCGACAAATTTCTGATGTCACTTTTCTCAACTATAGGGAAAGGATAACTTGAATCACTGAGATACTATTGGGATTAATAAGGTGGCCTGTGGAAAGGATCCAGTGTATAATACAGTAGTTACTCAATGTTAATCCATTTCCCCTCTCCTATTCTTTCAGGCTAAATAAACAAGCATCCAGAGCGGGCCTGGCTCTGTCTACTTAAGTGAGGAACTCAGTGAGGACTTTAAAATGTCAGGGGTGAAGATGAGCTCTGGAGTCGCTGGACCATGATAACTGATATTGTTATGCAGATTGGCCAGATGGCCTGAGGAGCCATTTTCTGAGGTGATGCAGAGCTGTTGTGACTAGCGAGCAGGAACTCTGTGTACACATGCGGCTCTTCCATATCCTTTTAAATGTCAGTGTGTGCAGCAGGATATTAGCAAGAGACATGTTTCCTCTTCTTTGCTTTTATAAATAAGACTGAATGCATATAATCTCACTCTAAGTTATGTGATCTTGTCCCACGTCATTCTTGTTTTAAGCTTTTTTCCTCGCTTCCCTTAAATATTCTCACTAAGGTAATTTGAATGATTTGGGGATCTTAAAATATATTTCTGTAGATTATATGATATATATAGACTATATTCTATATAATATTCTCTATGTAATATATAGAATATATCTGTAGAATATATCCTATAGAATGTAGTGGGTTATAATGGAGACATAACATATAATGGTCACAGTTAGACCCATTTAGCTGCAAGGGACAGATACTCACTCACATTGCCTTAAATATTGGAAAACTACTTCAATAATCAGGGAGGGAGGTAGAGACCTTAAGAATACAAGGGAGACTCATAGAGAAAGCGTCCTATGGAGCCTGAAACTAGACCCAAAGCTGAGACCTCTGAACCCAGACCCTCTTGTTTTCTTCTGCCTCTGACTTAGCAATTTTTCCGATGCTGCTTCTCATATCCTTCCACTACTGACTGCCTCCCTGTCAACTCCATATCTATGCAGAGATTCCTCTGACTGTCGTTGCCGATTTTCTCACAATCTGTATTATTTACATCTTCTATTCTACCTCTTAGTCTTTCTCTAGGCAGCCTTCCAATTCAGCTGAAACTGCTGCCTGCTTTACTCTTACTTTTTCAGGAGCACTGATAAGATTGACTTATTACTATTGTAGAGGTCATCCTGCGAGGCCAAGCAGAGGCCACCAGGAGTCCGGGGAATGGCTGCACTTGGGCCATGAGCTGTGGCTTGGAGAGGTGGGCTGGAGTAGTTTCTCTTAAAAGAATCTGGAGCTATAACGGGCACCACATTGGCGTATTTAACACAGTTCGCGATTTCTAGGGATGCTCTTAGCCACTTTTTATCATTATCATTAGCTTTTCCTTTGTTATGATTCCCCTAGCCCCCACGTAAACCAAGAAAACTTTCCTCACCTCTCATCCAGGATTAGGTTTTTCTTAGGTGCTGTCGCAGCCGCCATCAGGTAGCCTTGTAATTCCTAGATGTCTCCTCTTTCGGACCATAAATTAGTTGAGGACAGAGACTATGTTACATTTATTGTTAAATCCCCATTATATATCTGCCACATGGAAAGTAGTATATATATATATGTTAACCTTGAGTAAGTATAGAGGATAAAACATATTTGACTTGTCCATGTCCATGAAGCAACCACTTAGAAGATACAATCAATTTGCTACGCACTTTCATGTATTTTAATACCTCAACTCATTATCTGCCGCAGAGGGCAAGAAACAATAGTAAACAGTATCACTAGGCACAAGTCCTTTATGATCTGTACTGACTCTAATATAAACGGCTATTTTTAAAGTGATTATTTAAAGGTAACATTTTATGCAACCCTTTTCCTATATGCTTTTATATATTCATGAAATTTATTCTATTATTTAAAAATCTGGAGCTTTTTATTATTGGTTGGTTCTGTCATTTCTCCTAATCAAATACTTGACAGGAAAAAGTTTCCTCAAGTTGGCATGTTTTTCCCAGTTCAAAAATGCCCCAGTGACATTTCAGGCTAATTTTATTTTTACCAGTCAAAAAATTGTCTTTTTCACTGAGCAAGCTTTATTGCCATGGAAGATTAACTGGTGCAGTCAGGAGTAAGAAAACGTCTCAGACATTTTGTACTCTTTCTGTCAACGGGTCATTCATTTATTCAGTCACTCACAAGCTTGGTTCATTCTTTTAGAAGCACCAGAGTCCTAATTTACATTTTTCATATATTTAAATGAACTAATTACTGAGAGAACAGCCACAGAATATAAAACTCAGCCTGGTGTAATAGCAAATGTGGAGGCAAATCATGACAGTTTTTCTTTCTTTAAAACTGTCTAGGGTTCTTGATATGAAAACCCAAGATGCACTGGAACTATTTGTGAAAAACAGAAGTTTCTCCTGCTGCCAAAGGCAGATATTTGTTGCTTTAGAGTATTGCCGTTTGTGGGAACTCTCCACTATGGCTGAAAGCTACAACCCGATTAGAATATTCATGAAAGGGAACTCTGCTATTCAAAGTGCAGAAAAAAAGAATAAGATCTGCCATAAAACATAAATAACACTTTTGTTTCTGTCTAAATTCCTAAGAATAATATATTTGTCTGTTGGAGCTGTTGGAAAATAATATCATATTGACATTACACTAAGTGTTCTTGCACGCAGATAATCATGTCGTAAATACAGAGAGCCTGTTTTCCCCATTGCAGAGGGGGCCTGAATTCCAATTCCACCACAGAGGCATATCCAGGCTCTGACATCACTGAACCTGGGTTGCTTGGGGACAGGGAGAGGTAGTTAGCATATAGAAGCAGCCCCGGAATTTGACCACCTTCTTTTAATGTGTCATTTTCTTGCTTTCATATTCCTTGCTCTAATATCTTTACATCAGAGTATTGATAATTATTGCATCAACATATACTTTAAAAATATTAAAAAACACACCTCTTTGAAAAATGTTCTCAGGAGAGGCTGATTCCTTTGCTTCTCTCTTAGTTAGCTTTGTTGCACTTCTTCCATTAAATTCTCAGGATCTTTGACCAGGGGCTTTTATGAAAATCCATTATGCTACAACCTGCTTCTTAGGCATGATAAGGACGTGCTAAGAATGGGTATTTTGTCTCTTTATAGCCAAGGTAATCCTAATCTTTGCTGTGAGGTCAGTTCTACCATGAGTCCTATCCAGTAGATGCAGAACTCCAGGAAGATATTACTTGGAAAAATCAAGTTTTCCAAAAATGATAGTAGATATATTAATAAGAAGGTTAGTGGCAAAAATAATATAATAGTAACATTTGCATGTACTTATTATGTGCTGGCGGATACTGTTCTAAGTGCTTTATAAGCAATAACTTATTTTTAGATGGAGAAAATAAGGCATTGAGCGGTTAAGTAACTTGCCTAAGTAGGGACGAGAAGAGGGTGTCAAGCTAGGCATTTGACTCCAGTGCAAAATATAAGGATGCAAGAAACTCAATAATCAGGGTTAATAACATTTAATGCAATGAATTAAAAATGAAAATCAAATAAATCCATGATAAGCAAAATATCAAAATTTTAAGTAAAGACAGATTGTTGTTTATTTGTCTTATGATCCAGTTTTATTGTGCAACAGAGAGTTGTTTTAATCAATTCACTGTTCCTGAGTATACACAGTTGTCATGACACCTTGCTTGGCATGTTTATGAGGGTCGACAGTGGTGTGCAAACAGATTTGGCAATTCAGGCATATATCTTCAGCTATTTATCTATCTATCCATCCACCTATCCATATATATATGTGTGCGTGTGTGTGTGTATACACACATATATGTGTGTGTATATATATACACATACACACAAGCTCATATGTATAGTATATATATAACACATATGTGTGTGTATATATATAACAGCTTGTACTAATTTTCTTTACTTCATTCAAAATTTAGGAGAATAATTAGACAAGTGTATATAGAGACACATGTTTCTTCTTTTGCCTCAGACTCCAGGCTGTCCTGGCAGGACACTGTGCCTAAGGTTACACAGCCAGTAATGGCAGAGTTTGGATTTAAACTCAGATGGACTTGTATCAGAGTGTTCATTTTAACCTATAGACTGTCTCTCTATTGATGAGAAATGTGCACAGCTTTCATTAAAATACAGATTTTATTCCAATGTCTCTTAATCTTCAAGTTAAGAAACCAAGGAATTGGCTGATGTTGGCAGAACTAATGATTACCCAAAACTTCTTTGCAAATGTTTATTTTGATATCCTTTGTTGAAACGTAGCAGCTTGTGCAGTTTTTCTTCTCTGCTTGAACTAGTATATCTCCCCAAATTCAATTTCACTAATTAAAACTTTGTTTAAAGAAGAGGAAATATTTAAATTTTTAAACATGAAAAGCTCAGGAGAGATCTTGTCAAGATGGCAACATAAGCAGACTCTGAACTCATCTCCTCCCATGAACACAACCAGGTTACAACTATTTTTGGAAAAATTACCCTGGATTGAAAACTGAAAACTGGATAAAAAGAAACCCCACAACAAGGGACAGTCCTCACTAAGGCAGAAGAGGCAGAAATTCTTGCTGGAGAGGAAAAAAGCCACTTTTGGGAGCAGTGAGCTTCTCAGCTGGCCAGGCAGGAGCCAACCTAAGGTATGCAGCCCTCCCTGGAGGACTGAGGTCCTGAGTGGGGGCGATACTGTTATAAGCATCCTTCAGACTCAACCCAAATGAGACAGGGTCTTACTGTCTGGCTTTGCTGGCTATTAACTGCAGCGAGGATACCCCCAGAAAAGCTATCTGCTGAAAGCTGAAAAGATCAGGCTCTTAAAGGGCCCAGGCACAAACTCACTCATTGCAGCAACCTAAAATCACCAGAGAGAAGGCTGACAGTCCTTTGGCTCAAAGAGACTCATCTGATGGGCTCTGGGGGCATCTTGGTGAGAGAAGGGACTTCTCTGGAGACTAAGACATGGGTGGGGGCCATTGTTCTGAACTGCTCCAGGTGAGCTGACATGGATCCTGGTGGGCGCCATTGAGGTTCATCCTTTGGCCTATTAGCCCAGGAATCTGCCACACCCACTAGAGCACAGATTGAATCCAGTTCAGCCAGGGCAGGCAACCTGCCCTAGGGACTGACCCTACCTAACAGCAAGCCCTCAGGCTACTATTCAGCATGCATTGACTGGGTGCCTTGATCCTCTACAGGCTGGCAAGGGTGTCTGCCTCTGTGGGGTGGGGCCTGTGTGAGGACCAGGTGAAATGTGCAGGGCACTGGTGGAGAGGTGGGGGCCTCTGCAGTGTGGAGTTGGGGTACCCTCCAGGGGGTTGAGAAGTTTGCATGGATCAGGACTGTGTTGACGTGTGTGGTCCTGTGGGGGGTGATGCTTATCAGCAGCAGAAGACCTGTGCTTCACAAATAGCCATAAAAAGGATCAGCCCCACTTTCCAAAGCCTGAAACAATTGAGTGCTCTCTGCCTAGGGCCAGCCCACTCAGCTGCACTCCTAAGAGATCTGACAACAGCCTTGTAGGCCTGAGGCCTATCACAACTGTTAGCCCCTGAGCCTAGCAACCAGCTACACTGGGTACCTACGCAATTAAGAGGAAAATGGCAATAGAAGTGTGCTGATAGACTTTGTAGCCAAGGTGCAGAGGCTCCCCAAACCGGATTTACAAACAGCTGGCCAGGGAAGGAAAGACCAGACTCTCTGGGTACCTGCAGTGGGAGCAACCCTGACACACAGAAGGACACAATAGCCCACAAAGGGGTCACTCCTGGATCTTCTGGACTGCTGATGAGAGGGAGGCACACTCCTGGGCCTCATAAGGCATCTCATACATAAGGCCACTTCTCCAAGATCAAGAGACATAGCCAACTCACCTAATGCATAGAAATAAGGGCAGAGTAAGAGGCATAATGAGGAGACAAAGGAATACCTTCCAAGCAAGGGAACAGAACAAAACCCCAGGAGAAGAACTAAATGAAACAGAAACAAGCGACCTACTCGACAAAGAGTTCAAACAAAATATCACGAGGATGCTCACAGATATTGGGAGAAGACTGGATGAACACAGTGAGATTATCAACAAAGAACTGGAAGATGTAAAAAAAAATCAGAAATGAAGAATACAATACTGGAAATGAAAAATTCACTACAGGGACTCAACAGCAGAGTAGAGGATGCAGAAGAATGGATCAGTGAGCTAGACAAAAGACTAGAGGAAACCACTCAAGAAGAACAAAAAGAGAAAATAGAATTAGACAGAATGAGAACAGTCTAAGGGAACTCTGGGACAATATCAAGCATGCTAACATTCGGATTATAAGTGTCCAAGAAGGAGAAGCGAGAGACAAAGGGGCAGAAAATTTATTTGAAGGAATAATAGACGAAAAATTTCCTAACCTGAGGAAGGAAACAGACACCCAAGTTCAGGAAGCACAGAGAGCTCCAAACAAGATAAGTCCAAAGAGGCCCACACCAAGACATATTATAATTAAAATGTCCAAAATTAAAGACAAAGAGAGAATCCTAAAAGCAGCAAGAGAAAGGCAACAAGTGACATACAAAGGGAAGCCCATCAGGCCATCAGCGGACTTCTCAGCTGAGACCCTACAGGTAAGAAGAGAATGGCACGATGTATTTAAAGTGCTAAAAGGAAAAACCTACAGACAAGAATACTCTATCCATCAAGATTGTCATTCAGAATGGAGGAGAGATAAAGAGCTTCCCAGACAGGCAAAAATTAAAGGAGTTTATCAGCAAGAAACCAGTTCTACAAGAAATGCTGAAGGGACTTATTTAAGTGGAAAAGGAATGACCACAAATAGAGATAAAAAAATTATCAAAGAAATAAAACAACAGCACAAAAAAAAAAAACAGGCAATAAAATCATTTGTAAATGTAAAAATATAGTAAAGGTAGCAGGTCAACTACCTGTGAAGATAATGCGAAGGTTAAAAGACAAATTTTCTAAAATCACCTATTTCAATGATAAGAGGGTAATGGATAGACACACACAAAACAAGAGACTATATATGATTTGAAAAACATAAAATATGGGAGGAGGAGAGTGAAAAAGTAGAGCTTTTAGATAGTGGTCAAGCTAAAGAGTCTATCAAGTTGATACAGACTGTTATATACATAGAATATTAAACAGGATCATCATGGTAATCACAAATCAGAAACCTATACTAAGCAAGCAAAAAAGTAAGACAAAAGAAATCAAACATATTACTAAAGATAGCCATCAAACCACAAAGGAAGAGAGGGAGAGAAAAAGACAGGAACAAAGAAGAACTACTAAAACACCCAGAAAAAAAAGTAACAAAGTGGCAATAAATACATATTTATCAATAGCTACTTTAAATGTCAATGGATTAAATGCTGGAATCAAATGCCATAAGGTGGTCAATCAGATAAAAAAAACAAGACCCATGTATATGCTGCATACAAGAGACACACTTCCCACCTAAAGACACTCACAAAGTCAAAGAATGGAAAAAGATATTCCATGCAAATAGCAAAGAAAAGAAAGCGGGGTTAACAATACTTATATCAGACAAAATAGACTTTAAAACAAAATCTGTAACAAGAGACAAAGATAGGCACTATATAATGATAAAGGGATCAATCCAACAAGAAAATATAACACTTGTAAATACCTATGCACCCAACATAGGAGCACCTGAATATACAAAGCAATTATGAACAGACATAAAAGGAGAATTAGACAGTAACACAATAATAGTAGGGGAGTTTAACACTCCACTTACACCACTGGATAGATCATCCAAACAGAAGATCAATAAGGAAACATTGTCCTTAAATGACACACTAGAACAGATGGACTTAGTAGATTTATACAGAACATTCCATCCAGAAACCACAGAATACACATTCTTTTCAAATGCACATGGAACATCCTCCAGGATGGATCACATATTAGGCCACAAAACAAGTCTCAATAAATTTAAAAATATCAAAATAATACCATGCATCTTTTCTGACAAGAAAGGTATGAAACTAGAAATTAACTACAGGAAGAAAACCAGAAAAGCCACAAAAATGTGGAGATTAAACAAAATGCTAGTGAACAAAGATTGGGTCAATGAAGAAATCAAAAAACTCCTGGAGACAAATGAAAATGAAAATACGACATGCCAAAATCTGTGGGATACAGCAAAAACAGTTCTAAGACAGAAGTTTATAGCAATTCAGGCCTACCTCAACAAAGAAGAAAAATCCCAAATTGACAATCTAAAAGCACATGTAAAGGTACTGGAAAACGAACAACAAACAAAGCCCGAAGTCAGCAGAAGGAAGGAAATAATAAAAATCAGAGCAGAAATAAATGAAATACAGACTAAAAAACAATAGAAAAATTAATGAAACCAAGAGCTGGTTCTTTGAAAAGATAAGCAAAATTGAAAAACCCTTAGCTAGACTCACCAAGAAAAAAAAGAGAGATGGCTCAAATAAATAAAAATCATAAATGAAAGAGGAGAGATTACAATGGACACCTCAGAAATACAAAAGATAATAAGAGAATACTATGAAAAGCTATACGCCAACAAACTGGATAATCTAGAAGAAATGGATAACTTCTTAGAAAAATACAACCTTCCAAAACCGGACCAAGAAGAAGTAGAAAATTTGAATAGACAGATCATCAGTAAGAAGATCAAAACAGCAATCAAAAACCTCCCAAAAAATAAAAGTCCAGGGCCACGTGGCTTCCCTGGTGAATACTATCAAACATTCAAAGAAGACTTAAAACCTATCCCTCTCAAACTGTTCCAAAAAATTGAAGAGGAGTGGAGGCTTCCTAACTCATTCTATGAAGCCAACATTATCCTGTTACCAAAACCAGACAAGGACAACACAAAAAAAATAAAATTACAGGCCAATACCGCTGATGAACATTGATGCAAAAATCCTCAACAAAATAATAGCAAATTGAATACAACAATATGTTAGAAAGATCATACATCATGATCAAGTGGGTTTTATTCCAGGGATGCAGGGATGGTTCAACACCCGCAAATCTATCAACATGATACACCGCATTAACAAAATGAAGAATAAAAATCACCTGATCATCTCAATAGATGCAGAGGAAGACTTTGACAAGATACAGCATCCATTTATGCTAAAAACTCTAAATAAAATGGGTATAGAAGGAAAATACCTCAACATAATAAAGGCCATATATGACAAACCCACAGCAAATATCATTCTCAATGGAGAAAAACCGAAAGCTATCCCTCTAAGAACAGGAACCAGACAAAGATGCCCACTGTCACCATTCTTCGTTAACATATTATTGGAAGTCCTAGCCAGAGCAATCAGGCAAGAAAAAGAAATAAAAGGGATCCACATTGGAAAAGAAGAAGTGAAACTGTCACTCTGCAGACGACATGATTTTGTATCCAGAAAACCCTAAAGAATCCACTAAAAACTTTTAGGAACAATAAAGGAATGCAGTTAAGTCGTGGGATACAAAATCAACGTACAAAAATTGGTTGCATTTCTATACACTAACAATGTAGTAGCAGAAAGAGAAATTAAGAATACAATCTAATTTACAGTTGCAAGAAAAAGAATAAAATACCTAGGAATAAACTTAACCAAAGAGGTGAAAGATCTGTACACTGAAAACTATGAAACATTGTTGAAAGACATCAAAGAAGACATAAAGAAATGGAAAGATATTCCGTGCTCTTGGATTGGAAGTATTAACATTGCTAAAATGTCCATACTTCCTAAAGCAATCTACAGATTCAACACAATCCCTATCAAAGTTCCAACAACATTTTTCACAGAAATAGAACAAAGAATCCTAAAATTTATGTGAAAAGACCCTGAATAGCCAAAGTATTCCTGAGTAAAAGAACGAAGCTAGAGGTATCACACTTCCTGATTTCAAAACATACTACAAAACCATAGTAACCAAAACAGCATGGTACTGGCACAAAAACAGACATGCAAATCAATGGAACAGAATCGAGAGCCCAGAAGTAAACCCACACATTTATGGACAGCTAATATTCGACATGGGGGCCAAGAGGGTATGATGGAGAAAGGAGAGTCTCTTCAATAAATGGTGTTGGTAAAACTGGACAGCCACATGCAAAAGAATGAAAGTAGACCATTCCCTTACACCATGCACAAAAATCAACTCAAAATGGATTAAAGACTTGAATATGAGACCTGAAACTATGAAACTTCTAGAAGAAATCATAGGCAGTATGCTCTTTGACATCGGTCTTAGCAGCATATTTTCAAGTCCCATGTCTGACCGGGCAAGGGAAACAAAAGAAAAAAGGAACAAATGGGACTACATCAAACTAAAAAGCTTCTGCACAGCAAAGGAAACCATCAACAAAATGAAAAGACAACCTAACAATTGGGAGAAGATATTTGCAAACCACATATCAGATAAGGGGTTAATATCCAAAATATACAAAGAACACATACAACTCAGCAACAAAAAAAAAAAACAATAATCCAATTAAAAAATGGGCAAAGGATATGAACAGAGATTTCTCCAAAGAAGCTTTACGGATGGCCAACAGGCATATGAAAAGATGCTCAACATCATTAGCTATTAAGAAAATGCAAATCAAAACTACAGTGAGGTATCACCTCACTCCAGTCAAAATGGCTATAATTAACAAGACAGGAAACAACAAGTGTTGGAGAGGATGTGGAGAGAAGGGAACCCTTGTACACTGCTGGTGGGAGTGCAAATTTGTGCAGCCACTAGGGAAAGCAGTATGGAGTATCCTCAGAAAATTAGGCATAGATCTACCTTATGATCCAGCTATCCCCCTGCTGGGTATTTATCCAAAGAACTTGAAAACGCAACGGCATAAAGATACTTGCACCCCTATGTTCATTGCAGCATTATACACCATAGCCAAGACTTGGAAGCAACCTAGGTGCCTGTCAAGGGACGAGTGGATAAAGAAGTTATGGTATTTATACATGATGGACTACTACTCAGCCATAAGAAATGATGAAATCTGGCCGTTTGTGACAACAGGGATGGACCTTGAGGGTATTGTGCTGAGTGAAATAAGCCAGAGGGAGAAAGTCAAATACTGTATGATCTCACTCATAAGTAGAAGATAAAAACAATGACAAAAAAACACATAGCAAAGGAGATTGGATTGGTGGTTACCATAGGGGAAGGGGGAAGGGTAAAAGGGGTGATTAGGTTCACATGTGAGGGGATGGACTATCATTAGTTTTTGGGTGGTGAACATGATGTAATCTACACAGAATTCGAAATATATTATGATGTACATCTGAAAGCTATATAATGTCATAATCCAATGTTACTGCAATCAAAAAAATAAATAAAAAAATAAAAGTTCAACTATCATCTGGATATTTTTAATGTTTAGGTCATGAAATCAATAATATTCAACCATATATAATGTAGCAATCACATTGCTATATCTATGGCAATTTCTCAAAGAAACACTTTTGTGTTATATGTGAAATGTACTGGTTGATTTTCATTTTAAGAAGTTTCCTAAACAAAATAAATATTGGATAAAAATATGTATTAGCAATGTGTGGATATTACATGGCATGATTAATTTTCTTCAATGTGACCACTTATAGCATCATCTCAAAACAAAGCGTAGCTGAAAGTTGTGTTTCTCCTAAAATTATTATACAATTTGGAGTTGTTTCTATTTATGGCAGTGTTTCCTTTTCCTCAGCTTTCTTTACTTTAATGAGTGAAAATTTACTGTGTTAATGTTTTCAGTGGTTCATAGATTTGTTCCATTGTTAGCATAACTTGAAAATTAAACACTGCTTCAGCTGAACAAGTTCATGCAAGTGAGGATTTTTTTTCTTTTCTAATTTTCATTGTGTTTTTCAATAAGTGCTTACCAGGAACTTTGCACTTGTACAAAATTGAACACATATTTACATATGGGAAATATTAATTTTAATTTTCTGATTGAACATTCGATAGTATATGTACTCTCAGAATTTTATTCTGAATTGTGGGGTTCTGAGACTTTCTTTTTCTTTTGACACCTTGTTTTAAGCTGAGAACACTTTCATGTTATTTTAAGTGGTCATGGTGTGGGGTGGACTTCTCTAATTCTTGGGCACCGAAATCAGTTTGGAGAGCTGAGTCAGGCATCACTGTGATAAAGACAGTACTGGTATGTGAACTTGGGCCTGGACTTTAACTTAGTGTCATTCTGACCTGCAAAGTACCTGTTGTCCCATCTAATAGAGGCTTCAGGGAAGCTGTACCTCCCTCCATTTAATTAGTTGAAAGCTACACTTGCATTTTTGTCAATAACAACTTTATGTACTATCAAAAAAAGAGTAAGAATATCACATCTTCTCTTTCTGGAAGATAAGAAGGTTTCCCTCTCTCTTTAACTCTGTTGGTTTTGGTTCTTTTAAATAATTTGTGACAAGAACCAATGTTTGAGACTGACAAACCTTATTTATGCAAGAGGAACACAGACCACTTTTTTCTCTTATTTGCAAATGACATTTCCTGATAAATCCTCTTTCTGTAGTTCTGATTGTGCTAGATGGCTGAGTATGTGCAGAATTGATGCAATTACTCTAGAATACCCAATCTTCCCCATTCTTCTCTCCTTACATTTACATGAATTTCTTCTCTCTCTGGAAAAGTACCAGGCTATTTACAGACCCTTCAGTCTCCTTTGTTCCATCCCACCTCCCTTGCTTTGAACAAAATGAAAACTTTCCAAAATAGTCTTATGAACCAGGTTTTTCTAAATACTATATAATCAGCTGACCTATTTCAGATGCAGCCTTTCTAATTTTGTCTCCACATTTCCTGCACTAACATGCGGATATATTTTCATACAGAGATATTTGTATGCAATGCCTGATTTACAGAAGATGTATACTTTTGGATGTTATTTAGTTACTTCATCTGTCAACTTCTCTTGTGCTCTGTTTTCTTTAAGTTGGGACGCTTGTTATTTTTCTGAATGTGGTCCCTGATTGTTTCACAGCTCTGTGATTTTATTTGTGGTTCCTCCTCCTAAACCTGAGATTCTTCTGGCAGGCCTAGTACAGTATCCATTAATCATTTCCCAGTCCATTCTTCAATGTGAGGCCCAGATGAGTCCAGGATGTTTCCTTTTCCTTCTCTGGACTCTCTGGCACTTTGTTGGCCTTCACTATATCTCATGGCACATAAAGATTCTCTCTCTCTATAGCCTCTCTTTTTACAGGATATCAGCTAAGAAAAGATACCATGCCATTTTTGTATCCCTTATAGCATGTAATACAGTTTTTATTTTAGGATACAACTTGTCCAGATCAGGAGTAAAAGATGAAGACCCCGTATAAACTGTTAACAAAGTGTCTAAGAAGACTGCATTTTCAGGTCTAATTCAGAAAGTCAATGAAGACAATTCCTTCCTCAACTTGGGGCTTGAAACCTGGCTGCCTTTGTGCAGCACACGTCTGACAGAAGCTTCTGTAATTTGGAAGTGGACTCTTTGCCAGCTGTGTTTCAAATAGCTCTTCCTGAAAGGCATGTGTTTTCTGTTTTATAGAAGGTGTAGGACGTTCTATTAGTCAAATTCACGAAATTCACTCATTTAGAATATCATTGAATAAACACAAAGATTTCTAAGGGCTGAAGAACAGAATACATATCTTACCTGTTCTTACTTTATATATAAATTTAGTTTCTATTTTAAAAATATTCATTTTGCATCTAGGCCTCCTTTTGCAAATGGATTACTAGTATTGTGGCAAGTCCTCATCCTGAACATCTCATCAACAGTGAGAAAAATGTCTCTGACTCATCTACTTGCATCCCACTGAGTGGTAAAATTTCACCAAAATTGCTTAGAAAAAAGATTTTGAAGAGAGCGCTCAAAGAGGATTTTTTTAGATAGTTACAGTAGGCCAAGCTTGAGAGTTGAACTGCACTGCTTCAGAAGAATCTATTAAAACCATGCCAAACTTTATGAATAATATGATTAATTCATAAAAATAAGATTACCAGTGGAATGGCCAATGAGTAAAACTGGCCTGTCACAACGTAAAAGAAAACTTGAATAAAAAATTACAATAAAAATTGTGAGCACATGTAGCTGAAAAGCTAAGCTTATGAGATATCTTTCAGTTGAGTTCAGCCATATGGAAAATCCATGTATTGTATTTGAATAGTTTGTAATATCCCTGTAGTACAGGACACACTAGCAGGTTTTTCAACTCAAATAGACTGTGATGAGTTCATTTATGCAGCTAAGTGTCAGGCACTGTCTAGGCACAGGGACTACACCTGTGAGTGTTCATCTCTTTTGCCCCATGGGCCTCTAACAACTCTTGCAAATGTGGTCTATTGATGCTCTTGGGAGTCATGTATTCCAAGATGAAAAGGGATAAACACACAGCACTACAAGGAAATTGAATATGAGATACATCTGAGAAGAATAGAAAAGTCTTAATTTTCAAACAAACAATAATGTGGCATTCAAGAAACTTTCTATCAAGAATAAAACATTTCTTCTCAAGTAAAATTAGGCTGTGATTAAAAGTTTTCATTTGTACTTTTCTTTATTCCATTAAGTCATGAAGTCTCTTTATGCTCAAATACCCAAGTAATGGATCATTAGCTGTAACCATGTTTGTTCCTTTTCATTGCAGTTCTATTTTAAGCAGGACAGAGAATCACATGGCACATTACCAAAGGGTAGAAATTAGTGCAGGTGAAGGATTTTAGGACATTATGAAAAGCTACTGTGCGTCATAAAAATTCTGCTAAATATTTAAAATAGAGGGAGTGGGAGAGCACAATTCACTATTTTCCCCTAAAGAAATACAATGTTTATCACCTTTATATCATGTTAAGAATGTGATCTTAATCAAAAGAAATCTTCACAAGATGGAAAGATATTTACTTAGGTTATTGAGTTGATTTAAGTTTGTATAAACATCAAGAAATGTGGCAACCAGTTCTCAGTCTTTATCAATTAGTAGAAATCTAATAAAATCCTGCTGAAAAGTTCTCCTAGTGAATGTGGTTTACCAGCCCTATAAAGAGCATCCTAGGGGGCAGCATTTTCAAATGCTTTCATTTGGCACAACTCCCCGCTGCATATGCGATTAAAATTTAGTCCCAGACCAATAACCGTAGGACCTAAATTAATCCTAACACAGCCAGAGGCTATATATATGTTCTCTTTATAAAGGTGAATAATGGGATAGATGATGAACTCTGAAGTTTTATGAAGCATTGAGTCAATCTCAATAGACTAACGGGAAAAAGAAAATCTTCAGGATGTTTTCTCCTTAACTAGATGGGGAAACCTGACAGTTTTATAGATCTGCGACTTGTTAATAGCAGAAACCTCATATTCTGTTCCTTTTTGTTCTTGTTCTTAGTAAATTACTAGAGCTCCTGTGCATGCAGATACATGTTGTCAACCAACTGAAAATTAGGGAAAGAAAAAGCATAAAATCAGAAAGCATGAGATTTTTGCTATAGATATAGAATATTAAAAGCTGAAACAGACATGAGATTGAGGCATTATGGATATAACTAGTAAAATCAACGTGAATTTAAAACATTTTGATTATTCAGTGTTCTGAGGACAAAATTCTCAAAACATTTTTCCTAAACCTTTACAAACCAACGCTTTATCACATGATATATCCATATTCACTTGGAATCAAACACACAAGCATTAGACAAAAGGCACAGCTACCCCAGGCTTTACTCGTCATACCAAGTAGCATGGTTGTGGAAGAATGTGGTAGCTATCTCTTAAACAACAATTTCAAAGACATTTGGGGATACACTTCAAATTTCCATGCATTTTTTTCTTGGCCAACCTGATATTGTACAAAAGTGTCTAAATTGATCTGACTCATTTTTGTTTTAAAAAGATATAGTTCTGGGAGATAATTATTCATGCATATATCCAGTATACAAAAATACATAAATGTTAGGAAAAATGATTTTTGGAAATATACCTAGGATTTAAAAAAACACAGAAATATCTTATACCTTATGGGGAACACATTTTGCTCCACTAAAGATTTAACTAAAGACTTTTTATGCAAAATTTTCTCTACCAATAGCCTTTAACTTTTTTCTTTTAAATATACAAACCACCCAGCAGTAAGATTAAAATCTTAATCTAAGAAAATCGAATCTAACTTAAAAACCACAAAATTATAATTATTGCTAAACAATTTTGGGTACTTATACAGTAGTTGAGCTTTCAAAAGTAACTTTGCATATGTAATCTCATTTCATATTCCCAGAAAGCATAGGAGACATTTTTATTTCCCTTCTGCAGATGAGAACTCTAAGCCTAAAGAAGGTTGAACGCCTTGATACGTAGTAAGAACTAGAGCCAGCATTTGAATCAAAGCCACTGGCTTGACTGTCCACCGCACTTTGGATCACACTATGTTGCTTTGATATTAGCCATGCAAATATTCAGAAACTAGTAATTTGTATAATTTTATTAGTTGAATAATTTTCATTATTTTTGTATAAAATTATGTATGAATTATAGACTTTTAAAAGTAGAGAAGCAAAATGAAGTTAGTAAAATTCTCCAGGGATATGACACCACACAACAGTGAGGCGAATTTTCCCACAGACTCAGTAACACGCTTATATATGTACTAAAAAATAACAGGGTCATGATTCACATTTTGCTTTATAATCTGATTATTTTTTCCACTTATCAATATATCATGACCTTCTTTCCATATTATCACATATCCTACAGAATGATTTCTGGAATCTTTCTCCTATTGTTTTTTTCTCATTGTGTTTAACAGTGTCATCTAAACAAAGAGATCCTCTACATTCTGTGGTGAGAAGTAGTTAATCTATGTGAAAAAATATCTCCACTGCCTAAATCAAAATTAGAACTTCAGAAGTCCTTGGATTTCCACTTCTTGCTGAGTTTTCCAGGAACCTTAAGAATGAACATAACGTTTAGTTGCTTCTCACAAAAGGTGGGAGGAGGCGAACAAGATGGAAAATTTCAGAAGGCAAAGTCAGTAGGGTTTAATGAAGCTCGTTTCTCAATGAGATGTGAAAAATGGCAGATACATTTGTCTGAATTCCAGCTCTTCCTCTGATGACTTGTATAGATATTTCCAGGGCAGTGTACATGCACAGAGATTTTGTGAATAAAAGATTAAATTTCCTAGGTTACCAGGTGAGAGATTCACTGGATATTTAAGAATTTATATAATTAGATGTTGCAGTACACCAAATTACAAAAGGAGGTCTCTGGAAAGTAGATAAACTGACTTGAAAAGTGATAGAGCAGGCAAGATTGATGCGTGGTGTTTCATATTCATTAGACCTTAAAATATTAGCATTAATATTTATAGAAATATTGAATGTGATTATTCCTAACAGGAACTATATTTTCTTAAAATATCATCCTACTTTAAGGATGACCAAAGTCCCAGTTGGTGTGGGACTGGGGTTCTTTTCAAGACATGGGACTCTCAGGGCTAAATTGGGGAGTGTCTAGAACAGACCTTACCTGTTTTGGTCTCACAGTCTTGTCGACAGGGAAATAGCTGTGATATGGTTGCAAGTGTGAGGACAAGGTCTGTAGGTAAATTAAAAATCAAAACTAACAGAAACTATCAAGATAATAAGACCCACTAGCAAAAGTGGGCTGCTGGTCAGTCCAGGAAACATTCTAGTGAGTTTTATTACCTATATTTTCATGGAGGGTCTTAACTGGCCAAGGGTTAATACTCCACTTGTGTCTTACAGGTAAAGCCTTTATGATTAGCATCTGATACTTGTGGCAAACTAAACACTCTTTAGGGAACCCCTAAAAGATACTTTTAGTTTCCTTTAATCTAAAGCTAAAACTAACATGTTCAAAGCTCTAATAAAAACCATGTTTTTTCAGGGATTCATTGAAACGAATTAGAGCATAAGAAATAAATCTGTCTCTATTCATAGACAACATAATTGTCTACTTAGAAAATCTAGAAGAATCTACAAAAAAGCTCCTAGAATTAATAAGTGAGTTTAGCAGGATCAGAGGATACAAGGTCAATATATAAAAATCAATCGTCTATCTCTATACTAGCAATGAACAAGCGGAATTCAAAATTTAAGAAATAACAATAACACCATTTACAATGCCAAAAAATGAAACACCTAATACTGTGGTCTGAATGTTTGTTTCCACCACTCCCCTAAAATTCATATGTTGAAATCCTAACCCACAAGGTGATGGTATTAGGCCTTCGGGAGGTGATTAGGTCAGGAGGGTGGAGCCCTTAGAAATGGGATTGGTGCTCCTAAGTAAGAAAGGCCACAGAGAGCTGTTTTGGCCCCTTTTGTACCCCATGAGGATGCGATGAAAAGGGGTGGCTGGGAACCAGGAAGAGGGCGCTCACGAGAATGCAGTCATGCCCGCGCCTTGATCTTGGACTTCCCAGCCCCAAGAACTGTGAGAAATAGATTTCTGTCGTTCATAAGCCACCCAGTTTGTGGTATGTTTTTATAGCATCCTGAATGATCTAAGAAATCTAAGTACAAATCTACTGAAATCTAAGTACAAATCTACTGAAATATATGCAAAATCTGTGTGGTGAAAAATGTAGAACACATGAAAGAAATCAAAGACAATCGAAATAAATGGAGCGAGACACTGTGTTCATGGATTGGGAGACTCAGTGTAGTTAAAATGTCACTTCTTCCCAAGCTGATCTATAAATTCAATGTAAACCTAATCAAAACCCCCACATTATATTTTGTAAATATGGACAGACTGATTTTTAAAATTTGGAAGTGGTTCAGAGGTAAATGACAATGCATACCTTTGACAGCAGCATTTGCATTTATTTACTTTTTAATTTAACGTAGTGTCCAAGCACACAATTTAACCAAGTCAACTTGGCAAATACAGTTAAACAAAGTCAGTACTACCGTGACTAACATCCAAATCAATAAATTGAGCATTACAAGCACCACAAAAGTTATCTCTGTCACAAATCATGCCTATATTTGCCTGGTTTTATTTCAAGACCTTCTTTGTTGATCCTTTGGACTATTTGCCTGTCCTATTCTCATAGATCTTAATCATTAGGGCTTAATATTGTCTTGCTCTCTGGTTAAAATCCTCCCACTTTGTTCTCCTTTTATTATCTTATACTCTCCCTTGGATTCTACCAGTGGCACCCATCTTCTGGCCCCTGAGGATGCTTGCTCCAACCTGACTCCAACACAATCGACTGACTGTGTGAGACACTTCAGTTCACCACTGAGGTCAACATCTGGAGTTCCTGGTTTCTCCCACTATCTAGGCTCTGATGCAAGTGCCATGTAGCAGGGCATGGGACAAGGCTTTCACACTGGCTGCCAAAGAACCAGACTATCTCCTCATGATACCGAATTTGAACAATGGGAGATACGAGATGGAGGGAGGTGACACTTTGGTGGTTCTCTGTTCCTCTCCGGCCTGGGCCTCTGAGGCATGCTGTTTTTCTACGGCCTGTTCAGAGATACGCTGTGTGACCAAGTGGCCCAGTTGTGTCTCCTTGTGAAGCAGCGGCCAGCTTCAGAATGCGTCATATTTGCTTCCCATTTTTTTCCTGCTTCAATCACTTTTTCCTTATTTTCTTCTATGTTCAAACTCACAATAAACAATTATGGCTTAGGTTTTGTTCAGTCTATTTCCTGGGGCAACTTGACTAAGACTTCTATCTAAGCTATTTTGCCGTTTGTATTTCCTACAAATGTATAAATTCCTACACACATAGGTGCAGCTTGTCACATTTCATCACAAATTCTGTTGTTATAAAGCAATTTGGGAAAAATTAACAACACAAGTATTGAGCACTTCCATTCATTGACACAGTATAACTCTCCCTTAATTAAGATTTTCTTTAATGTTGATAAAGTTTATACATTTTTTAGAAAAGATTTTATTTTTCCTTTTTCTCCAAAAGCCCCCTGGTACATAGTTGTACATTTTCAGTTGTGGGTCCTTCTAGTTGTGGCATGTGGGACGCTGCCTCTGCATGGCTTGATGAGCAGTGCCATGTCAGCGCCCAGGAGTCCGAACCTGCAAAATCCTGGGCGGCCAAAGCAGAGAGTGAACTTAACCACTCAGCCACGGGGCTGGACCCAAGTTTGCACATTTTAATGTAAATATTTCATAATCTTTTGATAGGTTTATTCCTAGGTACGTGATATTTTTATGCTATTTTAAGTGGTGTCTTCTTTCGTTTTTTTTTTTGGAAGATTAGTCCTGAGCTAATTGCTGCCAATCCTCCTCTTTTCGCTGAGGAAGACTGGCCCTGAGCTAACACCCATGCCCATCTTCCTCTACTTTATACGTGGGACGCCTATCACAGCATGGTGTGCCAAGTGGTGCCATGTCCACACCCGGGATCCGAACCAGTAAATCCCAGGCCGCCGAAGCGGAACGTGCACACTTAACCGCTGTGTCACTGGGCCGGCCCCTGGTGTTTTCTTTTTCTTTGTAGCTCGTTGAGCTTGTACAGAAATACAGTTAAGTTTTAGATGTTGATCCTATATAGGTGCTAAGCCTGATAATGTGTGTGTGTACACACCTACACATACATTTCTTTGTCTTGGCATATTAGACTATGCAGACCCTCCAGTAACATATTAAACAGAAACGATGAAAGTGGGAATCCTTGCCTTAAGCCTAATCTCTAAGGAAAAAAGAATTCAACATTTGCTTATTATTTTCGCTGCAAGTTTCTTGTGCACACCTTTTGCCCAGTTGAGGAAGTTACACGGCGTTCTTAGTTTATGAAGAAATTTTGTCATGACTGGACTATGAATTTTACCATATGCCTTTTCTACATAATATAATCAATTCATTGATTTAATTTAAAACATAAAACTAACCTTGAATTCTTGTGATGAAAAACTGAACATGATTACTATTATTTGCATATTCTGCTGTATTTGCTTTGCTTATATCTTGTTTTGGGTTTATGGAAAAATGCTGGCTTTTGGTTTTCTTATATTGTTTTTATCAGATTTTTCCTTCAAGATTAGACTGGGTTCAAATAATGAATTACAAAATGTTCATACTTTTTCTATTCTCTGGCAGATTTTTACCTATTATGGACAATACTTTTTCCTTGCATGTTTGGTGGAACTTAACTGATGAAACCATCTGACCAGGAGGCGCATTTGTGAATTTTGTTTATTTGTTTGAAAATCACTATTAAATTTGTCTAATAGTTCTAGAATTATTCAGATTTCGTATTTCTATTTGTGTTGATTTTGGTAAATTATGTTTTTAGTTCATCCGTTTTATTTACGTTTTCTAATTTTGGGCTTAAAATTGTTCATAACACTTTTTGGTCTTCGGTTTGTTTAATATTTTCAACACCTCTAACAATGTTTCCTTTGTCTCTTCTGACTTTGGTTACTTGAAACTTTTCTCAAATTTTTACTGCTCCCCCATGTTAGAATTATTTTATTTTAATTAGACATTTCAAAAAATGAATTTTGTTGATCCTTTCCATTGTATATTTTCTATTTTATTAATAGATATTATCCACAGGTTTTCTCTCCTCGCCAGTCTCAGTTTTGCTTTGCTATTTTTCTAAATTGTAGACTGACATCTAAGGTCATTAGTTTTCAGATGTTTTTCTTTTATTGAAGAAATTGAGGCAATACATATTGAAGTATTTTTAATTCATCTCACAATTTATTATATGGTATTTTTATTAACGTTCAATCGAAACTACTTAATTTTTAAATTTTTTATATTTTTTCTTGCTTTTTCAGATTTACTTTACTTTTAATGTCATACCCCACTTCTCCACATAATAATTTAGAAGTTATATACTGTTTTTGTTCTCTTACAGGTTGCCACAGTAGTTAAAACATACATAACTCTTCCAATATATTGCTGCTCATTCTGGTTGCATTATTAATCCACTTACACACTCTTAATTGTGCCCCAATATTTACCAAATAAATCTAGAGCCATTTGCTTGATATTAAACTTCTAACCTTGCTCTGACTTTTTCAATCTTACTCCACAATTTTCTTTAATGCTCCATCATTCTAACTAAACTTCTCGCTGTTATTCCCTCTTTGCTCTGTTTCTCACTGTTCTTTCCACCTGGAATATTCTTCTTTAATATCTCAATGTTGGAATCTTACAGTTTTCAGTGTCCAGTTCATGTCATGTCAATTTCTTATAAGTCTTCCTAGCCTCTCCAATTGAAAACTTAGTTTTCCTTCCTTTCACCTTCCAGGCACTACATGTGCAACTGAATGTCAATCTTAAATCACCTTTATTAGGGTAGACATCATTTCTACTCTCCTAGAGAACATGCATCAGCTGAAATGACAAGGTTTCTTACCATTTTGGGTTTCCCATGGTGCCTGGCCAATTGCCTTGCACATAATAGGTGCATTAGAAATGTAGAAGAATTTTATTGAATGAACGAATAAGTGAGTGAATGAACTGGTTGGCACAGGTTGATGCCACATTGTCCTTGGCTGATTTTAAATCGGCATCTATTCAGTGAGACACTCTAAATTGCTTCCACAACAAAGTGACACACGTCTTATAGTAGATAGTCAGTGATTGATCCTGTTAGATTGAAACAGCACCTGTTTCTCTTTTAATGTATTTGCAGTGCCTATCAAGCATGCTTGATAATGCAGGGTTTAATTGTTCTAAATTGGTTTGAGCCCACTGAAATAATAAATGAGGCAATTTTGTCTTCAAAGACAATGGACTTTAATGAGAATATTTCTGTATCTGGCAATTTGCAGTCATAATTTATTTATAGCAAGGCTTATGATTCATCATTACAATTCCTTTCAGACTTTGTAAGAAAAATCATCTCTATGAGTACAAGTGTCTTATTCTGGCAGCTGTTCTTCACTAGCAGATATTTTCTGCAAGCTCTAAACTTAACATTAGCAGCTTTCAGCTTATTTTCCGTTGTTTACATTGGGAATATGTTCACCACATAAAAGCAGTCTCACCGAAGGAATGCAAGGAAGATATAAATGCATTTGTAACAGGGTCTGTTAGCAAACTCTAGTCTTCTTTGATCCCAGTGAGCGTAGTAGAGGAATCATTCCTTCCCCGCAGTGAGAATCTATAAAAAGAAACTGAACCAAATTATTATTTTTTAAAGGCTTATTGTGCCCGAAGGGGTTCTCTAGAAACATTTGCTTTGTGAAGATTTAGCTATTTCCCAAAGGTTCTAAAGAATGACATTTATTTTTTATTGTTTTCTCAAGTAATTGTAATCTCTAGTTGCTGGGGAAGGAATGGCTTGACATTATTGCAGTACTATAGTAGTATTTTTAACCAATTTCAATCTCTGTTTATTACTTTCATTCTATCTGTGTTCATTTTGTGACATATCCATCATATATCTATAAGGCAATTCAGGGGCTGGGGAATACCTAGATAATGTCCGACTCTCTGAAACTTTATAGCTGCGTACAAAATCACCTGGGCGACAGCAAAAAGCCCTGGCATAAAAGAAGGAGATGGAAGAGGTGGCTGCTCAACTTGCTCCCTCTTCTTGCAAAATTATTTGGCTAATATGATGTTCACTGTATTCAGGTCATATTAATTCCAACATCACTTTGTTTTAACATTAATTATTTCCATACATACACACATTCAAACTCATTTGTCTCATTTGTATTGAAATTAATTCCTATAAATGCTAAAGAGAACAGTCAGGACTTTCCTTGGGAGATGACTCAAGCAGTGTCAGACACTGTGTACACAGGGCAATATGGAGAACGGCAGAATCAACTCTGAGAAGAGGCATTCTCAACTAAAGATTTAGAGGCCAGAGTTTCAGTCTCAGATAAAAACAATCAAACAAACATGTAAACATGCAAACATGAGACGTGTAACCATCACATTTTGCATGAGTGCATGTCTGTCAGACCATAAACAAAAGATAAAGGTACCTTATCCCTTGAGATAATGCCCTTGGTAGATGGACAACCTAGAGTAGTGGGAATCAAACGTACTTTGGAGTTGGACCAAATTTCCCACTGCAGATACACTACTTCCTAGTGTTGACAAGTCACATTACTCTGAACCTCAGTTTCTTCTTTTGTTAAATAGAGTTAATAAAACCTATATCATAAACTTATGAGAGAATTACAGCCATGCATCACTTAAAGATGGGGACATGTTCTGAGAAATGCATTGTTTGGTGATTTTGTCATTGTGCTAACATTACAGAGTGTACTGAAGGGGAAGAAAATTTGCCACCCCAAAATGTGTCTCTTTAATTTAAGGATTATTTCAGCCTGATTATTTTTAAGAAAAACAGACTCAGAGTTTTCCTTGTTACCTCCCCCTTAACTGCCTAAAAGAATTCACATAAAAATAATCTGTTTCAAGAAGCGAGCTCTCACCTTGGCATAACATGAACTAGGTGGCAGACAGGGAGGAACCTAGAAAAGCCTGTTTGATGGGCTTCCTTCTGTGTTCTTCTGTTTCTGTGGCCAAACAAACACTTGTCTTGCAAACGTTTACTCCTTTTTACCTACCAGTGAATTGCCTTCCTTCTCTTTGAAGTCTCTGACTCTCCCCATGTCCAAGGTCCTCTTTTGTCTTTAACTAAGGATGGTATTTAAGGTGAAGGCTTCTGCCATTTTGGTGAGTTACTCTGTTTTCCTGGGTTTCTCCCATGTATGCATGTTATTAAACTTTTGTTTGTTTTTCTCCTGTTAATCTGTCTTATGTCAATGTAATTGTTAGGTCAGCCAGAAGAACCTAGAAGGCTAGAGGAAAATTTCTTCCTCCTCTACAGTACTTACAGAAACCTACATGGTATAGCCTACTACATACTTATGCTATATGCTACTAATATTATGGCATAACTATCATGTATGCAGTCTGTCATTGACTGAATGTCATCATGTGATGCATGACTGTAATGGAAATGACATGTAGTGGTTGGCATATAGTAATATTCAGTAATATTGGCATTCAATAATATTAGTCCCATCTCCTAATCGTAATTGTTTGATTTCTCATTAGAAAATATAGAACTCTACTGCATTGAGGAATGCTTGAATATAGGATGGTTTCAGTTCTCAATATGGACTATCTTGAACTGATAAGTTTCAGGACCTTACCACCCAATCATTGTACTATAGTCCTACACAAGAAGCATTCTGATCTGTTTCTTGTTGACGTCTTTAGTTTTAATGATCTACCGCCTCCTTAAAACCTGGTTTCATTATTTGCCTTCACCTCCTCGGCCCTGCGTTCAAAGTTCAGGTTTACATTAGGTTCTGAATTTCAATCTGATAATGGTGCTTTCACTTTCTCACTGCTCCTGGTTGATATGCATCTGTTTCTACTTTCCTCTCTGCCAGTCCTTAGGGACCCCTGGATTTCTTGATTTCTACAGCTTAAGACATATTTCCTCAATCAGATATGGCAAATTTGAATACCCTTCATGGTAGGCAGTGAACTCACATTCAATTTGGAGAATATAATTTTCTGTATCATTAAATTCATGATTAGATTAAACATAATTAAAAGTCAAGGAATTGATGGGTATTATGGAGGATATGGAGGAAGTAAAAGACAGATGATGCTTTTGTTACCAGCACATTGGTTTCTTGTTGTCCCCCAGGATGGAAGTCAAGAGAGACAACAAACGGGAGTAGAAAAGTAAAAGTCGATTAGCTTGTGCACAGAAGAGGCACAACACAGGCAGTGTGGAAAGGAAAAGGCAGGTGGCCAGCTTGTTAGGGAGGGGGATTGAGGGGCTTTTATTAGGCAAAGGCCAGGGAGGAGTGCCTTGTCATAGCGTGTAGAGGCAGGGTTTTGCTTATGCATCCGTTGTCACGTAGCATGCTGCTACACCCAATGCATGGATCATTAGCATGCTAGCTCTCCACCCCTGGGTGTGATGTTTACTATGCTAAATGGGCTAGGGTCACCTTTAGTGGACTCCTGGGTGCTAGGGCACATGTATAAGCCCAGACAAGTTCAAAGGCTGTGGAATGTGGATCTTCTTGGCGTCTCTCTGATTCTCCTAGCTTGCCAGTTGGTTAGGGGCCTTATCTTGGTTGGCCGGGGGCCTTGCAGATCACCCTGTCTTCTTAAGCTGCTTTCTGTCTCACTTTCATGGAATTAATGTTCTAGTCAGGTAGAACTTTCAAAGACTTTTGAGATAAAGTGAATGTTCCTAAATATCAAGGCAATTTGTGGCCAAAGTCATTTAGAGAGGCGAGAGCCTGAGTGGGCCCTAGAAAAAAGGCAAGCATCAACAGTCATGAAAGAGACGTACATAGGAATTTGGAGCAATTCTGAGAAGAAAACACATCATGATGCTAAGCATCAAAGTAGGAATTACTATTGCATGTACTGGGGAGACAAGAACTCACCTCTGGGTGGATTTTCTTCTGAGAGCAGTACATACAAGGTCATAATTCTTTAAGATTGTCTTTTTGACATCTACATTTTGCAGGAATATTTGGCAATGGACTAACACTCCAAATTATTAAATTTTCAGCTTAATAATTACCAAATAAATTTTCAAAACATTTCATACCACTCTTTCTGGGGTTAAAAATTAAGATGGTATAAAGATGATTTAAGAGGTAAGCGTCATTGAAGTCTATATAAATTAAAGTAACTTTACTTTTTGAAATGATCAATAATGCAGCATGAAACAGGTTATAGTTAAATAATTTTACATGTGGATGTCTAGTCTTCCAACATCATTTGTTGAAAAAGACTCTCATTTCTCCATTGTGTATTCTTGGCACCATTGTCAAAGATCAGTTGACATCATAGGTTTATTTCTGGATTGTCGATTGTCTATTCTGTTTCATTGGTCTAGGCATCTGTTTTTATGGTAGTACCATACTGTTCTAATTACTGCAGCTTTGTGATATATTTTGAAATCAGGAAATGTGATGCCTCCAGCTTTCTTCATTCTCAAGATTGCTCAGGCTACTCAGAGTCTTTTGTGATTCCACATGAATTTCAGGATATTTTTATTTTCATAAAAAATGTCATTGAGATTTTAATAGGATTATATTGAATCTATAGATGGCTTTGGGTAGTATGGACATTTTCACAATATTAAGTCCTCCAACCTATGAACACAGGATGTCTTTCCATTTATCTGTGTCTTCTTTAATTTCTTTTATCAATGTTTTGTAGTTTTCAGTGTATAGTGTTTGACCTCTTTGGTTAAGTTTATTCCTCAGTATTTTATTTTCTTTTGATACTGTTGTAAATGGGATTGTTTTCTTAATTTTCTTTTTGTATATTTCATTGTTAGTGTATAGAAATGCAACTAATTTTTGCACATTGATTTTGTATCCTTCAAGTTTACTGAATTTGTTTATGAATTCTCAAAGTTTCAGGGGGAGTTTTTAGGGTTTTCTATGTATAAGATCATGTCATCTGCAAATGTAGATAATTTTACTTCTTCCTTTCCAGTTTGGATACCTCTTATTTATTTTTCTTGCCTAATTGCTCTGACTAGGACTCTCAGTACTATGTTGAATGTAAGTCATGAGAGTTGGCATCTTTGCCTTGTTCCTGATCTTAGAGGAAAGATTTCAACTTTTCCCCACTGATTATGATGTTAGCTGTGGGCTTGTCATATATGGCCTTTGTCATGTTGAGATAAATTCCTTCTATTCCTGTTTTGTTGAGAGACTTTATCATCAAAGGGTGTTGTATTTTGTCAAGCTCTTTTTCTGTATATATTGAGATTATCATGTGATTGTATCTTTCATTCCATTAATATGATGTATCACTTTAATTGATTTTTTATCTGTTGCAACATCCTTGCATCCCAGGGATAAATCCCATGTGGTTGTGGTTTATGATCCTCTCCTCAACAAATGGTGTTAGGAAAACTGGATATCCATATGCAAAAGGTTGAAATGGTACCCTTACCTTATGCCATACACAAAAGTCAACTCAAAATTGATTAAATATTTAAATGTAAGATCTAAAAATGTAAAACTCCTAGAAGAAAGCATAGGAGTAAATCTTCATGGCGTTAGTTTTGGCAGTGATTTCTTGGATATGACACCAGAAGCACAAGTAACAAAGGCAAAAATAGACAAGTGGGACTCTATTGAACTAAAAAGCTTATGTACAGCTAAGAAATCAGTTAACAGGGTGAAAAGACAACCTACAGAATGGAAGAAAATACTTGCAAACCCTATATATTATTATTGTTATAATAATCAAAGTCAATCTCTCAACATTTATTTATTATTTATATTATATATATAATTTATATATATAATATATATTTATTATTTATATTATATATTATATATATTATATATTAGTAAATTATTTTTAGCCTTCTCTTTTTCATATCTCTCCCTCCCACCCATTTATCAATAGCACTTCTAACAAGATGAATGGCAAAATATAGAAGAGAAGAAGAAACCTATTGTTTTCTCAAATACGATTTTTGGTTAAAACAATTGTTTATGATGCAGCTCTGTATTTTACATGTCAATTTAATGTATTTATCAGCTCATCTTTATCATTGTCACTGATAACTGAGAGTTGTCAATAAAAAGAAGATTAGGGCTCAGATGTATAAAGTAGTTGGAGGCAGGGGAATGGTTTCATGATCAGAAAGGCAGGGACCCATGGAATACATGGGACAGGAATGGAAAAAAGATGGCACTGGGGATTGAACTTTACTGAAGTGGACAGGAAAAATGAGATGGCAATGACTATTAAAAGAAAATAATCTTTTCTACCACTCAGGGAAACAAAGATTTCCTTGGAAAATTTGAGGCTCAGATAAGAACAGGATAAACAGTCATTAATTCATTTGTCACTTACTTAGTGAGTTCTTGCTATGTACTGGGCAATATGATAAGCACTGAGGATATAATGATGAGCAATATAAGCATGGACCTTCATGGAGCTTAGGAACAGGCAGTGATTATTGTACATCCACCCTAGATCTCTGAAGGCAATTCCCTCATTGTTTGCTTGATGGTGACCTATTTGCACACACTTCAGGTCATAATATAATAGGAATCGTGAAAAAGGACAATATTCTCTGCAATTAATAACATGAGACATTCCTTGGGAAAAAATTGAATTTACCTATGGGTCACATCTGTAACATTTTGAAGGGGTTTTAAGTTTGCCTATAGTCATTTATTCACTTTATAAAAAAGATTTATTAGAAGAGATTTAAAGGAAGATTTAAGAAAAATCTGTAAAATATTACATTTTATCTACATATATGCTATCCAATTGGTGACCATGTGAATTTATATCGAGTCGAACGGATTCCTCAATGCTGATTTAGCACAACAAAAATGATACATGTTGGTGGAGGAGTTAATGTAGATAATTGCCCAGTTTGGCTACTGCTGCTGAATCCCTATGAGGAAATGATTACAGTCAAGAGCATAGTCACTGTGCCCCGGGGACCTCTAAAGTCTTCATCAAAATTGTTTTTAAGTCATTTTTAACAATTACCTTCACTATGTGAAAAGTAGTGACTGTGATCTATTGAGGAGATATTTTATTTTGTTTTAATCTTTCAAGCATATTATGACACTGTCTGTGTGCCAGCTGCTCTTCATCCATTTTTCAGATATGACCTCCTTTGGTTTACACAAAACTGTCTGTGATGGGTGCTGTTTTTTCCCCACTTTGCAGAAGAGGATACTGAGAAACCAGTGTGGTTAAGTAATTTGTCCAAAATAACTCAGAGAAGTTGCAGAGCCAGATTTCCTGTAGGGCACTCTGATTCCTTAGTTTGTGTCCCCAAATGCTGCCTGCCCCAAAGCCAAGTTAAATTGTATTATTTGCCTGTTTGTTTGTACATATTTTTTTGTTATTATGTTGTAATAAAATCATTAATTTTGGTCATTTTGAAGCCCAATTTTTAATAATTGAAAGGGCCATGCCCTTGGCCTGCTTTAGCATTTAGGCAGATGAAATCCCAGCAGCAGTTTTCAAGCTGCTTACTGATAAAGTGTGTTCGTCTATCTTGTGTTCCATCTTCTAACTCTAGGGCTGTAATAACTTGCAGTGGTTCACAGGAAATTTGTCTTTCCTTAGGAATAGAGAGCACAGTTAATGGCTCAGGATTTCGTGAAGGTAAAGATCCCTTTGTTTTCCTGCCAGTTCTTGCAGGGTCTGCTCTTGTTCATGGCCCCAGCAGCTCTGGGACTATTAAGTCACGTAGAGATGGGGAAATAATTGATGCCATGGAATTCTAGAACCATGTGAAAATTGGAGCTAGCAGATATAAAACCTCAAAACATTTCAGAGCAAGCAAATCTGCAGAAAGGAAACAGTTACATTTATGAGGAAAACCCTAGTTTCTGAGGAAGTGAGAGACTCCTCTGTCCACAGAAACAAGTCAAAGACAATCTAGATTTATTTCCAAAATTCTAAGGTTAGACAAATATGTGGTACTGGCTTCATTCCAAGGTGCTAGCATCCACTGATTTGTAAATGACCTGGAAATATATATATACACACACACTCACACAAATGAGCATGCAAGGTGGCCATAAATCTGCAAAGGATGGTGTCACAGGATCCAAGGGAAGAGAATGTTTCAAAGAGGGATAGTCCATAGCATAAAATGTCCCTCAGGATAAAGAAAAGACTTCAAATTGTCCACTGGATTTTATACAATTTTGTTGTG
This sequence comes from Equus asinus, assembly GCF_041296235.1. Taxonomy (NCBI): domain Eukaryota; kingdom Metazoa; phylum Chordata; class Mammalia; order Perissodactyla; family Equidae; genus Equus; species Equus asinus. The sequence continues at coordinate 55,211,544 of NC_091793.1, forward strand.
AATTTTTTATTTCTCATACTTTTCTTTCATTAAAAAACTGTTTCAACAACATTAACAGATTTTATAATTAGGGCAAATATGAAAATTCTCTATTTATAGGAAAATTGTCTAAGATTATTATACCTTAATTTGAAAGTTTGCTTATGAGAATAAGCAGGGGTACTAGGACTGCTAATGGCACTCAGTCTCTACAAACACTTTGAGGTTTGCATGGGGAAGTAATTTGAGTATTGCCAATTCCTCTGGGAGCCTCAGTTTGGATAATGTTAGGTTTTGAGCAACAGGTTCTAGAGAGCAGCTCTCTAGAAATATCTCGTAAGGAGCACTGGTGCTCTCCATGAGCCAAGCGAGAGTGAGCAGGAGAGAACTAATAATACCTAGTATTGATTTACTGTAGAACACTTTGCACATATCTGGAAAGAATGTGTTATGTTGCAACACCTTCTAATGGGTTCAGCATGGACACTATTATGAACATGTACAGTAATGAACTGTGCTGTGTCATGCCCTCCTTTAGCTCAATTTCCTCCATGTATTTATTATGTTATGTACCTTAGTAACTATTGTTTAACTGCACTAACCTGAAGTTGGGTTAAGAGTATATCACTGGGAGTACAGAGAAAGATGGCGCCGTGAGTAGTCCTCTTTGTCTCTCGCCCTTCGAGTCTACAATTGTTTGGACACTTATCGCTTGACAAAGGATATCCAGACAGCATCTCAGGACGTCTGAGACACCCACGCGACTATACATCGGAAGGCGGATGGACTTTCCTCCGGGAGGATGTGGAAATAGGTGAAAACTCTCCGACCCCGACGGGCAGCCTAGTACCCGCAAGCGGCTTTCTTCCAACGGACGCCCCCAGAGGATCCACACACATCTAGGGCAGGAGCGAGAACACAACAGAGGAGCGACGGTGGAAACAGGTGACCAGAACCCTACCTAAACCCCCTGCAATTACTCCTAAATGCAGAGGGAAACTTTGGAGTTGCACACCTGAGCCCGCGGGGAGAGTCTCTCCCCGCCATTGGCGGGGAGACCCAGCCTGGTGCTCGGGGCGCCCGGAGGGTCCCAGAGAGAGACACGGAGGACACGGAGATCTCCCAGCTGCCGTTGCCCGCCCCGTGGGACTAGGGATTGCCGGAGATCTCGGAGAGGACAGGGGCTGGGCGAATTTTCAAAGGCCGGTTCTGCGACCCGGAGGGGAAGCGCCGGAGCTCCGCCCGGGCAGCAGACAAAACTCTCTGTCTGCCGTTAGCAGAGGGGCCACGCTGAGCATTCACGGCTCCGGCAGAGGCCCGGAGAGAATCCCAGAGGGCGGGGCGACCCCCAGCTGCCGTTGCCCGCCCCGTGGGGCTAGGGATTGCCGGAGATCTCGGAGAGGACCGGGGCGGGGGGAACTTTCAAAGGCCGGTCCGGCGACCCGGAGGGGAAGCGCCGGACCTCCGCCAGGCAGCAGACAAAACTCTCTGTCTGCCATTAGCAGAGGGGCCACGCCCAGCATTCAGGGCTCCCGGCAGAGGCCCGGAGAGAATCCCAGAGGGCGGGGTGACCCCCAGCTGCCGTTGCCCGCCCCGTGGGGCTAGGGATTGCCGGAGATCTCGGAGAGGACCGGGGCGGGGGGAACTTTCAAAGGCCGGTCCGGCGACCCGGAGGGGAAGCGCCGGACCTCCGCCAGGCAGCAGACAAAACTCTCTGTCTGCCATTAGCAGAGGGGCCACGCCCAGCATTCAGGGCTCCCGGCAGAGGCCCGGAGAGAATCCCAGAGGGCGGGGTGACCCCCAGCTGCCGTTGCCCGCCCCGTGGGGCTAGGGATTGCCAGAGATCTCGGAGAGGACCGGGGCGGGGGGAACTTTCTAAGGCCGGTCCGGCGACCCGGAGGGGAAGCGCCGGACCTCCGCCAGGCAGCAGACAAAACTCTCTGTCTGCCATTAGCAGAGGGGCCACGCCCAGCATTCAGGGCTCCCGGCAGAGGCCCGGAGAGAAACCCTGAGGGCGGGGCGACCCCCAGCTGCCGTTGCCCGCCCCGTGGGACTAGGGATTGCCAGAGATCTCAGAGAGGACCGGGGCGGGGGGAACTTTCAAAGGCCGGTTTTGCGACCCGGAGGGGAAGCGCCGGAGCTCCGCCCGGGCAGCAGACAAAACTCTCTGTCTGCCATTAGCAGAGGGGCCACGCTGAGCATTCACGGCTCCGGGAGAGGCCCGGAGAGAATCCCAGAGGGCGGGGCGACCCCCAGCTTCCGTTGCCCACCCCGTGAGGCTAGGGATTGCTGGAGATCTCAGAGAGGACTGGGGCTGGAGAGAGTTCCAGAGACCCAGCTTAGTAGCCTAGGGGGAAACCCTACAGGCTCACAGCAGCCTTAGGGAAAGCCTCTGCACAGCACCAGTAGAAGGCACCCAGCCGCCAGCCACAAGGCTGGAAGACCCCAGGGCAAAAGCAGCATAGCTAGGTGTACCAACCACAGACTGTAGAAGATGCCAATAGCTCTCCTGCGACTCATAGAGGACAAGTGAGATTTGGTGGGTGCCGACAGCAACGGAGTGACAAATATAAGTGATCCCACCCCTGGCCGCTGGAAAAGCCCGTAACACCGTTGCAGACCCCAAGGAGAGAGCACATCTAGGTGGGCTGCAACAGTAGGCACCTGCAGCCTGAAGCCACCCTGTGACGGCCCCCACGGCAGAGGAGGGAATCCAAAGGGCCACTGTGGCTACGAAGAGGGGCCCAGGCCCAGGTAGCAACTACAGACAGGGTTCCTGGTTGGTGAAATATAAACAGCTGCTCCTCCCACCGCAGCAGCTGAAACAAGTGAAAGGAGCAACTAAACTCTATCTCCATGCGGAGGCACAAATCAACAACATCAAGCAATATGAAAAAATACATTAAATCTCCAGAACAGAAAGAAAGCAACAAATACACAGAAAACAATCCCAAAGAAAATGAGATATATAACCTAAATGACGATGACTTCAAAACAGCCATCATTAAGATTCTCAATGAGTTAAGAGAGAATTCTGACCGACAACTCAACGAGTTCAGGAGCTATGTCACAAAAGAGTTTGATACGATAAAGAAGAACCAAACAGAAATATTGGAAATGAAGAACACAATAGAGGAGATTAAGAAAAATCTAGATGCTCTGAACAGTAGGGCCGATAATATGGAGGAAAGAATTAGCAATTTGGAAGATGGCAATATAGAATTGTTGCAGGCAGAGGAGGAGAGAGAAGCAAGACTTAAAAGAAATGAAGAAACTCTCCGAGAATTATCAGACACAATTAGGAGATGCAACGTAAGGATTATAGGTATACCAGAGGGAGAAGAGAAGGAGAAAGGGGCAGAAAACCTATTCAAAGAAATAATGGCTGACAACTTCCCAAATCTGGTGAGGGAAATGGATCTTCAGGTGACAGAAGCCAATAGATCTCCAAACTTTATCAACGCAAGAAGACCAACTCCACGGCATATAGTAGTGAAGCTAGCAAAAGTCAACGACAAGGAGAAAATATTAAGGACAGCCAGGCAAAAGAAACTAACCTACAAAGGAACCCCCATCAGGCTATCAGCAGATTTCTCAGCAGAAACTTTACAGGCTAGAAGAGAGTGGAATGATATATTCAAAAATTTGAAGGACAAAAATCTACAGCCGAGAATTCTCTACCCAGCGAAAATATCCTTCAAATACGATGGAGAAATAAAAACCTTCCCAGATAAACAAAAATTAAGGGAGTTCATTGCCACAAAACCTCCTCTTCAGGAAATCCTCAGGAAAACCCTCATTCCTGAAAAATCCAAAAAAGGAAAGGGGCTACAAAACCAAGAGCAGAGGAGATAAGTAGAAGGACAACAACAGAGAGTAGCAGCTCTACATCAGACCAGATTAAACCATGGGACGAGAAACAAAGGAAACTGAAGAAAACCGGAAAACAAGACACAAAATGGGAGTGGTAGGCCCCCACGTCTCAATAATCACTCTAAATGTAAATGGATTGAACTCCCCAATCAAAAGACACAGAGTGGCAGGATGGATAAAAGAACAAGATCCAACAATATGCTGCCTCCAGGAAACACACCTCAGCCCCAAAGACAAACACAGACTCAGAGTGAAGGGATGGAGAACAATACTCCAAGCTAATAATGAACAAAAGAAAGCAGGTGTCGCTATACTAATATCAGACAAGGTAGATTTCAAAGCAAAACAGATAAAGAAAGATAAAGAGGGACAGTATATAATGATAAAAGGGACTCTCCACCAAGAAGACATAACACTTATAAATATATACGCACCCAACACAGGAGCACCAAAATTTGTAAAGCAACTCTTAATAGAACTAAAAGAAGACATCAACAACAATACAATAATAGTAGGGGACCTCAACACACCATTAACACCAATGGACAGAACATCCAGACAGAAAATCAACAAGGAAATAATAGAATTAAATGAAAAATTAGACCAGATGGACTTAATAGATATATATAGAACACTTCATCCAAAAACAGCAGGTTACACATTCTTCTCAAGTGCACATGGAACATTCTCAAGGATTGACCATATTTTGGGAACCAAAGCAAACATCAATAAATACAAGAGAGTTGAAATAATATCAAGCATCTTTTCTGATCATAATGCTATGAAACTAGAAATCAACTACAAGAAAAAAGCAGAGAAAGGTGCAAAAATGTGGAGACTAAACAACACGCTTCTCAACAAACAATGGATCATTGAAGAAATTAAAGAAGAAATCAAATATTATCTGGAGACAAATGAAAATGAGAACACGACATACCAAATCATTTGGGATGCAGCAAAAGCAGTCCTAAGAGGGAAATTCATCGCAATACAGGCTCACCTCACTGAACAAGAAAAAGCTCACGTAAGCAACCTTAAACGACACCTAACGGAACTAGAAAAAGAAGAACAAACAAAGCCCAGAGTCAGTAGAAGGAGGGAAATAATAAAAATAAGAGCAGAAATAAACGATATTGAAACAAAAAAGACAATAGAAAGGATCAATGAAACAAAGAGTTGGTTCTTCGAAAGAATTAACAAAATTGACAAACCCCTAGCCAGACTCACCAAGAAAAGAAGAGAGAAAGCGCAAATTAATAAAATCAGGAATGACAGAGGAGAAATCACAACAGATACCAATGAAATACAAGAGATCATAAGAGAATACTATGAAAAACTATATGCCAACAAATTGAACAACTTGGAAGAAATGGACAAATTCCTAGACTCCTACAATCTCCCCAAACTGAATCAGGAAGAAATGGAGAATCTGAATAGACCAATCACAAGTAAGGAAATAGAAACGGTAATCAAAAACCTCCCCAAAAACAAGAGTCCAGGACCAGACGGCTTCTCTGGAGAATTCTACCAAACATTTAAAGAAGACTTAATACCTATTCTCCTCAAACTGTTCCAGAAAATTGAGAAAGATGGAGAACTCCCTAACACATTCTATGAAGCCAACATCACTCTGATCCCCAAACCTGACAAGGACAACACAAAGAAGGAGAACTACAGGCCGATATCACTGATGAACATAGATGCAAAAATCCTCAACAAAATTTTGGCAAACCGATTACAGCAATACATCAAAAAGATTATACACCATGATCAAGTGGGATTTATACCAGGGACACAGGGATGGTTCAACATCCGCAAGTCAATCAACGTGATACACTACATCAACAAAATGAAAAACAAAAACCACATGATCATCTCAATAGATGCAGAGAAAGCATTCGACAAGATCCAACACCCATTTATGATAAAAACCCTCAGTAAAATGGGTATAGAAGGAAAGTACCTCAACATAATAAAGGCCATATATGATAGACCCACAGCCAACATCATACTCAATGGACAAAAGCTTAAAGCCATCCCTCTGAGGACAGGAACAAGACAAGGGTGCCCACTTTCACCACTCCTATTCAACATAGTACTGGAGGTGCTGGCCAGAGCAATTCGGCAGGAAAAAAAAATAAAAGGAATCCAAATAGGTAACGAAGAAGTAAAACTCGCGTTGTTTGCAGACGACATGATCTTACACATAGAAAACCCCAAAGAATCCATAGAAAAACTATTAGAAATAATCAACAACTACAGCAAAGTAGCAGGGTATAAAATTAACGTGCATAAATCAGTAGCATTTCTATACACTAACAATAAACTAACAGAAAAAGAACTCAAGAACTCTATCCCATTCACAATCGCAACGAAAAGAATAAAATACCTTGGGATAAACTTAACCAAGGAAGTGAAGGATCTATACAATGAAAACTACAAGACTTTCTTGAAAGAAATAGGCGATGACATAAAGAGATGGAAAAACATTCCATGCACATGGATTGGAAGAATAAACATAGTTAAAATGTCCATACTACCTAAAGCAATATACAGATTCAATGCTATCCCAATCAGAATCCCAAGAACATTCTTCACAGAAATTGAACAAACAATCCTAAAATTCATATGGGGGAACAGAAGACCACGAATTGCTAAAGCAATCCTGAGCAAGAAAAACAAAGCCGGCGGAATCACAATCCCCGATTTCAAAACATACTACAAAGCTACAGTGATCAAAACAGCATGGTACTGGTACAAAAACAGGTCCACAGATCAATGGAACAGAATTGAAAGCCCAGAGATAAAACCACACATCTATGGACAGCTAATCTTCGACAAAGGAGCAGAGGGCCTACAATGGAGAAAAGAAAGTCTCTTCAACAAATGGTGCTGGGAAAACTGGACAGCCACATGCAAAAGACTGAAAATCGACCATTCTTTTTCACCACACACCAAAATAAACTCAAAATGGATCAAAGACCTAAAGATTAGGCCTGAGACAATAAGTCTTTTGGAAGAGAATATAGGCAGTACACTCTTTGACATCAGTTTCAAAAGAATCTTTTCGGACACTGTAACTCCTCAGTTGAGGGAAACAATAGAAAGAATAAACAAATGGGACTTCATCAGACTAAAGAGCTTCTTCAAGGCAAGGGAAAACAGAATTGAAACAAAAAAACAGCTCACTAATTGGGAAAAAATATTTACAAGCCACTTATCCGACAAAGGGTTAATCTCCATAATATACAAAGAACTCACACGGCTTAACAACAAAAAAACAAACAACCCGATCAAAAAATGGGCAGTGGACATGAACAGACATTTCTCAAAAGAAGATATGAATATAGCCAATAGACACATGAAAAGATGTTCATCATCGCTAATCATCAGGGAAATGCAAATCAAAACTACACTAAGATATCACCTTACCCCCGTTAGATTGGCAAAAACATCCAAAACCAAGAACGACAAATGTTGGAGAGGTTGTGGAGAAAGAGGAACCCTCATACACTGTTGGTGGGAATGCAAACTGGTACAGCCACTATGGAAAACAGTATGGAGATTTCTCAAAAAGTTAAAAATAGAAATACCCTATGACCCAGCCATCCCATTACTGGGTATCTATCCTAAGAACCTGATATCAGATATCTCAAGAGTCCGTTGCACCCCTATGTTCATCGCAGCATTATTTACAATAGCCAAGACGTGGAACCAGCCTACATGCCCAGAAACTGATGATTGGATAAAGAAGATGTGGTATATATACACAATGGAATACTACTCAGCCATAAAAAAAGACGAAATTGGCCCATTCACAACAATGTGGATGGACCTCGAGGGCATTATGTTAAGCGAAATAAGTCAGTCAGAGAAAGACGAACTCTATATGACTCCACTCATAGGTGGAAATTAGTATATTGAGAAGGAGATCTGATCGGTGGTTACCAGGGAAAAGGGGGGGTGGGGGGAGGGCACGGAGGGGGAAGTGGTGTACCCACAACATGACTAACAAAAATGTACAACTGAAATTTCACAAGCTTGTAATCCATCATAACATTAATAAAAAAAATAAAAAAAAATAAAAAAAGAGTATATCACTGTTGCAGGCAGCTACTGAAATAGTTCTCAGTGACTCCCACCTTCTCAGATTCATACCCTTGTGTGGACTGGACCAAGTGACTTGCTCTACAAAATAGAATATGGCAAAATAAATGAGATGCCACTTCTGATACTGGCTTTCAAAGGACTTTGAGTTCTATATTGTGCATACATTCTCTTTTGCCCTCTTGCTTGCAAGCTCTGACGAAGTAAGCTCTGATGCTGTGATCTCCCGTATGGAAGGGGCCACATGGCAAGATGCTGAGGGTAGTCTCTGGTCATCAGCCAGAGAGGAACTGAGACCCTCAGTCTACTGGCTCATGAGGATATGAATCCTGTCAACAACTCACAAACGATCTTGAAGAGTATGCACCCCCATGCAAGTCTTAAGACACCGCAGCACAGGCTGACACCTTGACAACAGCCTTGTGAAAGACCTATAGCCAGAGCTCCCACAGATAATAAATGCTGTTGTTTGCAGCCGCTAAGTTTTGGAGTCTTTGTTAGATAGCAATAGCTAACATGCAATCGTTAAGCCAAAAGTTTAAGATATATCCCACAATTATTTATTTGATTGGATAGGAGATAGCAATCACCTAGATGTGCTATGTGCAAGACCTGGAAAGTGAAACTCCAGAGAAAAGGAGACTTCACAGGCACCCAGATACCATAGTGAACTGCAGGTCTATGTCCCTGTAGAAACAAAATGTGTCTTAGCATTTGCATTTTATGTCCTTGAGAATTGATTATAGGAAGTGCCACAAGAGTGAAGATCAATAACTTCTTCCCAGATAGGATCAAAATTTGAAATGTCTTTCACAATAATATATTAAGTGAGGCATGGAGAGTCTGAGTAGTTCTTCTGAGGTTACATGACGAAAGAGTTACCTATCAAGAAATATAACATACCTCTCAGTGATTCCTAAATTTAGGTCCTTTCCTCTGTACTATGCTGTCCAGCCCCACAACAATTACCGGTCCTCCAAGACAGAAAAAGTAATATATGCTTATAGCCTAAGTTTAACTACAAATGATTCAACTAGAACTCTGTGGAGCTGGCATTAATATCTGAGATTCTACTTATTCTAGACTTGAGTAAGGAAAAGACTGAACAATAAGTCTTGATTGTAGAGATGGAAACAACATGACGTGCAGAGGAAATCGCTCTGTTAGTTTTGATGTAGCTGGATGCAGCCATGAGTTTCAGCTTGATGCCCTTTTGGATTGTATTTCCTCAGTGAATGTAGAGAGAGAAGAAGAACAAAGTTCAAAACAGAACCAGACATCTTAAAGATAGGGAGCACAAAATTGGACATGGAAAGTGATAGTGATGTATCATGGAACACATTCCATGAAAAACATACTGAAAACACAGCAAATATTCATTAGCTTATATTACATTTACTGAAATAGGACATATACTCAAAAATATAAAGGATACAAGGTTAATGTTATGACAAAAAATAACATTGACATAGAACTTACAATATTTATACATCTATACAAGCTTTTTTCATTTTCCCTAGAACCCCTATTATTTCCATTTTACAAACGAGAAAAATAAAGCTTAAAGAGTTCTCATAAATTACAAAATTATCTATACAAAACCCAATTAAATTTTATAATGAAAAGAGGTACAGGATTTTGTAACTAGGGTAATCGATAAAAACTTAGAAGAATTGGAGCTTGGGTTGAAATTTGAAATGCAGGATTTAAAGGAACAAGAAGTGTTTGGCCTGAAGAGAAAGAACACTAGTGATTTCTCAGTGGCAAAAATGTATGTGGCTCATTTAGAGAGCAATGAGGAAGCTGTGTCAAGTGAGAGAATAATGTGCCTAGAACGGCAGATGCAGACATTGATTTTTTCCATTTTTTTAAATTAATAGAAGAGACAAAAATTGAGGGATGAAAGGATTCTGCAAAATAGTGGTTTCCTTATCAAATTCATCCCTTTTTACTTATCACTTATAATGCTTCATAGTTTATTTCACCCTTATCATTTTTTCAAACTTCTTGTCTGGATTTTTTCATCTTTCTTATTTTATCAGTGAACTTTGCATCATTTGATTTTTCCTACTAAAAATATTTTTAATTTTTAATACTATCTCCTTCAGATTCCACTTTCTTGTAAGTCCATAAACCCTAATTCAATATTTAACTGTTTTCTTTGCAGAGAAACTGGTTAAAGACAAATGTAATAAGAAGGAAAAAAGAGAAAATAAATGCTCAACCTTTTTTTTTATTCTTTTTCAAGTTCCTTTCATCTGTTGGTCCCTCATGAATTATAGTTGGTAATGGATGCATTGTAAGGCTAACTAAGCCAAGCCAGTTAATTTATGAGTAACTTCTATTCATTCTTCACTTATACTGCTGTATGTAAGGTCATGTTTTTATGCCAAACTAAATTCAACTGTAAAAAGCAGGAAGACATTTATTAGCAAAACACTCATAAAACTCTTTGACTTATAATGGTCAGAGACTATACAATTCTAGGAGCAGAGCCACAGAATAAACTAAATCCTAAACTATTATACATTTCACAAATCAAGATGATGGAGGAACTAGAAAAAGAGTCAAAGTAATTTTTTTGTTGTTGTTGTTTTTTTTGATGAGGAAGATTGGCCCTGAGCTAACATCTCTTGCCAATCTTCCACTATTTTATGTGGGATGCTGCCACAGTGTGGCTTGGCAAGTGATGCTAGATCCACACCCAGGATCCGAACCTGTGAACTGTGGGACACCAAAGCAGAGCACACGAACGTAACCACTATACCACTGGGCCGGCCCCTTACATAGTGTTTTTAATTGATATTTTTACCTTGTTACACCCAAGTCTGGAGTAAGTAATATATTTGAATTCTGAGTTTATTTTCTATGGCTACTTTTGAATATATATTAAAGGGTAAGGAAAACAAAGACTTTTATAACTAAAAAGTTACATATACACTATTTTTATTTTTATTTCTCCTTCATAAATGTCAATTTAAAGAATATTCTTTAGTAATGAATGTGGTTTTAGCTCTTGACAATAAAATAAAATTTCTCTTTATTTCTTGAAATAATATGCCTGTTTCTATATATTTAGTTTAAATGAACTTCTCATTTGAAAGGGACCAAGTATTAAAAATGTAAAAGTTATATAGATGGTTATTTTTTCAATAATCTCGTAGAAAATGTAAAACTTTTAATGCTTAATTTAAGCACATCTGGTCTAACTAGTCCCCCTCTCTTCAGAATTGTGTAAATCTAATTTTGAGGTACTTCTGATACAAGTTGGAAAGTATGTTATAAGATGACACTTGGTATTTCAGGCAGAAGACGTTTCAGTGGAATATATAATGAAAAGTTTGAATTGTTTCATTTCTTGAAACTAATTGTCACGTGCTGGATTATGGCTAAGTAACAAATCACTTTATGGGAGTATTTTAAAACTTTATCATTGATTTTGCTTGCAAATCTGTGGATTGACTGGACTGCAGGCATTTCTCGCGTGGTTGCTGTCAGACAGTGGTTGGAGCTGGGGTCATTTCAAAAATTTCTTCACTCCCAAGTCCAACATTTAGATTGGATGTCAGAAAAACATCTAAAGCTCCTCAGGCCATTCTCTCTCTCTCTGTCTCTTCCCGTGTATCCACACTTCTAATGTGGAGGGTAAAGGCTCCCAGAGCAAATGTCCCAAGAGAAATTGATTGAAACTGCATGACTTCTTCAGCTCATCCTTGGAAGTCGCAGAGCATCTCTTCAGCCCCATTCTATTTCTTGAGGCAGTCACAAAGGCCAGCCCAAGTTCAAGGGGAAGGGAGATTGACTCCATCTGTTAATGGAGGAGGAACCAAAGAGCATGAAAACATGTTTGAAAATTACCACATCATGTATGCAAACTATTACCTAAGTTTCTTTCTTCTCTTTGTACAGAAAGAGCCCATTTTTATTTAATAATGACTTTAATTTATGGAGTACTGAAAACCAACAACTCACTAAATTTCATCTGTTATTATTACCACAGATGGCTGAAAGCATTTTTCACTCTGTAGGCCAATATTTCTACAAAACAATAGGAAAAAGGTTAAATTCGATTAAATACAACCTTCAGTTAACTGATGTAACCAGGAAGTAGGATGGCTCATTTCCAATGTTTGTTCAACAAATACTTGTCAGCACATACTCTATGCTCACTGATCCCGTGGCTCAGCCATCCTAGACCAACAGGGGGAGAAAGGGCACCTAAAGCAACTGCTTTTTTTCTGGGAAAACAACTAAAAACTCCATGAATTGTTAACCCAAGGTTAAATTTTAGTTGCAATTTATTGTAACTAAACCAAAAAAATCAAGAACTATAGAAGTAAACTAAGTAAATACATTCATTTATTAAATAAATCCACAAGGAAAAGACAAGTACGTTCTTCCAAAAATATGTGAAAAACATGAAAAAGCCTTTTACAAAGGGGAGCTATAAATAATTCCTATAAAATTCACAAGGATTAACCATGGATCATACTCACAGTTGGCAAATGTTTGACAAATGGTAAACGAAGTGATCACTGGGTGGTAGAAGTACGAGGGGACACAGACTTCCTGGAGGGCAACTTAGTAAAATGTATAGCAATTCTTACACATGTGAATATCCAGAAATTTCACTTCCAGGGAATTTTCAAGGATAACATCAAGGAGATATATAATGGAATTTCCATGCAAGGAATAAACATATATAGGATAAAAGTACTAAAATGGTTAATAAAACATGAGCTCAGATAAGAGAAGTGGGAAGATCTAATCAATATTGTTTTCAAATACAGTGGAGTTGATTTTACAATGAAGAGCGGATCAAATGTGAATAGGCTGAAGAGATAAGAAAAGTCAAAATCAGGGTAGTGTTTTTCTAACACCATCTCCATTGTTGCCCTTTGTTGATTCATAATTCCATTCCACATCAATCTTTCTCTATTTTGAATTGTTAGTGCCAAATCCTTGAGCACGTGTTTTCTCATTACTTTTTGTTTCTTTGCTTCCCCAGCTAGATGGTTATCTCTCCATGGACAAAAACAATGTCTTCTTTGATATCCTTCATTGCATAGTACTGAGTTCATGGGACCTGTTTAATATATATTATTTAAGAGATTGTTGATTGAGCAAACACCAAGCGAAGTACAAAAGATGAATTATTCAATTCTGAATAGAGACAAGGTATGTACACAAAGTTTTTAAAAAATTTTCCTCAACGCAAAGTTGCCTACTCTTCTGCTCTTATTTTTTATTTTGCTCTTAATACAGTAATCAATGTATATCATAAAAAAGTGTTTAATGAAAATACATGTTATTTTAATTTTATAGCCTAAAACTGTGTGTATGTTCCAAATTTCAGTATGAAATTGGGAAGACATAGTCTTAATACAATCATGCGTTGCTTAATAATGGGGATACATTCTGAGAAATGTTTCCTTAGGTGATTTTGTCTTTGTGTGAACATCACAGAGTTCACTTACACAGACCTAGATGGTGGAGCTACTACACACCGAGGCTCAATGGTATAGCTTGCTGCTCCTAGGCCACAAAACTGTGCAACATGTTACCATACAATTGTAGGCAATTGTAACACAATGATAAGCATTTCTGCATTTAAATATATCTAAACATAGAAAAGGTATAGTAAAAGTATGGTATAAAAGATAAAAAATGACGCACCTGTATAGGGCACTGACCATGAATGGAGCTTGCAGCCCTGGCAGTTGCCCTGGGTGAGTCAGTGAGTGAGCGGTGAGTGATGGAAGGCCTGGGGCATCACCGTACACTGCTGTAGACTCTACAGACACTGCTCACAGGCTACACTAAATTGATAAAAAAATGTGTCTGTGTTTTAATCTGTGTTATTACAAAAGATTCAAAAAGTTAAATATAAAAGTTTATAAAGTAAAAAAGTTACAGCAAGCTAAGGTTAATTTATTATTGAAGAAAGAAAAATATTTTTTAATAAACAATAGTCTAAGTGAGCAGTGTCTGTAGAGTCTACAGCTGTATATGGTGAGGCCCTAGGCCTTCCATCACTCACCACTCACTCGCTGACTCACCCAGAGAAAAAATTGTACAACAGTATAAAAATGTTTTCTTTCTTTATATTCTTATTCTATAAGCTTTTTTCTATTTTTAAATTTAATTTTTTTTTTTACTTTGTAAGTTTTTTTGTTTGAAATTAAGACACAGAGACATGTATGAGCCTAGGCCTACCACAGGATCAGGATCAACAATATTACAATCTTCTACCTCCACCTCTTGTCCCCCCTGGAAGGTCTTCAGGGACAATAACACATGGAGCTGTCATCTCCTATGCTAGCAATGCCTTCTTCTGGAACCCCTCCTGAGGGACCTGCCTGAGGCTCTTCTTGATGAGGAGTCACTCTTTCAGAAATACGTCTATGGTGGTTTGCATTTTTTTCATCATAGATTTGCTTGTAAGCAGATAATGCACCATGAACATTCCTCTCTATTAATGAAAACCTTTTGGGGTTGGGGGTCCATGTTTTAAACCTTTTAAGGAAACACAATACCCTTTGTGGTTTCAATTCTAACATCGGTAAGGACTTTTTCCTACCACTTTGTATAAGGAAAGATGATTAACTCAATTGAAAGCTGCTATAAAGTTAAAGTTAAAATTGTGTTTCTGAATAGGAAATAGGCATATGATACACATGTTCTTCCTGTTCTTTGTAATGAAATATGAAAACACTAAAATGAGATGTAAGATAAATTAGAAACTTGTTTTGGGGAACAAATCCTGTCACAATTTCACTGTGTTGCCCAATAATTAAACATTCATGATAGTTTGTTGGAAACACGTCAAGTAAAATAATCCAAAATATTAAACTCCATCTCATGAAAAATCTTTTCAACTTGAAGGAATAATCAGGCTTTCTTCTTGTACGCTAACATAAAAATAGTTTTCTCTACTGGACTCATATCTGCGGACTAAATGAGCACAGAGAAAATAATAAAGCTGGAATGCTGGAATCATATGAAAATCAATAACTTTTAAAGCTATTCATTCTAACAGACGTAAGGTGATATCTCTTTGTGGCTTTGATTTGTATTTCCCTAAAGATTAGTAATATTGAGTCTCTTTTCATAAGGCAGTTGGCCATTTGTATGTCTTCTTTGGAGAAATGTCTGTTCAAGTCCTTACCTATTACCTACTGGAAAAGAAGTGTGGGATTTATCAGGGCCACAAAATATTTGTTTAAAAAAATGAATAATTAAAAATAATTATTTTTTTAAATGTCTAAAACATCCTAATATGTTCTATGGGTATAATGATAAGAAAAATATAAACTGATTGTAAAATTACATGCATATTCAAATTATTCTCACAGCTTTCAAATAAAAATAATAGTGAATTAAAAAGTGAATAATTGATTGCTGCAGGAAGTTTTCAAAAAGGTATATTTAATAATATAATATTTTTATTATTGTTTATATTATAATTGAAAGATATATTGAAAATCACAGATATCCAAATAACTATTCAATGATCAAACAAAATTTATGCACAAGCGTAAGTATATGGCATTTATAGGGAGGAATAGGAGAATTGTAATACAGAGGTAGAATATTAGAAAAATCCTTTACTATTTCAATACAGTGATTTGCTCCTAGATCATTCCTTGAAAAATATAGCTCATACATTTAGTGATTTTCAGGCATTTGGGGAAATGTAGCTGGAAACAATAGATTCTACAGCTTTCTGAATGCTAGGGGGCAAAAACAATATAAACAAAAGCAAAACAGAGAAGTATGTTTGACATATACTCTTATAAAAATCTCTTAGGCATATTTGCAATATTTGCTGATGTGATAGTTAAATGTATATGCTAAAATAAACCAATCCTTTATTCTTTCATTCATTCTGATGAACTTATATCTGGTAGTTACTATGTGTCAGCTAATATGGGAGCCACTGATGTTACAGAGATTAAGATAAAAAGGGAGAGTACGATTTAAGCAGATTATGGAAATACAGCACTGAATATTCCAATAGTGTTGATGGACAGAGCAGTGAAAACACAGAAGAGACTTTGATCTTACGTGAGGATGCTGGAAGAGGCTTCACAAAAAAGAGAGCTCCAAGGTGCTTCGTGAAGAAGGAGGAGAAGATTTTCAGCTCTAGGCAGAGGGAAGAATGGGCAAAATAGACATTAGCCTGAGACCATTGTTACTTTGGGCATGAAAAAGTCCAGAAAAACTATGGCATGAGGACCAAGAGGTGATAGGACAGGAAAGGTAGACCTAAGAGTGCTTTATATGTGATGGGATAGAAGTTTGTGTTGAATCTGTAGGTAATTAGGAGTCAGAAAAGTTATTTAAATAAATTATATTTCTGATTTTGAAAGAATTCTGTCAGCTGTGTGTTCTGCAATGAGTGGGTTAACTGGTGGCCAGAGTGGGTTAGAGAGAGTTATAGAGGGTGTGTTTTTTATGCGGGGTTTCAGCAGTTAAAAAGATAGCATTTATAGTGGGAGGGAGAGAGTGAGTCATCCACCAGAAGATTAAAACAGTCCTTGCAAGGGTAAGTGGCCCAGCTCATTTCTCCGTGTGCCGGGAGTATGAATGATGATTGCTTACAGCTTTCCAGTGACAAGAAGAGTTCCTACAGTGGAAGCTTTGCACCCTCAGTGGGGGTAGACTAGGCAGCCCACATCCAATGACTGGTCAATTCAGGGTTATGAAGACCCAGTCATCTCAGCTCAATTCAGATCTAGATCTGACCCAGCTTTAGACCTCCCTGTGGAACTGTCTGAAACCTCTTAAACCTACACTGTAGTTCAATTCCTGCCTCCAGCCTTCTTCTTATGGTTGCTAATCTTAATAGCATCCTTCAATAAACCACCTACATAAAAATAACTGGCTCCTGAAGAAGTAAATCTAAGACACTATGTTAGATGACAGAAATACAGGAATATAGGGTGGAGATAAAATGTATAGGGAGAATAACCCATAGGAACATTATTAAAAGTCAGATTGGCTAATGACAAACAAGGTCTCATGTTTGTCCCTTCCCTTGAAATATAAGAGATTCCCTTGGTCTGTATTCTTTATGTGTGTGTCTCTTGTTCACTCTTGTATTCTTTTGGGAAATATTGATTAAGTTTTCTGTGTACAAGAGACTGTGCTTGGCCCTGATAATATACGTATTGAATAGAATATGGCCTTCTCCCATCAGAAACTGTGATTTATTCAGAATGGCTAAGGATCAGGGAAATGATGAGGCCAAATGGTCGATAGCAGTTCATAAGCAAACTTCGTGTGATTGAAAAAATGATTGGAGCCATGGAAGGATTTGGAATGCTATATAGCGTGGTCAGATTTGTATTTGCAAAAAATTTGCTTTGGGAAAAGTATGGAGAATTTATTGGAGGAAAATGAGATTAGAGGTAGAGAGCCCAAGTAGAAGGCAAATTTAATATTCCAGGTGCTCTATGTAGGGCAGAAGCAAGGTTATGAGTATAGGGATTCAGGTGGGAGGACATATTTAAGTTATAATTAGGAGCACAGAAGATATAGAACTTTGAAGAACTTATGTAAGAAGTGATGGATAGGATTGATTGATTATGAATCTCAGTATCATATCTTGACCTTTAGCTTGCCTCTCATTATCACTTAAAGAAAGATGAAACTAGGGAATACAGTGTGGTGGAGGAGAGGAAAGGCAACTGGTTCAAATTTGGAGAATTGAAGCCATTAGAGTGTATGAGATCCCCAAAGAGGAGAATACATAATGAAAGAAGGAATGACTGATGAGAGAGTAGGGCAGAGAAGGATAAAAAAGATTTGTGAATGAGATTGCAAAGAAGCCAAAGGAAGAACCAGGAGAGGAAGGGAAGATGCTACTATGGATTCCAAAGAATGAGACAGATTTAAAAGAGGATAATAACCAGTATTGAAACCTGCATTCAAGAAGAGGATGTAAAAATGACTTTGGATTTAGCAATCAGAGCATTATAGCAAGACTCAATTAGTGCAGTTTTAGTGTAATGATGAGGCAATAGTAAGAATTCAAGCATTGTGGACTGACAAATGAGAGGAGGTTACATAGAGAATATAAAGAGTTTAGACTATTTTTTTGGTCATCTTAAAGGTGAAAGAAAGAAGAAATAATAGGTAGACAAAAATTCAAAGTTAAAGTTTTAAAAATGTATTTTATTATAATTTTTAGGATTAAAAAGCATGCATATTTATAAGCAGAAGGAAGAAACTAGCAGTAGAGAAGACTGTCAATATACAACAAAAAAATTTATGGTTGGAGAAAATTCCCAACGTGAATAAAGTGGTGGTGAACATGGTATCCAGAGTAGGAGTGTCTGGATGTAGATAGGTTCATTTGTAGGTTGATAATTAGGCTGGATAATTGAAAGCAGCTGGTGATGGACATCATACCTGATGACGTCCACTTCTCATGTGAAATAGAAAAGAAGTTTTTATGCTAAAGGAGAAGGGTTAGAAAGCTAGAGGGGGATATGGAAGAGTTTGAATATTTGCCCTGAGTAATGCTAAAGAAAGTGAATGGCTATAAATGCATGAAATACTAAGAATCACTGAGATGTTGTACGTATTTATGAACCATAATTTTGTAGAGTTACCAAACTGCACAGCTGAATTTTTTTGACTAGTAATTTTGTGCAAAAAATAAATGAGGTATTCAGACAATGAGCAGGATTATTCGAACATCTGAAATGGCCATGGCTGCCTTTGCCTTTTAGGTCAGTATGTTGACCAAACATTGGTTTCCACAGACTCTGACCATTACTTTGGAAGATTCAAAGGAAAAATCCAATGTGTGTGTATGTTTGTGTTTTGGCAACATGTGTACACAAAACACAAATTCCGAATGGCAAACAGTAGCCATGATCATAGAAGTAAGAAAAAAGTCACTGAGAAGAAATTTTGCAATCTGATTGTAACTAATAATTCTCAAACATGATACCAAAATTTCTGAACATAAAATGTTGTGAATATACAGTGAACATAATCTGAATGAAACTCTGTCTTTAAGATTTGATTAGAAAGACTGAAACAAGGTATTATTCTTTAGGATGCAACCAATCCGATATTTTGGTAAATGACCTAATGTTACTTTCTCTTAAGTTTTTAAAATCCTTTCCCATGAATCCTTGGAGAGTCATTTTCTTGACTGCCCCCATATGAATACTTCCATGCTTATAATAAAAGGTCTGTCAAGGATTCAATTCAGTTGTTCTTGCTCCTTTAACTGTGTGTCTGTGTGTGTGTGTGTGTATATGTGTGTGTTTTGGGGGAGAATCTCTTATCGTTGGAACAGCTGGGCATTTTTCTCTCCAGAGGATGAAGTAGCCCCATAGAAAAGTATAAATGGGACACCTGAGGTCGACACAGCTCACAGGAAGCCAGGAGACTTAGCTGGTTAGGGAAGAGTGATTAAAAGACGGTGCTTCAGCACACGGAAGTTGTGCAGTCTTGTCGATTCATGAGACTGTCGTTACACAGCAATAGCCAGGATGACCCCTGGTGTGTGTGTGGAATGGCATGTGGAAGACCATCGGTGGCTCAGGAGAAACCCTAATTACTCCAGCGTAGTTGTGTGTGAAGGGGAGTTTCCTCAAAACTTGAATCAGATTTGTTGTTTTCATAGATGAATTGTCAAATCTTGACCTTTTTTTAAAGAACTGGTCTTATATAAAATATAGCTGAATATCCAATTGCTCATGAGTATGCTTTTATTTTCTCCCAATTTGTACTTCAAAAATTACCCCTATGTAAAATTGTCATTGAATTTTCAAATGCAGGAAAGAAACCGCAGGAACAGGCTTATATACCCAATAAAACTTATAAATGCTTCATCAAAGACCAGCAAGCCTCACTGTGCCCTTGTGGGTTAGGACCACAGGAAAAGACTAACTATGCTTGAGGAGCTAAATTGTGGTTGCTGTGGAAACAGAGCTTAACTTTTAGGTTTTACACTGTGGTGCACTGAAAATTTCAAGCCGACTGTGCAGTAATGTCAGCTTTTTCAGTGAATGTACAGCATTGGTTACAGGAAATAGCATGAATGGAGGATAATGAGTTCCTAAGACTGACAACAACATTAAACACACACACACACACACACACACACGCATCTAACTTTTTAGAAGCATAATTAGAAATTATGTTTTTTCAATGGCAAACAAACACATAGCAACGGTGATTGGACTGGTGGTTACCATGGGGTGGGGGGAGGGCAAAAGAGGTGATTAGGCTCACATGTGACGGGATGGACTATAATTAGATTTTGGGTGGCGAACATGATGTAATCTACACAGAATTCGAAATATATTACAATGTACATCCGAAAGCTATATAATGTTATAATCCAATGTTACTGCAATTAAAAAAAAGAAATTATGTTTTTTAAAAAAATACTTCATTTTTCCTTGTCTTAGTCCACTTGGGCTGCCATAACAGAATAACTTAGACTGAGTGGCTTATAAACAGCAAACATTTATTTCTCACAGTTTTCGAGGCTGGGAGGTCCAAGATCAAGGTGTCAGCAGATTCTGCATCTGGTAAGAATCTGCTTCCTGGTTCACAGACCATCATCTTTTTGCTGTGCCCTCACTTGGCAGAAGGGGTGAGGTAGTCTCTGAGGTCTCTTTTATAAGGGCACAAATCCCATGCATGAAGCCTCCACCCTTATGACGTAATCACCTCCGAGGGCCCATCTCCTAATAACATCACACTGGGGGTTAGGATGTCAGCATATAAATTCTGGGAGGACACAAACATTCAGTCCATTGCATTCCCCATCTCTGTTTCTCTAAATCATTTCCAATGGCAAATTCTCACTCTCATGACATTTGTAATATTATTCTAAAGGTTTCCTCTTTTCTTATTCTGACATTAGTAGTAATTTCCCTGTCATTAATGATTCCACTGATGCATTGTAAATAAATCATGGAGGCCTTAATCCATGAGCATTTTAGAATTATTCTGTGTCATGGGCAATACTGAGCATGTATAAATTTGAATATATATAGATCTATAGATATAATTTAGCTAAAGAGAAAGTAATATCTCTTATAGACCAAATCTTAAACAAAGTATAGATACATCTTTATGTTGTTGTCAAGCGTTTTCTGACTCCTGGGCACCCTGTGTACGGCAGAGTGGAACCCTGCCTGGTCTTTTCACTCCACCCTCTCACTTTCTGGCGTTACATCAGACGATGCTTCACAGCTATTCATAGGGTTTTCATGGGCAGCTTTTTTGGAAGTGGGTGGCCAAGTCCTTCCTCCTTGTTTGTCCTGGTCTGGATGCTCTGCTGAAACCTGTCCACTATGGGTGACCCTGCTGGTATTTGAAATGCCAGTGGCACAGCTTTCAGCATCACAGCAGCATGCAGCTGCCACAGTATGTCAATCAACGGACTGGTGGTGTGGTTCCCTGACCTGGGAAATGAACCCAGACCGCAGCTGTGAGAGTGCGGAATCATAACCACCAGACCATCAGGGCTGGCTAACCTCAGAGAGAAGAGTGCTGCTGTAAAGACAGGATATACTTCATGCAAATAATTTACCTGATATCTTTGACATTTCTCTGTAATCATTGTGTCATCCACATTTCCCAATGTGACCCAACTAGGAAAAGGAAAAGCTAGGGAGTATGGCTATAGTAAAAGTTCTCTAAAAGCAGCTTCTGGCTCAGATGCCCCCCACTCCCAGCACTTTCTTATTGGCGTCATACTACTAGTCCAGCTCCATGTTTCTCCTTTCTCTGATTGGAGTCCCCAACTAACTAAAACATTGTCACTACGGCCAGTGATGTTCTCCTCTGATTCCACTGGTGCTGGCCTTCCCTCCTCACTTCCTGTGGTCTTGGCGTCATCCCCGCAGGTTCACTTTTATGCTAACTTCGAGGTGGCAATTGCTTTCTGGTCAATCACCTCACCCACACAGGGCTGAGGCAGTAACTACTGTGGAAGCATTTTTTTACCATGTTGTCTCTCCTATTAACTTCCCAGTCTCTCATTTCTTGAATCACTGCACTGATGTCAGCTAAGGAAAGATCTATCCACATAGTGAACAAGTTTTTAAACACTCAAACAGGGATCAAGATTTTTTTCTATGAGTAATCTACATTTTTTTGTGATTTATTGTTTTTATTTCATACTTAATCATCCCTCTCTATCACTTTTTGAAACTTTTCACAAATTCCACCAGGACATGAATTGAAAGGTAATATAAACAGCAATTCACAGTACAATATTTAAAATTATTTGGCCTTACTATGACCAATGGGCCACTTTTTATGTCCAGTTTCCACTCCAAGCAAGAAGCAGTTCTCATAACTAGGCACTGCTCTGAGCACTTTACTACATTAACATTTGATCTTCACAAAAATATTAATCCCTATTTTACAGAGGAATAAACTGAGGCACAAAGAGCTAACTAAGTAACTTGCCAAATTCTCACAGCAAATAAGGGGTGGAGCTGTGATTTTATACAAGGCAATCTGGCTCCTGAGTCTGTGATCTTTTACTGTTCTACCGCTTTATGTCTGAGATAAGAACAATTGAATTTCCCATTAGGTACAATTTCCTGAAAGTTAAGGACAAGCCCTTGCAAATTATCTAATTCCAAGATCTCAACTGGAAGATTGGCCATCAGATCCAACTGCCCCTTCCAAATTACCTATAAAGGCTTGATGCAAAAGTTTTCCGGATGCCCAGGCTGAGAAGCATGCAGTTCTAAAAGGAGTAGGAAAATGCAATGTCTTTCTCTGGAGACTTCACTACAGTGGAATTTGATTTGAGTACTCTTACAGTTCTGATTAAAATGGCACCATTAAACGCAGTGATACACAGAATCTTTTGTGGTATGAATTTTTTCTGCAAGCTCAAACATCAGCAAATGTTAAATAATTTTGAGGCCATGATTGCCTTTATTTGGCCATTTAAAAGGGTTTCCTCCTTACACTCAATTTTGAACTCAAGTCTTCCTGAAATTTGTATGAAATGATAAGATTAATGTAACCACAGTTAACTGGGGAATTATTATGAAAAAATTATAAACTAAAATAATTATAGATTTTAAGAAGGTATTTGACATTAGAAACTAAAAGCAAATGTCTAAATATTATGTGTGGTCCTTGAGCAAGGTGATAACTGAGATAAAGAAAAGTCATCAAAAAAATATTCTTTTTTTCTTTAATCAATCATCATGACTGAGCTTTTGAAATCTTCACATTATCTTTGAAAATTCTCTTTTGCTATTCTCCAAATTCATCTATTCATTTTAATGTTTCTATTTATAGATATTTCAATTTTCATCTTTATGAAAATACATCCTACGTACGGTATATATCATATATTTTATACATATAATCAAAATAATAGTATTCACAGTTTAAACAGGCATGATGCACCATTAAGAACATCGTTCTTTAGTCCCTTTCTTTCCTGATTCTCTCCTTGGAGGTAATCACTTTCAAGTCTTCTATTTTCAAGTGTTCAAGTTTTCTTTACACATTGACCTACATGTTTATAAACAGCATGATTAGACTGCCTTTTTTTATATTTCAGTTTTAGGCATCCTTTGATATTACAATAAGAGATGAACTTTTGACTTTTCCCTCACCCATATCTGCATCCTTTTCCCTCATCCCTCCATCAGAGTTACACGTATCGATGTCACCAGCTTTGGTTCCTTCAGAAGCCAGGGTTGCATTATTATGGCTGTGCAATGTCGTTCACAAGAAAGCCATGTGGTGTACTATGCTTACTTTTCCTTTCTTTAAAAGTGCTTTTTTCTTATTTGCATTAACTATCTCTTTTTTTCTATGTATTGTTTAATTTCATTTAAAGCTTTCTGACAGAATTGTAAAGTTTTTCTCATGGCCCTCATGTACATTGTGTATTTTATCAGTTAGCTTCATAATCCCTGGTTTGCTTCTGCAACCTTTCTATGATAGCTGTGCGGAGCTCATCATGGGACTGCCCTTCGTCAACTTCTTGGGGATTCTCTTTACCTCTCTCTTGTTGGAAGCCCTATTTCCTCATTCCCATGTTTTCTTTTTTCTTGGTTTTCTCCTTCTTTCATCTAGAATACATCCTCCAATAGTTTCCTGAAAACCAGGATACAGAAAACAAATGTTAAGAGACTCACATATCTGAAAACATCTTTGTTTCACTTTCACAGTCTATTTGATATGGGTTGGGTATAATTACAAATGATTCTCACTTATAATACTGAAAGTTTTCCCCATTCCTTGTTTCCTTTGGAAAACCACTTCTCATCCAGTCCGTTGGTTCTTTGGGACTGAAGTCACAGGAGCACCTGTTTGGCTGTAGGAGGAGCCAGGCTGTGCGGGCTTGTGATTTAGAGTACCGTACATCCCTGGCCATGCAGCTCGATTCAGGAATAGGCATACAACTCCAAAAGCTCAACTGAGAGCTTTAGTTGGTCTTTGGCAAATAGGACCCAGGAGAGAGGAGCTTTATCCTCTTGTGGGATCATGAACTGTGAGGACTACGTAAGCCTAGAGCTGCTGGAGGCACTCTCCCCTGGCCACACGGAGGATTGGATGCATCTTGCATTATATTGCATAAGGATGCAAGCACAGAGGGGAAAGCATACAGGGTTAGGGGAGAGAGATGAGAAAACAGTGTTTTCTCCTCCAGAACCAGTCATACTGAAGCAAATATTTTCTATTTTTATCGAATTATTTTGAACTATAGCTCTATACTTACAAACAAAAGGATATTTAACAAAGCTACCCTTTTTTAACTTGATGAAACTGAAACTGTATAAACCAATTGCCTCTCTCTGATCACACGTGGTGAACGACAGAGGCGGGTTTTCAGTCCAAGCATCTTCTTCCAATGCACTATAGCTTCTCGTGTGTCACATCTCAAAGAAGAAACCCTAAATCGCTGTGGAGTTAGGTGCTTGAGGCTTATTGTCATTTATTATTTGCACTCGTCAAATAAACAAACAAAACCAAAACGCGTAGTTTGCATCGATTACGTATCAGTCTCTGTGTCTGGCACTTTTTCTCTGGTTAGTTGTTAGGTTCAAATACAAAATAATGATGAAGATATATGTATACACATACATATACAAGTATACATATACGTGCATATATACATACACATATATAGATATGTGCACCTAATGACCTCATGATGTGAGCTACTATACATACATCTAATTAGTCCTGATGAGAATACTGTCCAGAGAACATATGACAAACTTCAGCCTCCTGGATTTCTGCATAGTCCCACTTCACTATCACTGTGCAAGTCATTCTGCAAATTTGTAACATGCTTTTAACTTCCCCATGACATCTTTCTTCAGTTCAGATTGAGATAAGTAATTTAAAAGTTATTCTTTCTTTTTCTGTGTGTGTGTGTGTTTTTTTTTCTGGTGAGGAAGATTGGACCTGAGCTAACGTCTGTTGCCAATCTTCCTCTTTTTGCTTGAGGAAGATTGGCCCTGAGCTAATATCTGTGCCAATCTTCCTCTATTTTATATATGGGTCAGCACTACAGCATGGCTTGATGAGCAGTGCAGGTACCCGCCTTGGATCTGAACCTGCGAATCTGAGCCACTGAAGCAGAGTGTGCCCAACTTAACCACTATACCACCAGGCCAACCCCAAGTTTATTCCATTTTTACATAAACATAAACATAAAAATAAATAATAGCGTTTTGCCATTTGAACTACACGTAGTTCCCTAAACTAAAATCCCAGTGGTGGTTTCTTTATAGAATTGTATTGATTTTTTGTAAAATATTTATTTTATAAGATTATTAAATATTTTAATAAATTTTCTTTAATAAAAATGGCAATAGAAAACTTAAAATATTGACTAACAATACTTACTACTTGCCCATATATTTTTATATGCTCTTCAGAGATTTTCTACTTTAAGATCTTGCCAAAAGAGAGAAAATAAGACTGGGCAGAGAAAAATCTGCTAAAGCTTGGCAAAGGGGATAATTTAGTAATAATGGTGTCAAAGAATGTTTATTCTTATTTTCTTTGATGGATATTTCTTCATCATCATTATGATTTCAACCTAAAGTCACATTAAAGCTACATAAAAATACCTTCCTTTGAATTATCCAATGCCTGACCATAGTTTTCCATTCTCAAATTGGAGATATTCTCATTAAATATGTAATAGTTTTTCTTATGAAGTATTTTTAAGCTCTGGACTTGAAAGTCCGTGAAGTATATTTTGTTTTATGGCTTAATATTGTGAATACTTGTAGTATCTGCAAGAACTGGCCTAAATTTTAGGCAGTGCTAATTGGTCCGTTTTAGACATAAGTTTATTTGCAGATGGAACGCTTTCAGGCTATAGTGGATGTACGCATTACTTGACTTGAAATTTGTATAATCTTTCTCCACAATCTGCTTTTCAGTTTCAAAAATAATTATCTGTATAATGTAGTAAAGATAGAGACAGAGCTGGGGTTCCTTCTTTTTTTCTCCGTGTCTGTGGGTGATGTGTAATGTAGTTCATTTACTTTCCCACCACCAGTGCTCTGGAATAATGGGGCGTCAACAGTATATGCACCCCATATGATGAAAAAGAGCTTGGAGAAGGTGTAAATTTGTACTGGTACATCTGCATTCCTCTGGTCTGGGCTACCCTAGTTTAGAACTGCTGTTTTGTTATGAACTGAATGTTTATTCCCCTGCAAATTCATATGTTGAAGCCCAGCCACCAATGTGATGGTCTTAGGAGGTGGGCCCTTTGTTGAGTTATTAGGTTTAAATGAGGTCATGAGTGTGGTGTCCTCATGATGGGATTGGTGCCCTTATACAAAGAGACCAGAGAGCTCATTCACTTTCTCAGTCTCTCTCTCCCAAGTGAGAACACAGTAAGACGACCATCTGACAGCCAGGAAGAGAGTCCTCACCAGACACTGGTTCTGCCAGCACCTTGTTCTTAGCTCTCCCACCCTCCAGAACTGTGAGAAATAAATGAATGTTGTTTCAGCCACACTGTCTATGCTATTCTGTTATAGCAGCCTGAGCCAAGACAGTAATTGGTACCGATCTTGTAGGACCTCGTGACCAATGATGCATTATCTGTGTGGCCTTGGGAAAGTTATCTAACCCAGGACTCAATTTCTTCATCTATAAAATGAATATTATGATAATTGAGTTGTGAGAATTGAATGACTTGATATTTGTAACGTGCTTTAAGCAGTGCTTGACACATAGTAAGTGTCAACTATGTAATTGTTAAAGTTGTAGGAACAGTGTTGTCATTAAAAATACTGAGTCTTATGAGCCCCTTTATGTAAAATTACTGCTTTAAAAATATGAATCTTAGTTTTAAGTTCAGAAAATAGGGGCATTGTTGTAATCAAGACATTTTTGGCCGGAAGTGATGATAATTAACTCAACAGATTCATCAGTTAAATAAGTTATGATCTCACATAACTGAGCACATCTGAATCCAGGGTCTAAAGATTCCTTGGTTCCAGGATATCATCAGTTTCTATCAGTTCTCTCTCTCTGTTTCTCTTGTTCTCAATTTTCCTTCTTTTATATTGACTTTATTCCAAGCAATTATGGTCTATTAACCTCTTCAAGACTGCACTGTCTTTTCAGTTTTATATCTTAATAAAAAGGAGAAAGACAACCCCTTTCTCCCAGCACTCCCCCAAAGCAGTCTTGCGCCTGCCCCAGTACTGTCCCCAGAGAGTAGCAAGTATTCCTTGGTCA
The DNA here is from genome assembly GCF_041296235.1 of Equus asinus. NCBI lineage: Eukaryota > Metazoa > Chordata > Mammalia > Perissodactyla > Equidae > Equus > Equus asinus. The sequence continues at coordinate 55,239,240 of NC_091793.1, forward strand.
TAGTCCACCTCTGGAGGTAGGCAAGTGGGTCTGCTTAGTTGCAGCCTTGCCAGAATCCTATGGAACAGGAGAAGAGTATATTCTTAAAAAAGAAAGAAAACATCTTTAAGACAGAAAAATGTACAGATGTGTGCATAGCCACTGTGTCTCTTCACTTCCCATCTCTTCTGTAACACAGTTGGCAGTTACCCAAAAGTCTGGGGCAAATCTCAAAGCCTGTCCAGTTGTTTGGTGTAGTTGATCTTGTGGCTACTGCCACCACCCCTGCTTTACCTCTGGAAATACTGGGAATCCTGCTGCTTCTTCCTCAGAAGTCAGTCAGCTCACCCCCTGAAGCAGGAGCTCTGGATTCAGGAGTTCAAACTCCTCACAGTACCACCTACTCTGTCCCCTGGTCAAATAAATTAGCTTTCACGTCTACATCTAGAAAATGGGGATAATTATATGACTATCTCAAAAATTCGTGAGGCTTAAATAAGATATATGAAATGATTATTTGCTAATTTGGATCAAATTATCATTGCTCCCTGGAGACAAATGTGGATAATTGTACTACATGAGATTCCTTATAACAAAGAAAATGTTGAGAGAGTAGAATTTGGAAGGCGTTAGTGGAAGCAATTAATTGTACTACACCCCTTCAGTTCCATCTTAGGACACAGGGTGATCATTGCCTCTGCTTTCCTTCTTTTTATTTCTTCCTCTCCCTGGCAAATTCTAATATTTGATGTATTCAGAACATGTAATTCTTGTTTGATTCCAGAGACTGTCAAATGAATAAATAATATGTTCGTACTTCAGGCTTCATCTGGTTTTATTCAGCATTGTTATTTTTGCTCACTTGCTGCCCTTCTTCGTGTCCTACTTCCTCCTCTACCTTCTTACAGATAAAATCTTAGATGATTTACTTTAATCTTAAAAAGCTTTTCATAATGATTAAAAAAATATATAACTCTGCAGCTCAGAGGCCAGGTACACTTTTTAGATCTCAATAGTGACAAAAATGCCTCCTCCAAATGCTTTCATTGTGTTGAGGTCCCTTCAGCAGCCACGCTCCTGCTTTGACAAACCTGTGGAGAGGTCATTCCTTTCCTTCCAGTTCTATGGTTCTGTGGATTTCCAACGTGTGCCCGAAAAAGGCTATTCAGCCAATAGCCCTTTACTCTCCCTAGCTCTACTCTCTCGGCATAAAGGCATTTCATCAAAACCTTTCATGGGCTTTTTTACTATTCACCTCCTATCTTTATCAATGCCTTCATTGATTTTGATTTTTCATCTTGTCATGAGGTAAAAAAAGATTTATAATAGTCATTTAAATAACCCATAGTCAAATATTGTAAACTTTTTTGAAACCACTTTCCTCTTCATTTTTATTAATATTTTTTTCTTTGAAATTGTGCTTTTAGAGTAGGAGGGAAGGGTATCCACAGCAGCTGGTCATTTATTATCTGTGTTTGCAACAGCTGAGAGACAAGATCAGTTAATTCTCCTGGAGAGGCAACTGCAGGGGAAATTATCAGGCCAATCTGTCTATTTCAGATGGGCAGCGAATAGTCTTCTCTACTATATGACCTTGAGGTTCACCTTAGAAGCAGATGATAGTTGACCAAGGAAATATGGGCCCAGTGTAAATCTAAATTACAGGTTTTTCAAACTAGAAACACTGGCCTTAAAAAGGAGAGATGGACTCTTTGAGGGTCTATAAAGTTTTCTGTATTCTACATTTTGCAAATGAAGAAAGATAAGAGAGGTCTGTCTCAAGCTACAGGACCTGAAACCCATTCCCAGAATGGCTTAGATAGTCCTCCAACTGAGGATATTGAAGTTTCAAGGAGGTGACTCATTCCTCCATTGATTAAGATGAGTTTTAGCAAGAGATCCTTGTCTGTAGTGTTGTGAAGATGAAAGATAGATTATGTATTTTGAAGATATCTAGTAAATAATGTTGCATATCTATGCATTTTCATTTTTCATGTTGTCTAGACATTTTTCAACTTAATATATATACAAACTATTTGTCAGGCGACATGCTTTCCATGCCATGTCTTTATCTACAGAAAAAAACCCTATAAGGTACCCACTTTATAACTGTAAAACTGGAAGGTTCTAGAGAAGTTTCTAATGTATTTTCATGCAATGATCGTGTTACCATTATCTTTAGGGAAGATTACTGCAGAATTGGAAAAATCACTAGCCTATGGATTTTGATGGTGACTAAATGAGGTCATTTGTCCCATATTCATAATCTAATATTCTAGTACAGTGGTTCTCAAGCTGTGATACTGGTCCAGCAGTATCAGCAGCACTGGGAACTTGTTAGAAATGCAAATTTTTAAAACTTGTGCTAAATCTTTTGAGTCAGAAAATCTGTTGGTGGAGCCTGGCAATGAGTTTAACACACTCTCCTCATACACTCATTTGAGGATCTGTTCTAGTGGACCAGAAGTTCATTAGATTTAGTATCCTTAAGGTACTGTGCAGACTGTTAAAAATGAAGATTTTAGCAACTCTCAAAATAAAATAATTCTGATTCAAGCTACATCATATGGTTCTCAGATAACCACATAGAAACGAGCAGCCCAGTAAACCTGATCCACATGGTTCTTGTTATTATCTGGGTTAGATGGAATTGCTTTATGTTAAAGTTTCTCAGCTTTCTATATATGCAAAATGAAGGCTTATTGTTTATATTGTGCTTAAGCTCCATATTAGCTTTGTGCAAACCAATTTACCTAGTCCCCAAAAGTTTAGTTTTCAAATTATCAAATGAATTTTTGCAGTGTGACTATAGCAATCCATACTGAACATTCAATGTTCCTTATGATGTTCCTTACAATGTATTTGCTCTTGGAATGTTATTTTGCTATATAGAATCAACTTTGCATTTATATTGTATTACATCAGTCTAGCTTTTTTTGCATTTGTTAAAGATTCCTCTTCTTTTAAGGTTTGAAATCATATTTTTTAGTGAAAGACAAAAAATCTTTGATAATTCTGCCTTCAAAATCAGAGGTTAGTTAGTGTAACTAAGTTAAAATTCTCATTCCATAGACTGATGCTGAAACAAAATGAAGAGGACTGCTGCACGATGGTATCACAAGTGTTTCTTTAGGATGGTAGCTGCCAGCAGAAATGCCAGTTTTAATGAAACTTTGCACAAGCTCTTATCTCTTGCTGGGACTGACTCTGTTATAAATAGCTTGGCCATTGACTCATCACTAGACTCATATCAGGAATCAGCCTGAGCTCCTCTAGTTAACTCAGAGAACTGCCTTGCTTTATGGCTCATAATTTTGTATTCATATGTAGTGGATAACACTCAATGGTTTTATTTTTCTAGGCTATTTTATTATACTAAATGGAGGTATGATCATTTTGTAATTTCTAGGTGGCTGAATTTTTGAGATATGCTCTTGCTGTGTGAGCAACTTGTCAAGCATAAACAATGTTATTCTACTCCTTTACCATCAGACAAGAATACCTCAGAGAATGAAAAGCTCTGTGCATGCGTGTTGTGTGCATGTGTGTCTGTGTTTTTAGGAAGGGAGAGAAGAAGAGAGGATAACTTGAATTTATTGGAATTTCCCACTGGGAAAAGGGAAATCCTAAGGTCTTATCACTGTAGATTCTAGAAGGTGACTCTATCTCACCTGCCACTTGCTTTGTATGAGTCTGACACTTTTCCCTGTAGTAAATTAAGGAGTTGTCGTTACTCAATAACCATGAGCAAATAAGCAAGATTTGGGTAAGACATATGGATGTATGAGTCACATATTAGACAGAGTAACACTGCTAGCTGGCATCACAAACTTCCCTAAAATCAGGTTTTTACTACTTTCAAATATATTTTTCCTCATGTCATAGTCTATTGTGAGTAGCAAGGGTCTCCTGGGAGTCTGTTTTCGAAGAGATGACAAGGATCTGGGCTCCGTCTGTACTGTGGCTCCACTCTCCTGAACTCATTTGCTTGTGGCTATAGAAATAGGTTGAGAGAGAAAGAGAGGAAAATCTAGAACTTTAGGGTTTACCTTTGGAAGTGGGAGTGCCTCTTTTCTTTCTGTATTTTATTGGGCAAAACTAATCACAAAGTGATAACCTCACTGTGAAGAACACTGACATATGTTCTAATGTGTGCTCCAAAACAATCAACAGAATTGGAGAGTATCCAGCCATTCCCTTCTGGTCCTTTTCACTATTTTTCCCTTATAGAACATATTCAGCCTTTCCCAAAAGCTGTCAGCCTCCAAATTCCATCCATCATGGCATCTATCTCAAAATCTAGGATCTTTAAATGACATTCATTCCTCCCAATTGTCTTCAAATATTACTTTTTCTGGTCTAGAGACTTGTTGTCAAAAGGATATATTATTTGCATGTCATCCTACCATCACCCACTCAATTATTTAATGGTGAAACAAGGAGAGCATAAACACAAGATATTCTCATTCTGGAAGTAAAAGAAAAACCAAAAGTTACTAGTCTGTTAGTAATTCAAAATCCTGCCAGTCAGACTATGTGAAAGTCACTCTCCTGGGTTGGGGAATTTCCTTGACTGGATACCAAGTCAACTATCTGGTAGGAACTCCCTTGTTAACCTTTCTCCATATTCTCCTTGATCGGATCTCTGGGATGCTTCAGATCAAGTGGATGCCTTGTCCACTATTATTCTTAGCCATATGGGAAATGTACTTTGGGAGCCTTATTTTTTTTTCATAGAAGGTTATGGGCCCAAGAATTACTTTAAGTATTTATCAAAGCTTCTCCCCTACAAACTTTATCTTTTTATTGAGCCGGCATTTATTTATAACATTATATAAATTTCAGGTGTATGTCATTATATTTCTACTTTTCTATAGACTGCATTGTGTTCACCACCAAAAGTCTAGTTGCCATCCATTGCCATACATATATACCCTTTTACCTCTTTTGCCCTCCCCCAACCCTTTTCCCCTCTGGTAACCACCAGTCTAATCTCTGTATCTATGTGCTTGTTTGTTGTTGTTTTTGTTTTTATCTTACACACGTGAGTGAAATCATATGGTATTTGGCTTTCTCATTCTGACTCATTTCATTTAGCATCATACCCTCAAGCTGTATCCATGTTGTCATAAATTAGTTTTTGCTTATCTAGAAAATTCTTTATCTCTTCTTTCATTTTGAATGATAACCTTGCCAGGTAGAGTATTCTTGGTTATAGGTTTTTTTCCTTTCAGTGCTTTAAATATATTGTGTCACTCCCTTCTAGCCTGTAAGGTTTCTACTGAAGAGAGCTGATAGCCTTATGGGGTTTTCTTTGTATGTAACTTGTTGCTTTTCTCTTGCAGCTTTTAGGCTTCTCTCTTTATCTTTAATTTTTGATATTTTAATTGTATTATTTCTTGGTGTGCACCTCTTTGAGTTCATCTTGTTAGATACTCTCTGTGCTTCCTGTACCTGAATGTGTGTTTCCTTCCCAAGGTTAGGGAAGTTTTCAGCTATTATTTCTTCAGATAAGTCTCTGCCCCTTTCTCTCTTTATTCTTCTTCTTAAACACCTATAATGTGAATGTTAGTAAGCTTGATGTTGTCCCAGAGGTCCCTTTGACTGTCCTCATTCTTTTTAATTCTTTTTTCTGTTTAGCCTGTGTGATTTCCTCTAGTCTTTCATCCAGATTGCTGATCCATTCTTCTGTGTCATCTACTCTGCTGTTGATTCCCTCTAGTGAATTTTTCATTTCCATTATTTTATTCTTCAGCTCTGATTGATTCTTTTCTCTATTTTCTAATTTTTCATTGAAGTTCTCACTGTGTTCATCTGTTCTTTTCTCCAGTTCAGAGAGCATCATTATGTCCATTGGTTTGTAATTTTTGTCATATAGATTGTTTCTCTTTGTTTTGTTTAGTTGTTTTTCTGAAGATTTGTCCTGTTCCCTTATTTGGAACATACTCCTTTTTCTCCTCATTTTGCCCAATTCTTTGTCCTTATTTCTATGTATTAGGTAGATTAGGTATGTCTCCCAATCTTGTAAATGTGGCCTTATATAGGAGATGTCTTATGGGGCCAAGCTGCCTGCTCCCCTCTCATCACTTGTGCCAAATGCGATATGGTGTTGCATGTGTGGGCCACATGTGCCCATCTGTTGTGATGGGGGTGCTATTGATGTGGGGATGTGGGTAAGCTGGGCTGGTCCTTGGGCTGGCTGGTTGCAACTCCTTGCCATGTGCAGCTGCTACAGGTGTGCTATTGGGCGGAGCATACCCTGGCATGACTGGCTGTGAAGTCTGGTAGCATACAACTAGTGTAGGTTTGCTGGTGAGTGAGTCAGGCCCCCAGTGTGGCTGGGCCTGGGGGTGCAGAGGCTGGTTATAAAGCCTGGTGGCACTCAGCTGCCTCGGATGTGCTGGTGTGTAAGGTAGGCTTCCCATGAGGCTAGCTGCCTAGCTCATAGCTGTTGCTAGCTCACTCTTGGGTGGGCCAGGCCTTCAGAACATAGACTGGCTATGCTGCCAAGCAATGCCCAGCTTTCTCAGGTGCACTGATGGTTGAGGCATACCCCTGGTGCAGCAGCATGTAACCATTTCAAATTTGTTGGTAGGAGGGCCATATCCCCTGTGTGGCTGTTTTTGAGGCCCAGTAGCACAAGTCTTCTGTGGGCCTGCTGGTGAGTGGCGCCAGTCCCTGGTGCTACCTGCACTGCCCGGCTGCACTAGATTGCGTCAAATGGTCTAGTAGGCAGGGCAGCCCCCTGCACTTAAAGCTAGAGGAAAGATTCCAATGGCTTGGCAGTGTCTTTGTCAGCACAGCTGAACTAGGTCATAATTATGGCTGCTGCCAGTATCTCAATCCTGGAGGGTGGGCCTAACTGCCTCCTGCCTCTCCAGGATGGACTCTAAGTTTAGTAGGTAAGTCTCTTCTACCAATGGACTATGCACTTTTCTATCTAGTGTTGTTGCGCTGGTTTCCAGGTCAAGTGAGTCTGTGCTTGGGCCCTTTAAGAGCAGGTTTTTCTTTCCCTAAAGTTCCATAGTTTTCTTGGGGGTATTCCCCATTGGTTTCAAAGTCAGGAATTTTAGGATCTTGTTTCTCTTGTGCTAGATCTAAGGGCTGGAGTGCCTAATGTGGAGCTCAGATCCCCTGCTCCTCTGGGTAAAGCTCCATACCTTTGAGATGGCTCCTGGCTGTGAAGTGCTGTGCCTGGGGTGTGAGTTTTTCCTCAGCAGGGCTGTATCTCTGCCTCTTCCACGCCTTTCTGTGTTGTCCCTTGCTGTGGAGCCTCTTTTCATCCAGTTCCAGATCTCTCTCAGAAGAAATTGTTCCACAGGTAATTGTAGATTTGCTGTGTTCATGGAAGGAGGCGAGCTCTGGATCCTCCTGTGCTGCCATCTTCCAAACTCTCTCCTCCAAATTCAGCTCTTCCTGAAGTTGGAAAATGAGTTTATCCCTCTCTTTCAGCTGCAGCTTCAACATTGAGCATTCATCTTACATTATACCCTGACAAATCCTCTACTAGCTAAAGAAGGAGCTCCAGCATCAAGATTGCCTGTAGAGGAATCCCCTCACCACTTTTTTTAAAGCCAACTTCTTTCATGCTACATTTCCTTCAAAACCTTCATAGGTTTCTAATCTGTTCTCTTTGAGTAAGTTCCATGCATCAGAAAACATGCCCGACGTTCTCCCCTAGACATTGTTCACCAATCTGTTCCATTTCTTTTCTTTGTGGTCTCCATATCTTTCTGGACCTATTTCTGGTCAAGCTCTGCCACAGAAAAGGTAAAAGTAAATCCAGAATATATGGACAATATCACTAAAAATTGAAGAGAATACTTTTTTCAGCTATAAATAATTGACCAAAATGCTGGCTTTCACTTGCTATTCTCTTCTCATTAGAGAACAAAACAAAACAAAAAGCCCATAAGGACATTGCTCATTAATTTTAATCCAGTATTTTATCCAAGAATTCCGGATGAGACCCTGAGCATTATTCTTATGCCTAGTGACAGTTAGTTTAGCCACCCTTATTTCCGGTAGTCACCACCACTTCCTGTCTCTTGGACATATTACTCAGTCCCTCTAAATAGCATCTCTAACATGAGGATAATAATGACATCCTTTCTCTAATGTCAATTGGAAAATTAAATGAAAAATATTACATTTCTTAGTACAGTGTCTAAGCCCTAGGAATATGATAATTATTGTTGTTGCTTTTATAATAATTGTCATCCATATTTTGGGTTTTACATATATATGGTATCTATTGTGTGTTCCATACAACCAGTGTTTATTGAAATGGATATAAACCAATGATTAAGACATAGCTTCAAAAATCTCTGAGTTTTGTGACTGCTTTATGAATAATCTATATCAATTTGAGGAAATTTAATTCTTATGTTCAGCATTGCTTTCTCTCACCTGATCAACCCACTGATTAAATCAATAATTATCTTTTCAATAAACAGCATTTGGAATAGCAGATGGCCTTGAGTTGTATACATATTACTTCTTTGGGCCTTAGTAATATATTGAGCAATCATTGGCTATGCTATGTAACGATTGCTTCAGGAAGTAGAGCAATTAATTCCAAAAGTACAGGGCAGACACATGGTGCATGGGCACAATGGCATAAACAGACATATGCAGGTTGCAATGACATCAATATAGCCAGTGTAAGTAATAGTAACAGATTTTAAGCACTAATCTGCCTTTAGGCTACAAAAACCACTACCCATATTACCATTCTTGATTGGTTTTAAGAAGATAACCAACTTTTATTGTTAACTTCTCGTTTTAGACTTAGTAGGCTGAATCAAGGTGCTGAATAATGCACTATAGTTAGTCTAGTTCTTCAGGTTCTATTCTACATAATGCTGGGTTCATCAGACAATTCAAATAAGAAAAATCCCTGCTTATTTACTCATTACTATGTATACAAAATATATTTCTTTCCTAGATAAGACAAATCTATTTAAAATATATTTCCTGGAATGTATTTCTGGCTTCCATATAGAAATATAGTGCCCACCACAGTACTTTCAACTGCCAAATTTGCTGAGATTTTGGGGTAGATGTTTTGGTATTGTGAGAATCTGACAGATCATACAACTGTGATGTTACGGGAACTATAGGTGACCACCCCTCTCCCACCCCAAAGCCCTTTTCCCACAGTTGCTATTGTTTGCTAAATAAAGCAGGTCTGTTTCTCCGACTTTCAAGGGATCTGGGATTGTACAATTAAGTCACAAATGCTGACGAGATAAGAATAAGAATAAGGTGTTCTCTTCTTCCATCACTCTTTTGGTTTCTGTGATTCTGGTGAGTCAAGACACAATATTTTTGTGCTCTAGAAAATAAACAAAAGCAACTCCAGCTTGAAAGGCATATCTTGAATAGTCCATGGGACCAGGGCTGGAAATCACAATCTTGCATTCATTTCTGCGCTGCCTCTCCTGTTTAATATTTAATCCTTACAACTTGCCATAACCTGGAGAGAAGAATTGAATGAGACCGGCAGTCGCTTTTTTCAAGTACCCACAAGCTATTTTTTTGATTAAATCTTTCTACCCAGAGGCCAGGATGTGTTTGGGGTCTGCTACAGACCTGTGCAGGGTCAAGATGAACCTGTAAAGTTAGAACACGGACTTGATTAATAATGTGATATTTTCCTAGGTTTGTTATTTGATCTCAAGGAACTCCTAGTATTATGACCTCAGTGTTATCATTTATCAGCATGAAAAATACTATACATTTTATGTTAAAAAATTCTCCTGACCCACTCATTTTCATCTCATAAATCACACTCACATTATGGCAAAACATTCCTGGAAGAAGATCTTATTCTTGGCTTCTCCACTTTCTGCTCTCACCTTATGCTCACCTGGTTTTCACATGCTCCCCCCCACCAGAGATGGCTTCCATGGGGGTCACCATTCACCTCCTTTACTTTAAAAATCCAGTGGACCTTTTCCTATTCTCTTTTCATGCTCTCAGAAACATGTCACAAACAAGCTCTTTCTTCTTCTGAAAGAATCCTCTCCTCTCAGTTTCTGAGAAGACACATCCTCTGGTTTTGTTTCTACCTAATTTTCCTCTCAGGTTTAGCCTCCTTGATATTCCTCTACTATTCATCCTCTAATATTAGAACAATCCCAGGCTCATGCCTGACCTCACTTCTCCTTATCCACTGTCACCGTGATTATATAAACTAATCTCAATAAAATGTAAAATAGTATGTGACCCATTAATGTGTGTGTGTGTGCACGCGCACACACATATATGTGATGTGTTAATTATTGTGATTGTTGTTGTTATTTGGGTGGCACAGTAAAGCTTGGACTTCTGTTTCTATAATTCTACCCCTGAGTTTACCATTGAGATCCAGGGTTGGTGACTACCTGACAACTTGATACTTCCACCTGAATGTGTAATAGCAATATGAAGCTTAAGATGAGTCAATCAAAATTCTTGATTTCTTGGACTGGCCCCGTGGTGTAGTGGTTAAGTCCAGTGCGCTCTGCTTCAGCAGCCCAGGTTTGTGGGTTTGGATCCTGGGCACAGACTTACACCACTCATCAATCCATGCAGTGACAGCGACCCACATACAAAATAGAGGAGAATTGGCACAGATCTTAGCTCAGGGCTAGTCTTCCTCAAGCAAAAAAAAAGAGGAAGATTGGCAAGAGATGTTAGCTGTTAGATGTTAGAGTGAAACTTTCTCACCAAAAAAAAAAAAAATAAATGAATAAAAAATTATTGATTTCTTATCCACTCATAACTTTTTTTCTCTTTCAGTCTTCAGTCTCCTTAAATGACACTAATTTCATCCATTGACATAAGTCAGAAATCTGGGAATCATCCTGAGTCCTCTCTCTTCCTTGTCATTCAACCATGTATTCACTTCTTATTCATCCACTTATTCAGCAAGCAGTTGTTGAGCAGTAACTGTGAACTATTCTTCTGAGTCCTAGAGATACTGTAGTAGACACAACAGTTAAGTTCCCTGCAAGGCTGGAACTTACATTTGAGAAGGGAAAGACCAGTAATAAGCAAATGGATAAAATATTTGCAGTAATAAGTTCTATGAGCAGCATAACAGGGTTATGTGAAAGGGCCAGGGTGACTCCATGAAAGTGTGGAGTCTGAAGAGTTCTCTTTAAGAGAGAACATTTAATCTTGAACTTAAATGACAAAGGAAGAAAGATGAGGAGGAAGGAGAAAGTTAGGATGCAGCTTGACTTATCTGAGGAAAATAAAATGGCTGGTATGGCTTTCTAGAGGATAATGATGGCAGTCATTTGAAATGAGGCCAAACAGGTAGACAGGGGTCAGGTGGGGTGAGCATACATAAACCAGCTTCAGGAGTTCGTAAATCTTTCTAAGTGCAATGATAATCTGTTAAAGGATTCTAAGCAGGATGATGGTATAGAATGATTTACCTTTCAAAAAGATTAGTGCTCCCATATCTGCTCCAAATTCTGTTTCTATTTTGCTTAAAATCCTTTAGTGAAACTCATCATTAATTGAATAAATGAATGCTTTTGATATAGAAAATGCATGATAAATATCAATTGAATGAATGATTAAATAAGCAAAATAAATTTTACATAACTTTATATATTTGTGAAATAAAAAAATCAATATTTTAAAATAAAACTGTAATTTGCAGTTTTCCATTTATCAAAATTAGTACATTTTGGATGAATTTAACGAAATAGTTCAGTAAATATGGATTGCATGTTTTACCTCTTTATAAAATGCTATGACAAAATAAGTAAGGCATAGTCTCTGCCCTCAAGGAAGCCAACTCTAGTAAGGCATGTAGGGGCTAACAGAAGAGTGGATCACAGCACTTTCTCAAGACGAAAGCAAACATGCGCTTTATGGTTTTCTTTCTTCCTTCTTTCCTCAGTGTCTCTCTCTATAGGAAAGCTACATTAGACCAGGCATAGACGCTGGGTGGAAATATGGAAGGAAAGTGTTCAAGGAGAGTGTGAAGGACTTTGATAATTTGCAGGCATCAGGCAACTTCAGTTCTATGGCGTCTGAGACTAACGCATAACTTCATATGGTTTTAAATTACTCTAAGCTTGATTATAGAACTGTTCTTTATTAGTCAGCTTGGGTCACCATAACAAGATACCACAGACTGAGCCAATTAAACAACAAAAATTATTTTCTTATAGTTACAGAGGTTGGAAGTTCCAGATCAAGTGCCAGCAGAACTGGTTTCTGGTGAGACCTCTCTCTCTTTGGCTTGCAGATGGCCATCTTCTTGCTGTGTCCTCACAGGGCCTTTTCTCTGTCACATGCAGAGAAAGAGATAATTTTGGTATTTTTTCCTCTTCCGAAAAGGGCGCCACTCTATCAGATCAGAGCCCCACTCTTGTGATCTCACCCTTAATCACCTCCTTTAAGGCCCTCTCTCCAGAACAGTCACATTGGATGTTAGGGCTTCAATATACAGTTTTTGTTGGTGACACAATCTGGTTCATAACATGTTCTACACACTCACGATTGGCTACTACATTGATTATTTATGAAATGCCCCCTAAATCTAGTGGTTTAAAACAACAAAACCTTTCTTACCTTGAAATTTCCATGGTACAGGAATTGGGAAGAGGCTTAGCCAGGTGATTGTGGCTCAGGGTATCATGCATTTGCAGCCAAAACATCAGTTTGTACTGCAGTGTTCTGAAGGTTAGACTGGGCCTGGAGGACCCACGTAAAAGATGGCTCCCTCACATGGTCATAATTTAAAACCATCACACCCCCTAAAATAATTCTTAGCTTTATAAATCTTTATGTTGTTAAATAATTTTAACATGGAAATGTTTGTTGTGATGTCAACAGATACTCAGAGGCCAGGAAGACCCTAACCTTGCAATAGTGAAGTCAGGATCATAATTGCTCTTAAAACAGTAGTGTGGTTGACCCTGAACTTTCAGAAAGTGTAGCACTGTAAAGTATGGCCTTGTTTCAGAACTGCAAGGAATCTCTGATCTTGCAGCTGAATCCTAGTGGCAAGTACCCAAGCAGAGACAACTAGAGATTTGGGTTCCAGCAGCTCCAGCAGACCTATTAGACCTGTGACCTCCACTTGCTTCACTACAAAATGAGAAGTTCCGGCTCATTGCTTTCTGAGGCCCCCCAAAGTGCTACAGTTCTGTGATTATTATTTTGAAGTAGAAAATATAGAGTATCATTAACTTGATTGCTAGGAAAATACAGATGAAAACAATGAGCTGTAATAGATGCAAGTTTACTTCCTACGTGGCCAAACCAATTTAACATTTAATATTTATAAGAAATTTTTAACGAAATGAAGCCATGCAGGATATAATTTACATCAATATTAAAATTCCATGATAATAGCAAGGATGACTTCTAAACTAAAGACAGCTTTACAGACACTATGATGACCAAAGAAGTAATCTATTAGACATCTACTGAAAAATTTAGGAATTGTATAATACAAACACACTTTCTATAACATCTAGTATTAGCATATTAGATAAGCCCAGGTATATGATCTTGTAATAAATGTTTCCACGTATTGATTTCCGGTGAGGTGATGACAGATAGTATCTTTCTAAACATATTATCACCAAAGGGATTAGTGCAGGGAGGGAACTAAAATTTTTTTAGCAAGTTATGTTTATGTGATAGTGTTGAGATATTTTTATATGTCATCTTATTTAATAAAATTGATTTTTTAAATGACTAATTACTAATGATTGAATGTCATTAGCTTGGGTAAATTTTTGCTGTAGACAGAATGTCAGGATGTTGAGAGTAAGTACTTGATATGTGACCCTAAGCTGATCATCTAACCTGGGTTGACCATAATGCTCTCATCTTTGAAATCAAGGGTTTGGAGTGATGGATCTCCTTGTGTAGTTGACAGCTATAGGATTTAATGTTAAACCTGCGTTTGATTATTGGCTCTTTCACTTACTGATTAGAAAACATTAAGCAACTTAACTAAACATGTTAAGCTTTAATTTCATTAGCTGAAAAATGGGGAAAATATGATGCATCTTTCATTCATCGTTGTTTTAAGGATTAAATGAGACACTGTGCAACTGTCTCACACAGGTCCAGCACATAGTAGGTCTTTATATATGAGACTACATCCTTATGCTCTCTTTGGTCTCAATGTCCTCTTTTTTTTTTTTAACGATTTCATCTAAGTTTTCCATTAATAGGACTACAAGAATGGAATAATCATATATTTTAAGATTAATTTGCTCAAATCAACCTAGATGGAATCAAATGATTCCTTCATCAGTGTACACTGTTAATACTGGTAAAGGAGTTTTATATTTGTATTTTTATAATAGTATTAAAAGTTCATGAATGTACATGTATAAGTAGAACTATTTATATCATGTGACCCCGTAACCCTGAAATCTCAGTACTTGGACAAGATTCAAGATTATAGGCATAGAGTGTCATTTAAGATGCAGAACTGATAGTTTGATTAAGTAAATGCAAAATAATTTTCACTAAAATTGAAAAACTACTAAAATTGAATTCAACTACATTGAAAGAATCTGTTTTGCCAGTGGTACCTCCCCTCCGGAGGGCTACACCCTTCTTGTCTTGGATCTTAGTCTTGCTTCTCGGTGACTGATGTAACGGAACTGGGGACACTGAGGCAAACTCTTAAAACTCCATCAGAGGGATGTTGTGCCTGAATATATGCTATATAAGCTTTTGCCAGAGAGATCAAATACACAGAATGAAATGTTATACTTTTCCTAGTCTGTTGCTCCACTCTGAAATCTCTCTGGTAATGGAGAGCCTAGTACATTTCAGAATAAAAGACATTCAATAAGTGATGAAATGTAAAAAGGTTTATTAATAGCAAACACAAAATGGCATGAAAGTTAAGGCAAATTAAATATAATCCTAGTCGTTCACTTAGGTGATAAGATGCTCCAATTTCTGAAGGATGTTGAAGTTCTTTCAAGGACCTGCAGTTCAGGTCCTTGCTGGTTTGTTTTATGGGCTCTAATTGTCAAGAGGCCCATCTGGCTCCACGGCTCACTTTCTGCTGGCAAAGCTGCCCGGCTGGCCATTCATATCATCTGGAGCCCAGGTGCTACATTCTGGATCAGTGAAGTGCTCACAGTACCACCTGCTATATTCACAGTAGTGGGTATAGCATTTTAATTTTAATATTAAAAAGTAAAACGTGTGAAGGCTTTTGGATAGCTTTACTCTCAATATGTTTCTCCTGTCCATGTAATGCTATTTAGGCACAATTCATCATCTCACGGGAACTCTGACATGTCAGTTTAAGTCATCGGGAGAAATAAAAACGTACTTCCAGGTACTTGACTTGAAAACGCGCTCCTGAAATGGTGAGTTATCTAGTAACCATATGTCCCGGTTGGTCTTGGAGGCACTTAGTTTAGGTCTATTGTCACAGCATAACTATTGAAAACTCCCTCTTTCATCCTCCTAATTTCCTGGTTTGGACAAGAAATTATATGGTTACTCTGTAATCTCCTTAACAATGATGTTAAGCATCCAAGATTCTTCTTAAGATTTTACTCTTTTCTACTGTTAAGCACTGAATTTAGAGCTGGATAAGTAAACTTCTTGGGGCCGGCCCAGTGGCACAGTGGTTAAGTTCATGACTCTTCTTCTGTGGCCCAAAGTTGATCCCAGGTGTGGACCCTGCTCACTGCTTAACAAGCCATGCTGTGGTGGCATCCCACATATAAAATAGAAGAAGATGGGCACAGGTGTTAGCTCAGGGCCAAGATTGGCCTCCAAATGAATAAATAAATAAATAAACTTCTTGACTATGGCTAAAAAATGGGTGATGCTCCTAAAGCAATTTTCCACAATAAGTTAGTATAGGCTGGTACAGGCAGGTACTGAAAGAAATTGGCCACCGGTTATGGCCAATGTGATAAGTGTTAAAGTAAGTGGAGGTAAGGGATTGAAATTACAACATGAGGAGCCCCTAGGATTAGTAGGCTTGTTGCCAAAAAATTCTATTGAGTGATGTAAAACAGAGAGCTTAAACAGCAAGTTAGGTCAGAAGAATGTGGACCCTAACAAATGAGACTGAATGGGTGACAAAGTAATAGGAGAATTTGCGAGATGCTATTCTTTAAGAATTATTTTGGTGAGGAAAATTGTATTAACAGTTCTTGTCAGTAACAGAAGCAATGAATATGAGTTTTAGGAAGAGGCTTTTAGTAAGACCATTAGCTCCTTGTCAAAGGGATCTTCTCACTAAGCAACTTTCCTTGTTTCCCTATGAGTAGAAACACATCATTTATATTTCTCAGTACAAATTAGTAAACTAGCATTCTGGTAAAAATATATGAAACATCAGGCCAATTCAGTTCCTTTTAGATGTAATCAGTGTGAAGGCTTCCCTAATTTCAAGCCACACTGAGGCATGGGAACTACCCAATAAGCAAAGGTCGTCACTGTTTCCTCTTTGTGATCAAACATTTGATGTTATCTGGGGAACGTTTCACTTCATGATTTTCTCTATCATTTTAAAAACAAGAAAGTCTTCGGTTATCCACTATAGTGAAGTCAATAGATGCTAAGTACAGTAAGTATACTTCCAAATTTTTGTATTAAAATTCTAAACCTTGGAAAATACTACATTTGGTGTTCAAAGCCATAGAGTGAATAAGTATAATGTTGAGGAGGGTAGAACATAGGTTTTCCAGATTCTCGTCTGTTGCTCAGTTTGTTAGCATACACAATTTAAAGTTGGGGACTAAATCATGGGGAAAGTGCATGTTTATATCTTTTTAGAAGAGACATAATGTACTTAAGCCTACTAGTCATGATTTCATTCAAAGAAATACTTACCTTGACTCTGTCTTGGCATTTACAAGGCAGGCACAGCCATTAACCTAAGACGACATTATTTCCAGTTGACATTAAACATCTTAGGCCTATTTTAGATAGCATTTAAATCCTAGACTTGGTTTAACAATTGGCCATATCTTTCCATCTGCATTCATCACTGATTGATGCTTTTTCCCATCTTTGAGCTCTCTTAAAGTGTGACCTGCTTTTATTTTTTTTTTGAAAAGGTAATACATTCATACAATAAAAAATTCAAAAAGAGT
The DNA here is from genome assembly GCF_041296235.1 of Equus asinus. Classification (NCBI taxonomy): domain Eukaryota; kingdom Metazoa; phylum Chordata; class Mammalia; order Perissodactyla; family Equidae; genus Equus; species Equus asinus. The sequence continues at coordinate 55,256,324 of NC_091793.1, forward strand.
GAAAGAAAATAGAATTAAAACTGTCTTCTTCTCTTGTTCCCATAGAGCCTGGTTTTCTTCCCCAGAAGCATCGACTGTTAGCGTTTCTTGTATATTCCTCCCTCCAACTTGCTTGTGAAACACACATGGACACACACACTATTTTATTATTTTTACACAGAAATGTTTCTAGGCAATATTTATTACTCTAAGCCTTGTTTTTCTTTTAAAATTCCCTTTATGGCATAGCATTCTTTTTTATGTCGGCTTCAACAGAACTATAGTATTCTTTTCAATGGTGCATAGTGTTCCCCTGAATGTATGAGCATAATTGATTTGAACCAGCTTCAGTTAATAAACATGCATACATACTTCCAATGCTGCCCTGAATTTCCTAACACATCTGTTACTTTGCTCAGATGTGAGGAAGCTAAATAGCGAGGAGAAGAATATCTGGGTAAAAGGATATTTGAATTTAAAATGTTTGAGGATGTTGTCAAATTGCAATAGAGAGTATTTTGGTTTACATTTCCTCCAAGTGGACACAGGAGTACAGGAGAAGGCCTCTTTCCTCCACCTTTGTCCAAAATGTGTGGAATCAAGCCTTCAGTTCTTTGTCTACATGCTAGGAGGAAAATAGGATCTATTTGTAGTTAAAATCTATAACTGTCCTTTTTTTTTTTGAAGATTGGCCCTGAGCTATCTTCCATTCCAATCTACCTCTATGTTGTATGTGGGTCACTGCCATAGCATGCATGGCTTGATGAGCGGTATGTAGGTCTGTGCCCAGGATCCAAACTGGTGAACCCTGGGCTGCCGAAGTGGAGTGCACAAACTTAACCACTCAGCCGTGTGGCTGACCCCTATAACTTTCTTATTATAAATTAATTTTGGCATCTTACTGTGTTTAAGACTCAATTTCTGTGTGAAATGTGTGTATCTCTTTCCCTGGAGGAAGAGAATGCTAATGGCTTCAATATCCATATTTTCCTTTGTGATTTATTAAGGAACCGTTTTTCAACCTTCCCTATAGATAGATGTCTAAATTCTTACTGAATGGACGTGAACAGAAATATGTGTGTGATTTCTAGGTTGTATTATCTCATTGGTTTTTCTCTTTAGTAAAGTAATGACTGACATTTGTATAAGATGAGGAGATAGACCAGACATTTTAGATCAAGGATAGAAGTTACTTTTTAGGGAGGCCAGGCAACAATATAATACCTGAACTATTTACACACAGTATTGTAGGAGACAGAAAAAAAAAAAAGGCAAACTACTTTTAAAGCTATCTTGTTTTAGCTGTTGTTATTTTGGCATCTTTTACAGAAGCTTCATCTGTATCTTGACTAACATGGGTAAATTATGTGAGGTAGTCATATTTTTCTTGTTGATTTGTTGATGCTTTCATAAACAAACAAAAATTCTGAATAATTCATAGAAAATCTCCCTCTCTAATTGGTGTTTGTTCTTTGACTTTCTTTATGATTCTTTTCTAAAGTACAACTTTTTGTTTTTGTTGTCAAATTTAGCATAAAAATTTCCTTTTATGGAATGTAGATTTCCTCCATAGAGTGTTTACTTTTTTAATTGCTTTGTAAGCACATATTTTTTTAAAAAGTCATCTTGGTACCCTGCACTGTACCCAAAGATCAGTGCAAGATTGATTTCAGACATAAAAGTAATAGGTAAAACATAAAGGTTTTAGAAGAAAACATAGAAAAATAACTTTTGACAGTAGTGTGATACTTTTCAATGAGAAATTAAAAGTGCTAACCTAAAGTAAAAAAATCCAAACAGATAAATTAGATATTATTAATATTAAGAACTTCTGTTCATTAGATAAAGTGAGCAAAAAAGGCAAGCACAGATCCAAAGATATTTGCATAGTTTTTGGAAAGATATTTGTATCCAGAATATCTGAAGTATTAAAAGTTAAGGTAAAGATAGACAAGCCAACAGATAAATGGACAGAAGACACGCCACTTCACAAAAGAGGAAAATCAAATGTGCAATGTGTATAAAAACATGCTCACCATCATTACTCATCAAGGAAATACAAATTAAAGCCACAGGGAGATACAACCATAGAACCACCAAAATAACTTTTAAAGCACTGACAATGTGAAAGTCTTGATGAGGATGTGGAGCAACTGAAATCCTCATAAACTTATGGGAATGTGCATTGGAAAACTATTTGGCAGAATCTACTATAGCTGAACATATAATATCCAAGAATACTATTCCCAACAGAATTGTATACATACGTTACCAAAAAAGGTACAAGAATATAGGTAATATCCAAAAATTGGAAAGATTACATTTTTATCAATAGTAGAATGGATAAATAAATGTGGATTGTTCACACAAAGAAATACTATAGAATAGTTAGTATAAATGCCATTACAGGCAACAACTGTATTAAATGATATGGATGAATCTTACAAACGTATTAAGCCATGCACCTTTACCAAAGGTGATATTGCCCCCAACAGGGTGGAAATTGGTTCTTGGAGGTGAAAAAACTGATGTACCATCTTACCACTCAAATGAATCACTGCTGCTTCTAAGGAGTAGAGTAAATGAGGGCTAGCGAGAAAGGAGGAAACTTTCTCCTTAACTTTCCCTAAAGCCAAAGATCCTGTATGATACAGAGAAAGGAAACGAATGGTTGGTTGGCTTTCCATTCTCTTAACTTGAGGCCACGCAGTAATGTAGCTTGTCCTGTCAGACAAGAGACTAAGAGATCACCAGATAAATACTTCTCCCACCTTTGCAGGTTACTTTTTGGATAGTAACTACTGCTCTTTTCTGCATCTTTCTTGGAACCATGTGAGCAGTTAATGTTTTGCTCTCTGCAGCCTCAGAGATAGGCTGGAATAGAATCTAATTATATTAAATTCAATCATAGAATGCACTCTTGGCTGATAATTCTCTGTCTATTCTTCCAAATTCAAATTATACTCAGCAACGTTGTCCAAAATATTTTAGCTCACAAAAGGTTATGCAATAAGCTCTCAGATCACAGTGTAAAAATGGCTAAATAATGTAACCTCAGAAGCATAAAAATGCCCTAAATGTGAGCATCAAGTCTCTGCTTTCTAAAGAAAGGACTAAATGAAATTTACAAGGTTTCTTCAGTTTGGAAAACACTATCTTCAGCAAACAAGCGCATACCCACTACCTCAAGTGAAAAAATATTAACGTTTTGCATATTTATTCTGATCTTTTATACTAAATGGTAAAGTTGGAGTCTCTTTCATATACTCCTACAATTCTATTACTTTATTTCTGTCCCCAGAGAAAACCATTGCCTAGAATTTGGTATGTGCTTTTCCAGTACATATTTAATAATTTAAAAAATATATATTTATCCATAAACATAATATAGCAATATACCTTATGCTTTAATTTATGTAATTTGTATAATGTTGTTGACATCTTTCAGATACTTGTGGTTTTTTTTCCATGTCAGATTAAGTTTTTAAGATGTATGTATATTGAAACATTTTGATCTACTTCATTTATATTATTTATCCATTTCTCAGGCAAAATTGAAGTCCAAAATAAAATCCTTTTCAAAGTACTAAGGGATTCAAGCCCTAAATTCTCCCCAAATCTGTTTCTTATTATTTCAATCTGCAAAACTGTCCATTGCTTTTTATCGCTTTTGTTACTATCATTGGCAGTATCATATATAATTACAAATATCATGCGTTTAGTATTTCCTATTCTCTCTCTCTCTCATTTATCCTTTCACTTTAACCTCTGAAGCAAGACAGCTAACCATCAATCTTGCTATAATCTTTTCTAGGTAGGATAGAGCTGTTACTGGGAAAAGTGGCATGTGGAGCCATGTGACACTTCTGACCAGTGGAGGACAAGTGGAAGTCATATATGTTATTTCCAGAACAATTAAGTAGAAGGGCTTTTTTTTTTGACCCTACCTAACCCCATGTTTCAGCTGAAAGCAGAGAACTCAAGGAGGCTTAGGGGATAAGAAGAGCGTTGGTCCCTGAATTACCAAGCACAGATAAGTTACATACTGTTGAGGAGGGGGACATTTCCCTCCCACCCCTCTTGAGTTCTTTTGACAGTCGAATAATGAAATTGACACAAGAGAAACAGGAGAAAAAGAAATTTTATTCTTACACATGGAGGCCCCAGTAGATTTTGGGACCTGAAGAAATGACCAAAGCAAGCAGCTTTTATACTTATTAGACAAAGAAACAATAAATTTGTGAGGAATTGACAGGACAAAAGAGAATTAGGCTTGGGGGCTTAATTAGCAGGGAATCTAAGCAGAGTTTGGGCTTGAGGTGGTCAATTAGTTTAAAAATCAGGAAGTTTGTTTACACAGGATTCTCAGCCCTGAATTCCCCAGCTCTGGAGATAGAATGTCTCAGTCATCAGCTGTGTGGAAAGCCTTTCACAGTGGGGATTTATTTCCTGCTTTGGGGGGGCAGAGAGGGGAGGGTCAGGGTGACATTTTTGCATGGACTGCTTCTCAAGTAATTTAATTCAAAATAATCAATATGCCATTGTGCAATATTTTGGGCCTGCCTGCCATGGGCCCCAACAATTCTGCCACACAGCACCCACAGTTGACTACTATATGAGTGAGAAATAAACTTTTATTGTATTAAAGCACAGAAATGTGAGTATGCGTTTGTTACAAAGGATAGCATTATGTTAACCACAATACTCGTCTATACAAAGCACCCAAGGATAAGTAAATCACTTTACCCTGCTGATTATTTCAACCATCTTAACATAGCCCACACACTCCCACAATATTTCCTACTTGAAACTCCCGGTTATAAGATAAATAAGTTCTGGAGATGAATGTACAGCATGGTGACTGTGGTTAACAATACTGTACTGTAGACCTGAATGTTGCTAAGAGAGTAGATCTGAAAAGTTCTCACTACAAGAAAAAAATTTGTAACTATGTGAGGTGATGGACGTTAACTAAACTTGTGGTAATCACTTTGCAATATATACATATATCAAATCATTATGTTGTACACCTGTGATATTGCAATTTACGAGAAATAAATATTTGGTCATTCTGATGACCAAAATATATTTCTCATATGTATTTGATCTTCATCCATAGTCCTGGCTCACAGCTCCCCAAACCCTCGGAATTTCCAGAGACATAAGAGCAATGCGAGCAGCTTTTGTTATAATATTTGTTGTCTTGTTTTTGCTTCCTGAAAACACTTCAGAGCCATAAAGATGAAATGAGTATCTTCTTATTCGTAACAAGCCCTTTCCACCATGACTGAGTTTACGTTAATGAGGTGACTTTTGGAAAGCACCTAAGGATGGGGGCTAGTCGCCAGGGAACAAAACATGAATAGAGGATTGGAAATTTCAGTCCCACCCTCTGATTTCTGGGGAGAGAAAAGGGGCTGGTGGTTGAATCAATCACCAATGGCCAATGATTTAATCAATTATGCTTACGTAATGAAGCCTTCATAAAAATCCAAAAGGATTGGGTTCAGAGGGTTTCCAGGCTGGGGAAACAGAACGCTTCCACATGCAACTGTGCTGGGCCCCAAGCTCCATGAGAGCAGAAGCTACTTTGTTCAAGATCTCGTCCTATCTCTCTCTTCTTCTGGCTGTTCATTCGTATCCTTTAATATTGTTTGTAATAAATTGGTAATCTAGTGAGTAAACAGGTTTCCTGAGTTCTGTGATCCATTCTAGCAAATTAATTGAACCCAAGGAGGGGGTCACGGGAACCTCTGATTTATAGCCTGTCCATTAGAAGTACAGGTAACAACCTGGACTTGCAGCTGGCATCTGAAGCAGAGGGCAGTCTTGAGGGGCGGAGCCCTTAACATGTGGGATCAGACACTATCTCCAGGTAGCTAGTGTCAGAATTGAGTTAATTATAGGACCCCCAACCAAACAAGCCCAAGAACTGCTTGTTGAAATTGGGTCACATAACCCTTTTAACACCTTAAACTTACACAATGTCAATTATATCTTAACACAACTGGGAAAAAAATCTAGTACTACAGCCTACCCTATTTGACAGTAGTCACCAGATTCTCTTAGACAGATTTAAGTGTTCCTTCTAGATACTTCTCAAAGCATCGTTTTGTTGAAAATGCCCCTACTTTCTCCCATATAGACTTTGAGCTTCATAAGTATTAGCACTGTTTACTGGTATCTTCCCAGGGCCCGGGTTGCTTCATAAGTATCTGCACAAAAATGAATAAATGTGTGGTCCTAAGACAGATAGTAGAACTCTATTTTATTTTTTTACAGAGACAGTTAAATAATGTGTGGAGAGATATTTTTAACAGACTTTATTAAAAAATAAGACAGTATTGCTAGAAAATAAGTGCCTTAGATATTTTTATAGACACTGATTAGGATCAAAATGATACATTTAGCCTAATTAGAATGAATCTCTCTAATTATTTTAAGGGTAAAGCCAAATATACAAGTTTACTAGCCATTTGAGATCCACACAAATTCTTTCAGTGGCAAGGAGAGAAATGTTATTACACTAACTTATGAAAAGTGTCAGACAGTGCAATTCTAAAGGAAACATAGCTGAAAAGACAAAAGCACGTGTCAGTTAATTTATTTTTCATCCTCTATTCTTTATGTTTATTTTTATAGTTTCAAAATATTTCTAACTGAAATTTCTTAAAATTATTAGAAATAATGGATGGTTTGTTTAGAATCAGTTACAAATAGCATCCAGTATTTGGAAACTTTGGCAAGAAATCTAATTTATTCAGATTTTCTCTGCAATAAGCCCTTAAAACCCTATTGTGTAGTAAACATTTGTGATTGTAGTTGTTATTTGAGCTACTCAGTGTCTGCTCTCACTTCTAGAGGCAGCCGCCGGAAAGACAATTTCTTCTTCCTTCTTGCTTGCATCCTTGGCTAGAGTATCATTAACATTCATGATCTGTCCCGAGACAAGATGTAGGCATTCAAACCCAGCGACACCTGCTCCACTCTATCAGGACTTTGGATCGTAAGCTGAGTGACATAGATCTGGGGGGGGAGGGGAGCTGATTGACCAAGGCAGCAGCAGAAGACTGTCGACTTGTTCTTGCTCCCTCAACATTTAGGGCTGCATTTGTTCCTGCCTTGTCTCAGCCAAGGTCTTAGTTCTTCCTTCAATGGGTTCTGCTTTCTCTCAAGTTAGCTGGAATAGGGCTCTGTAAATTGCAATTAAAGCATCATGAAAGCGTGTTACAATGATTTGGTTTCTGCATTACTCCAACACCTTTGGATCATTTTCTTAGTCCAACTTGAATAACATGACTAACATGTCAGACTCTTTTCAAACAGGAAACAAGCAAACCACATGGCAGCTGATTCCAGATCTCGTGTGCATGGATTTTAGAAGTGATTTACTACATATGGCAAATAAAATCATTATAAGAATGCTCAGGGACCGGCCTGTGGCACAGCAGTTGAGTTCACACGTTCCGCTTTGGCGGCCCGGGGTTCGCCAGTTTGGATGCCCCGTGTGGACATGGCACTGCTTGGCAAGCCATGCTGTGGTAGGCATCCCACATATAAAGTGGAGGAAGATGGGCATGGATGTTAGCTCAGGGCCAGTCTTCCTCAGCAAAAAAAAAGAGGAGGATTTGTGGCAGATGTTAGCTCAGGGCTAATCTTCCTCAAAAAAAAAAAAAAGAATGCTGAATGAATGTTTCTAGAAGTTCATACTTTTTAAAGACTTTTCATTTTTATTATCTTATTGAATCCTCATAAGAACTCTCTGAAGTAGATAGGAAAGGAAAGATTACTCCCATCTTTAAGGGAGGAAATTAAGTTTGAAGAAGAAAAAGGGACACCAAAGAGACATTGAGTTAAAGGAAGATGTCATTTAAATAAAATCATTTTGCATATCAAGTCTAAAAGTACATTGAGAAACCACATCTAGGGAAGTCTTTTATTGTAATGTAATTATCTCATGTGTAAGAAGTCATCCTGCTTAAAAAAAGGCTGGTCTTTCAGTTCAATATCTGATCCCTCATTCCTTCATTCTTCAATAAGCCCTATTCTTACTACTCTAGCTACCAATCTTTCCTGTATAAGATCTGATAGTAACTTTCTATTCAATTAACGTATAGGGATGTATGGTATCATTCTGACTCAAAGATATCATTTCACCCTCTTTGGGGTCATGAACTTCTGCACTAAAGAGATCGGGCATGGGAAATAGGAACCCTTATTTTCTGAAGTCCATAATACCTACGTAACCAGAAAAAATTATAGAATACAATCCAAGGATTGAAAAATAATCTTTCAAGATTTATCTACTTTTAAAACTCTTTTACAAATTTCTGTATATCCACACACATCTATATATGTATATATATATGTATATGCATACATTCTTATATCTTAGAAATAGATTCAATCTTTATTACTAAAACGTCTGGAAAATAATATTTCATAACAATTACAGGTTAAAATACTCCCCTTTTTATGGCTTAAGACCATTCTTAAATTATTCCTCAATTTCCTTTTCTCCAGGCTAAATTACCCTTTCTAGTTTAAATTTTTATCTCATAGATCTTGTTTTTAAACCTTTAATCATCTCCTTTGTTCAACTCCTGCCACGCTAACTACACCTATTAGATTTCCATCAATTTCTTCATTTGGGTGCCCAGTGAATGCAAAGAACTCTACAAAGTGTCTTTCATCCATATTCTTGTGACTTCAGCCAAGTACAGAAATTCTGATACAAATTTAAATAGCATTCATATTCTGTATTAGAGGTTAAAAGATGAGTCCAGTGAAGGATTGACTTCATCTGATAAAATCCTGCCCCCACTATGGATTTTTATGTTAATGATTTGATCATTCAGAAAATATCTTCTTGTCAGATTGTGCATGCTCATAGCATCTATGACTTCTAGGTTTACATGACAATACTTTAAACATCTTCCTTTCACAAGCATAAAAATAAGAGAAGAAAAAGTTCTACAATTTACACTGGATCTCTATTTAATTTGTCTGTTTTCACTTCTAAACTAACAACAACAACAAAAAGTTAAACCATCAAACTGTTGTTTTGCTTTCACTGACAACTATTTTTTTAACAGACTCACGCATTTTGACTTAAACATTAGTCTAAGTAGTCAAGTTTGTGTCATTAGACTTATACTTTAATTCCATTTGTTTGAAGCAAGAAATTCAAGGGTCCATGTTTCAGCTTTCGAGATCATCTGTCCTCCCTCCAGTCTATTTCCCTTTCCCATTCTCAATCTGAGATAACCAACTAATGCTACCGGGCAAGTAGTTGCTAGTAAAATCACCTTCCACATATTTCAAAGGAAGGACTGTTCAACACCTTGTCTACTATACCTACCTTGGTGGTACCTCATCCAGAACTATAACTACTCACCCTCTGGAACCTGGGGTGATGAATCTACTCCCCACAGCTGTGTAACGTGTCTAAGTCACATCACCACTTGGATCCTCAGTTTTCTCATCATGTATATTTAGCTTCCAAGTTGGACTAGTGTGCAGATTAAACACAAAATTTTGTACATAACATCATTTGCACACTGCCTAGCATACAGTAAGTACTGCCAAAATGGATGCTATTAAAATATAAGGTATCTATTAATGCTATTAATTCATAAAATCAAGACATACAAGCATAGTTGGGCAACACTAATTACTATATATGATAATCCCCAAGTCAGTGGATTAAATAATAGAAGTTTATTTATCACATTTAAAACTTATTTGAATATTAAGCTAAATGAACTTTTTTATTCTATGAAAGTAAAACCATAGTGGAAAATACAGAAATATCAAAGAGCACATGGATCCCTTCTTATGAAAATAATTTAAAATTTAAAATCTTATTTGGCTATTAGATGTGAAATTGACCATTGCATATTTAAAAGGAACTGCTTCAAAGAAAGGAGCATGAAAATAGAAGTAAAAAATTTCAAAATCCTAAATCTAATAATAAACTTATCTACCCTGAAGCTGACCTAACACTCATGATTATTTAAGTTCTTAATACATTACAATATTAAACTGCATTTTCAGAGTTTGAGGACACACATAGGAAACTAGTAGAAAACATACTGTAATTTGCTTCAGATGTTAGAAGAGTACTGTATGCCTTCTCTAATTGCAATCCTCTCCCTTGTAACAGCATTAACTTAAAAATCATTTCTAAATTGTTCTTATTCTACAAAAATACCCATGAAAAGGATGAAGATGATTAAATCTTGAAATGCCTTTCTCCTACTAAGATAATCTCCTGTTTAAGATAGTTAATTACAGATGTATTTTCAGCTGTAAACTAAGGATTCAGGCAAGTGGTTTTGCCCAGTTCTTTGAAAAGCCAACATTCTTGTTTTCGGTTTTTGGGAAGCAATCATGTATTTTTATTCTTAAAAATTAAGACATGAGATGTACAAAACCCAAAACTATATGTTTATTATTGAAAGAGTCATTCATATATTGGTAGGTCAACTAAGATTTAGTGACTAAATGATAAAAATTTGGGTATAGATGTCACATAACTGATGAAATACAAGATTTTATAACATTTATGAATAATATGCTAAGAACACATCTTATTTTACATCAAGGACTGAACTCTTGCTATAGGGGAGAGTACTATATGTTTGGTTGAACACCAGGAGGTCTGAGTTCTAGCCCAGGTTTTTGTAGACAGCTTCTGGAATCTCAGATAGTGTGATTCTAAGCTTCAGTTTTCTAAGAAAGCTTGAGCATTTAAATGTGGAAAATAATGTAATGTGCAGTAGTTTGGTGACAGGTAAGTGAGAAAACACATATGAAAACATCAAGCACAAAATCAAGCCCATGGTAAACATTCAGCATGTATAAATTGCCCATTGCCTATTTTAATTCCCTTCCTTCTCTCTCTTTCCTTCCCTACTCCAAACCCCTTTTCAAACCTCTAGCAACTCACAACTCTATATAGTCTACGGAGACTATATAGCATCAACAGAGCATATCAGCAGAGCATAACTTTGAACAAGTTTCTGGTCTCCCTTTAAACTGAGCCTGTAGAAGGCCAATGCGTGCAGTTGCCTCCTTATATTCTGGATATTTTTGTACGTTGTCTTGTTTTCTGCTTGTATAACTGCAAAAAGTGACTTCAGTAGGAAGTGGATGTACAAATTGTGTGGAGCATAAATGATTTTCAATACAAGAACAAATGGTAATGGAACACTGGGACCTCGATGTTGGTGAAGCAAGGTGAGACAAGGATCAGTTTGAGGAATTCCTAAATATTTTAGAAATATAAACATTATTTTTCAAAAAAGAATAATTACAATTTTGTTTGACTCCTTGAATAATTAAAAAACAGTTAAAATGCAAATAACTTCAAATATTCCTGGTTTTTTATAAAATATAGGTCTTTAAAATATAAAGTATTTACAATTTGATGAAATGTTTTCACATTTTGCGCCTGCAAACAATGTTTAAAAAGCAATTAATGTTGGCTGAGCCTAAACATTTTATTAGTGCAATAAAACTTTAAATCCCCAAATTAAAAGTAGGTTTTTAAAATAATATTTAATACTAATTTTCAAACTCAAAATCAACAATGTCCTTCTTGTAATAAACATAAAATTAATGAGATAATGGGATAATAACCTAAGAGAACGTTATATTAATTTGAATATTAAAAGTAGTATGCTTAAATTTTGACTTATAATGTAAATTTGACATATAATAGAAGGAATGTTAAGTGTATATACAGTCCCTCCTCTTTATATGTCTCACTCTGCCCTATAACCATTTAGTTTCTTATATTTTACGTCCTTCTTATAAAATACATGCATTTAGTATAATTTCACACAACCACAAATGGTAATTTATTTCAGCTTACTCAACTTCATACACATAATTTCTACATGCTGTTTCTTTCATTTATTCATTATTCATTTATTCATATGTATTGATTGTCTACCATATGATTGACCATGGGCTAGTTGCTAGGAAGTCAGCATGATGATATTTGATTTCAAACCTTAGGAGCTCTTATTCTATTGGGTAAATAACTCAATACACTCTATTATAAATAAATGATAAAGGAAGATGTGAAATTAGAGTAATGAAACCAGTGTGGTGACGTCACAAGACTAGACCAAGTTAAAAGGAGCAAAGACACCAGTCCATATATATGTGAGCACTTAATAAATGTTATAGGATGCATTGCTGTGTAAATAGTGTTACAAAAACTGTATCCTAATATGTAGAGAAATAAAATTAAATACCTACCTAATTACACCGAAATAGTTGAACTTCAGATAAACTAAAGACCTAAAGATGAAAGGAAAAACTGTAAGGTAATTATATTAATATATGAGGGAACAAACCTCACCGTTATCAAAATTAATAGATTGTGAGAATTTTCAACTAAATCTGATACAGGCATATATCTAGATGTATAAAGATAATGTATCATCAACTCTTTCATATCAACAATGAAAAGATAAAAACCCAGGGTCACTACATATTCCAGGAGAATGACATAATCCACACACAAATTCAGGTGTATCATTCATTTTCTTTAAAAATCTTTATTGAGATACAGTTCACATGTCATACAATTCATCTATTTAAGGTGTACAGTTCAGTAGTTTTTAGTAAATTCACAGAGTTGTGCAACTATTTTAGATCTAATACAATCTAATTACAATCTAATTTTAGAAAATTTTTATCACCCCAAGAAGAAACCCATAACCATTAGCAGTCACTCTACATACCTCTCTCTAGCTCTGGGCTACATTTTCTGTCTCCACAGATTTGCCTATTCCATACATTTTGTAAAAATGAAATTGTACAATATGTGGTATTTTGTGACTGATTCCTTTTGACTAGCATAATATTTTCAAGTCTCATCCATGTCGTAGCAGGCATCATTTACTGCTTTCATTCCTTTTGATTGCCAGATAATAGTCCTTTGTATGGGTAAACCACATTTAGTTTACCAGTTGGTAGAACTTTAAGTTGTGTAGTGAGTTGAATAGTGTTCCCCCCAAATTCATATCCACCTGGAAACTCAGAATTTGATTTTATTTGGAAGTAGACTTTGCAAATGTAAGATAAGGTCATACTAGATTAGGGTGGGCCTCAAGAATCCACTGACTGGTGTCATTATAAGAAGAGAGGGCACAAAATATACGCAAAGGGAAGAAGTACACGTGAAGACAGAGGTGGATGGATGTGGTTTTAAGCCAATTAATGCCAAGAAATGCTGGAAACTACCAGAAGTTGGAAGATGCAAAGGATTCTTTCCTAGAACTTTCCGAGGGAGCATGACCCTGAAGACTCTTTGATTTCAGGCTTCCAGCTTCGAGAGCTGTGAGAGAATACATTTCTGCTGTTTTCAGCCACCCAGTTAGCAGGACTTCGTTACAGCAGCTCCAGGAAACTGACACATGTTGTTCACTTATTAGCCCTTATGAATAGAAAAATCGTGTGCAAAGAATAAAGGTGGACAATTCACAGAAAAAGTAAACGAAACTGCTGACAAGTTTATAACACGTTTAGCAATGAAAGAAAGAGAGCTTCACTCCACAGCTAATAGACCTGAAACGTGAAAAATGCTCAATGTTAGTGTGGACGTGTATATAAATGAACCATCAATCACTGTAGACTAGTGTAGTCATTCTGGAAAGAAATATGGCTGTACTTAGTCAAATTAGGCAAAAACAGTCCATGACCCAGAAACTCCACTCCTGAGTATACATCTCACGAAAACGTCCACACACAAAGGGACGTGTGTGAACCCAGACAGTGAGGTGCTGCTTTTAGAGATGAAGAATGGTAAGCAGTTGTTAAGTCTACTACTAGAGAATTGTGAAGTTCCATGGCTTATACAACATGTAATCCAAGGCTTACTTTGTCAGATGGTAAAACTGAGAAGCAGAACTGTAAAGTGATTTTCTCAAAGCTACCTAGCAAATGATCGGTAGAATCTAGACCCTTCTAAATCTAAATGCTCTTCAAGGGATTAGTACAGACGTGCTAAAGCATAGGTAAATCATCTTGTTTCTTTTTAAATATCTTGTTCATCATTTTGCTTATGAATAATTGATTCTGAGCATAAAAATAATATTGCTTTGAAAAATACGTATGTGGAGAAACATAAAAATGCTCTATGTGGTGATTGATTCCAACAGTAACTATTATTTAGTCCAGTTGACTGGAGGTTGAGAAAGCTACAGCTTTTTTAGAGAAAAAATTTGTGTTAGGGCGCAGACTGTCGAGAATAGTTATGTCTCCTAACCAAGGTGTAATACTCTCATAGGATAATTATTTTCTATTACGGGGTAGATTTGGTTGTGAAGGGCTATCATCAGCCTGGTTAACATTTCTGAGAGTTCTTCATATTTCTTCTGACTTCTCACTAGAGGCCGAGAATGATGACAGCGTTAACTTTTGTCATACTATTGTGATGCTTTCAGGTATATGGTGTTCTTGCTCAAAAGGACATTACAGCAATAGTTATAGAGATGAAATACACAGGAACTGCTGATAAAAAGATAAGTGATAGTGCATTGCAAGCACTTTACAATAGCACTAGCAAAATAATGGTTTGATATGAGACTGGAATTGTTGCCAAAGTGCTCCTGAATCGTAGTACACAGGAGAAAGTGTGGAATTTCAATTGGGGAAAACAATCTAAATGGAAAGAAAATTACATATTATGGAACAGTGTTAAACAAAACATCTGTAGGGAGAAAATATGAACAATGATGGGTAATGGTGTGGAAATCGATGAGTTAATGAGAATGAGAGATCAGGTGTTTTAAATAAAGTTTGAAATGGCGACTTCCCTAAACCTCTGAGAAGGACAAACTGGCAAGGTCTCAGGGTGATGAATATAAAAAGTTTAAAAGACCAGTCTAATTTCTGTAGATTTGTTACCAGGAGGAATGGACAACAATGGAGAATTTATAAGGAGGAGTTTGGGGAATGATACTACGCAAATTTCAAGTTTGGTGGAAATGCCATATGCTTGCCAGGCATTGTTCTATGTACATACATTTACACTTGTTATATTTGAAATCTGAACTTTTATCATCCAAAATATTATATCTCTTTTCATGGTATGAGTGCATGACAGTGCTGAAACAGACAACCCCAAAATCTCTTTGCCTTAAAATTAAAAAATTTATTTCTCACTCGGAGGTCAGTCCAATCAAATGTTGGCGGCCAGATTCCCCGTGGTGATTCAGGAATCCACACTCCTTCCGTCAAGTCTTCCCACTGGATTCTCTGTATCTGACTGTGACATGAATGAGGATCAGAGGCTGCCACAGGAGATTTGGCAGGTTCTATCTGGGAGGGGACAGCATTTCATCAGGAGTCCATTGACCATAGTCACATAACCTCATATAGATAGAACGTGGCTGGGAAGTGTAGAAGCACTCGTTGGTCTTTCCATAGCCAGATAAAACAGTGACCAACACAGTAATAAGTCAACTGAAAATGAGAGAAACAAATAAGAACTTGGAAAATTGCCTCAATCTGTGGCTAGGTCTTCTAGTAGAAAGATGAAATGACGCAAGTCCAAATCATTCAGACATCAACTGGGCTATAAAATTGATCACAGTCATTTGAATGGTATCATCCTCAAGAATATAGTCATGGCCATGCATATCCTTAAATTTATTGTCTTTAGTAATGGAATCTTGTTGAAAAAAATAGTTTTTTTTTTTTAAACCAAGTACTGGGGAAACAGTCAAGATTTCTCTTTCTATTTGGGTTTTTTGAGATTGCAATGACATAAATAATCCAAACTTAGCCTGATTTGATTTTTTAGTGATTCTCAAAGGATTAATTAGTGTTTGGCTTCCTTTTGAACTAAATGACCAGTAGCTTTTTATCTTTCTTCCTATTTTGGGGATATCTTACATTAATGATAACAGTCTTTCTCATAATAAGCACTCATTTCAAATTTCAAATTGGAAAATCTGTTCATTTATTATTTAAATTCATTTGCCTCTACATATTCACAAATTCTTTTCATAGTATATACATGCATTCAGTGATACCTGATAGACTATTTGTCATAGCAATAAAATCAGTTTTAAAAACTATGACATTTGACTCCTCTAGGGTTTCTAGGCTCCTGCAAAAATGACTGTTGTGGTCTTGACTCTTCCGTGCTATTGATCTGACCTTGATTCCTACATATTGTGTGCTGATCACTTAAAATGAATGACAAAGGATTATAATTCTTGCTTGGAATATTTCTTTTCATTTTATCTGTGGTATCCTTAATTTGGTTTTACTAAATTAGTTATTTGAATTCACTAAATTAGAGTGTACTTGAATTAGTTCCACTAACATATTTTGAAAAAAGATCTGCATCAACACTATAAAATCATTAAGAAGCCGCATAGCATTAACATTTTAAGTTAAAGTCTGAGAGTTTAAGTTTCTCCTTAATGATATGCCACAACTAGATACCTCAAGATGATTTATTGCCATTTAGGGGTTATGCTTTTTAACTTGCTTTCAAAAAAGTTACACTATCTTCCAGTATTCTAATAAAACATTATTTTAATAGTATTATATGGTATTAATATTGGTATTATTAGTCTTATTTTTATGACCTTTTCCAGGCTGGACCCTAAAGTTCTTTACTTGTGTCTAATTTTGTCATATTATCTGTCCATTCTAGGGTAACAGAGCTATTAAAGTGTGCATTTTAACACCACCGTTAACGTTGTCTCCTCTTTCATGTGATATTGTCTGTTTTTCCAAAGCTCTATTGTTCGAGGTTCAGCGTTGCATCTCTGTCACTCTGAAGTCTTCTCCATCTCCCCATTTGAGTTGACTATACATTCTCTGCTCTCCCAGAGAGATTATGTCTATTTTTATCATTGCACTTATTTAATTCCATCCTGTATTATAATTAGAGTTTACATGAGCATGCATTGTTACTCTCCTCTGTACCCTCTTAAACACCCATTCTATTATAAGTGGGTAGGGGCTGGCACAGTGGTGTAGCGGTTAAGTTTGCACGTTCTGCTTTGATGGCCCGGGGTTGGCCAGTCTGGATCCCGGGTGCGGACATGGCACTGTTTGGCAAGCCATGCTGTGGTAGGCATCCCATGTATAAAGTAGAGGAAGATGGGCATGGATGTTAGCTCAGGGCCAGTCTTCCTCAGCAAAAAGAGGAGGATTGGCAGCAGATGTTAGCTCAGGGCTGATCTATCCCCCGCAAAAAAAATAATAAAAATAAATTTAAAAAATTAAAAAAAAAATTGGGCAGTAAACATTAGAGCTAAAATCCTGAGTGGAACGATGGTGAAGCTCAGCAAAGAATCATTTCTGCTGTTCATAATTCTTAATGTATCTCTTTCTGTCTTTCATAGGACCTAGCATACAATTTCTGTGCATTTGGAAGTTTCTCTAATAAGAAAAACAAATTCTTGGGGCTGGCCCCGTGGCTGAGTGGTTAAGTTCACGTGCTCCGCTGCAGGCGGCCCAGTGTTTCGTTGGTTCAAATCCTGGGCACAGACATGGCACTGCTCATCAAACCATGCTGAGGCAGCGTCCCACATACCACAACTAGAAGGACCCACAATGAAGAATATACAACTATGTAGCGGGGGGCTTTGGGGAGAAAAAGGAAAATAAAATAAAATAAAATCTTAAGAAGTGTGATCTTTAAATGTCTATTTCAAAAAAAAAGAAAAACAAATTCTTATTAAATAAATGCAATAGTGAAAGGTAAAAATAAGCTTGAATATGGTTATTTTAAAGAGAATACTGACAAAAGCATCCAATAAAATCCCACGTCAATGTCTATTATCACATATTTTTGTTTGCATAGCTCCAATTGTGACATATGTGAATTGTGTAAGTCATATACGAAGTTTAAAACAAAATAATAGTGAAAAACAGAAGTAATCTTGGGCATTATTTGAATTCAAACATACCTAGAATTTAAAAGGCATGCCTTACTTTCTTTGACGAGTTTTTCCCTGACAAAGTTTTAATGTAAACTCAGTGAAAGAATGACATCAATTTACTATATACATGTTTACAATTACTGTGACATGGGGCAGAGAAATCCTCGCAGAATCCAGGTGACTCACTGAATTTCCTCAGTAAGACGAGAACAGAGATGGGGAGTCAGAAAAACTGAGACAGATAAATTTTAAGGCTGAATATTTATGAAAAGGGATCCATGCAGAGAAATAACCTCAGAAATCTGCACAGTGGTAGTAGGGTCTTTGACTGAATACCTGTCTGCACAGGTATATGGTGAGACTCTATAAGGCTAGGTACAAAAAGACAAACTGCAGAGGAACTTATAAGGTGAACAATTCCAAGGGCTCACATAGGCCTGGGAAATGTTTGAGTTTCTACCAGCCAGAGTGGGAATATCTTGTTGATACCTGGCATTCAATAGAAAGACCAGAAAGGTAACATCTCAGTAGAAGTTCCAAACTAACTTTAAAGGCTCCTCTAGACCATGGCAAGGAAGCCGAAAAACAGGCTCCTGTTTCAATTTAAAGGATTAAACAGCTTATCCAAATAAATTTAAACACTCTTTAGAAGAAGATAACAAATCCAAACATTCAAAACTGTAATATATAATATGGAGCATCCAATGAAAAGTTATTAAACTTGCAAAGAGGTAGCAACATGTGACATCTAATCAGGTGGAAACTCAGTAATTAGGAGCAGCCTCAGAAATGACAGAGGGGTGTCATTAGCAGATAAGATCTTCAACAAGCTATTATTAAAAATGTGCATCAATTTACAATTAAATATAAACATAATGAGAAAGAAAGTGGATATAGAAAACAACCAAATTGAATTTCTAGAGATAAAGAATATACAATATCTAAAAAATAATGTCACTTGGATAGATTTAAGATTATTGGTAAAAATGGAAAATGGAAAAACCACATGGGAAAGCAGGTCATGAGTTTATTATAAAATTAAACTTTCACCTCCTACAGACATTACAAAGATGTATGAAATCAATAAATTCTTTTACATGCACAAACTTTCAAAGCACTTAAGAAGAAATGAAAAAGCTAAATAGTTGTATATCTATTTAATTAACTGAATTTCCAAAAAGCTTACAGAGAAAATTACAGACACAACTGGCATCACTGGAAAATTCTCTCAAACATATAAAGAAGAAATAATACCAATTTTAAATAAATTCTACCAAAAATTAAGGAATAAAAAATACTACCCAACACATCTTATCATGTTAACATTATCTTGGTACCAGACCAGACAAAGATATTACAAAGAAAAAAAGTAAGGATAAATATCTTTCATGAAGATACATGCAATAATCAATAATGAAACATTAATACTTCGAATCAGCAATCTACTAAAAGATATTATACCATGATCAAGTAAGTTTATCCAAAAAATGCAAGGTTGATCAAACATTGTTTTAGAAATTAAGCACTGTAATTCACCACATCCGCAAGCTAAAGAAGAAAAAAATTACAATCATCTCAATAGATAGAGAAAAAGCATTAGATAAATTTCCACATCTCTCCATGATAAGAACTCCCAGCAAAAAAAAAAGGAATATAAAGGAACTTCCTCAATTTAATAAAGGGCATCTATGAAAATCCTACAGTTAGCATCATATGTAATATTAAAAGGCAGAATGATTTTTCCCTGAGATTGGAAACAAGTAAAGGGTGTCCACTATTGTCACTCCAATTCAACATTATACTGGAGATCCCAGTCAATCAAATAAGACAAGAAAAATACATAAAATGCATGAGTATTGGAAAGGAGGAAATACAGTTTTCTCTATTTGTTCATGACATGATTATCTACATAGAAAACACTAAAGAATCTAAAAAGAGCTACTAAAACTGATAAGTACGTTGGAAACATCACAATATACAAAGTCAATTTTAAAAAATCATTTGTATTTTTAATCACTAGCAAAGAAGAATTGGAAATTAAAATTTTAAAAAGTATCATCTATAATAGCAACAAATAACATGAACTATCTAGGTATAAAGCTAAAAATATGTGTAAGATTTTGCTCAAAACTATAAAACATTAATGACAGAAATAAAAGAAGTGTAAATAAGTCAAAAGACAAACTATGTTCATGAATTGGAAGATCAAATATTGTTAAGCTGTCAATTCTCCCCTAGTTGATATGTAGATTCATTGCAATCTCAATCAAAATCTCAGCAGGGTCTTCTTTTTTTTTTTTTGGTAAAAGTTAATTTTAAAATTAAAAGGAAATTGAAAAGGACTAAGAATACTCTTCCTCTCCAAAAACAAAAACCTTTGAAAAACAAGGACAAATTTCAAAAACATACCCTACCTGACTTTAAGTCTTGTTACAGTAACCAAGACAATGTAGGATTGGTGTAAAGACAGACAAACCAATGGAACAGAACAGAGGATGCAGGAATAGACCAAATATATACAGTCTAATGATTGTCTACTAAGATGTAAGATTCAAAGAGTTGCATATTATATGATTTCGTTTATGTGACATTCTGGAAAAAGCAAAACTAGGAACTTCAAACTCATCAGTGGTTGCCAGAGGTTAGAGGATAATGGAAGGGATCGATTTCAAAGAGAGAACTTTTTGGTGTGACTCAAATATTTCACATTTTGCTTGTTTTATATCTTGATTGAGTTGTGATAATTTAAGAACTGTGAACAATGATTAGATATTTGATGATGTTAACAAACGAATTATTTTTGGTTTGGGGTTGAGAGTGTGATGTGAAATTGTAGTTGTCTATAAAGGGATGCGCTTATCTTTTCTGTGTATACGTGGGTTAATTACACAAGGACTGTTAGTGTTTGGGATTTCCTTCTAAATAATCTTTTATGATTATTGGGAGGAGGAAGTGGGAGAGCTGTAGAGAAAACACATTTTTGAAACTGATGACAGATAAATGAGGGATAATTGCACCAACTATTATTGTATTTTATTGAAAATTTCCTAACTCAAATATAAGGCATAGATAGTCATTTGTTGAAAACTATTGGCCGTTCTTCCTAAATTTAAAAAGAGAATTTATCTGACTTTCATGTTCCAATAAAATTCGTAAAAATACTACCTGAGAATTAAGTTTGGTGTGGAAAAAAGGAACCCACAATATCTTATTTATTTTATAAAGACATTAGGAAGTTTCCATTATTAATGATGTGAATATGTATGTTCCTTCTCTGAAAGTGAGTGACTTTCCATCATAATGTCCTGTGATTTACCATCTGAATAAAATCAATAATGTAAGGAGACAAAAAAAGGTAATATAGAGCAAAGCCACACAGGAGTCATTTTGTCAGTGGAACAAATTGCTATTTCATACTAGGTGCCCTGTGGAAGGTGTTAAAAGGGCCCTGCCGAGCCCTGTCCCAGCAGTTCAATGCGCCTGCAGATGATGGTCCCATTCAAAGGCTATCATTAAAAAGAAAGAAGAAAAAAGGACATCCAGACTTTTAAAGAAAAAGAAATATAAAACAGAGAAGGAAAGGTCAATGATTTCCTGCAATGTTCAGTGTTAATCTTTTCTACTTTGTTATAAACAAATACGTTAATAAGGCAAGCACAGCAACAACACTCTGTTTGTGATTGCGATGGTGTCTGTGCAATGTACTTGTGGTCTCCCAAAAAATTAAGAGCTGAAAAAATTTACCATTAGTTTTATAGTTAAGAGACTCGGAAAACCTTACAGATAAATATTATTATCTATTAAAGAGACTATGACTTTTCTACTTTTAGGAGAAAAAGATTTTACATATTTAATCTAATCAATAGGAAAATGTTCTATTTTTGTAATGCTTTACTCTAAATTACAACAGATCAGATTTACCAACCACAAGGGAGCGCTGTTACAGGTCTTTGCAATGTCTATGTATATGTAGCAATAGAATAGATTAATGTTGCCCACTGTCATTAATAGTTATTTAGCATGGACCCTGAGGAAATGAAAACCTCTAGGATGTTAACAATTATAATTTTGGAGGTATTTTATTTCTTGCAAAAGTATCTTGAAAAGTCAATTGACTATTCACTATTTTTAAAAAGATGAATGTTTAAATGATGGTGCTATTATAGAAAAGTTT
The DNA here is from genome assembly GCF_041296235.1 of Equus asinus. Lineage (NCBI taxonomy): Eukaryota > Metazoa > Chordata > Mammalia > Perissodactyla > Equidae > Equus > Equus asinus. The sequence goes on from NC_091793.1 coordinate 55,278,401, forward strand.
ATTACTTGTGGTCATACACAGAGGTCCTTATCGATGACTAATACTTTGTGTGCTGCGTGGCAGTGACTTTGTAAGTCCTAGCTTTTCCATACATCTATTTATTTCTATAAATAGCTGAATTACAGACTGACTTGTATAGGTTTAACTGCGTGGTTCTAGTTTGCACAAGATGACTTGCTGGCTTCAGGCTGTCTCCAGCAAAGCAAGAAACCAACCAACAAGCAAACATAGCCAACATCACAGCCGAGTAAGAATGGTAGGTGATGTATACTGAGTGCTTATTATGTACCAGACACAGTTCTAAGCCTCTAACAAACAATATCCTCAATAATCCTGGCAACTATCCTATGAGAAAGGGTCTATGGTTATCTCCACTTTTCAAATGAGGAATATAGGTTCAGAGAGGTTAAGTAGTTTGTCCAGGTAACACAGCTGCCAAGTGAGATCTCAGCCCAAGAAGTTTGACTCTAGGGCCTATGCTTTTAACCAGCTCATTAATTTTCACCAGGATTCCAGAGGTAATGTATGGGAAGTGTCTTAGCAGTGCTTGACACATAATAATGACTCAAAAGTTTTAACAGAAATAATATTTTTCTGAAAAGACCTAAGGTATACGGCATTCATTTTAAGTGCAAATTGTAATAGTGCAGAAGGAGGAGAGGCTAGCCAGAGCGAATAAGGGCTCTACAAATCCCCACGCCTGGGCCTTGCGTTGCTGCCAGGGCAGCTGAAGCCGGAAGATGAAAGTGAAGACTCAAAACCAAGGTTGATGGAGGCTGCTGTCAACAAATCTGAGCAAGTCTTAGCCCGGGGTCTCGACCCACCGCTAGGAATGCACATCAGCTGGAAGGCCAGATACTTCCCTCAGGTTACAGACATTCAAAGTTCTAGGCCAGTTGTGAAAAAAAAGAGCCAAAACAACAAAACAAGCAAATGTCTGTCCCCTTAGGCAAAATGGAGTGTCTCAGTTGATTAACCTTAAGGCTCAAATGTTCTACTGAGGGGTGAAATGCGACTTAAGTACTCAAGAGATATCAATGATAAAAGGCTAAAGATTTCTAAACTTCTTTGTGAAAGAAATGGTTCCACCAGTTTTATCACTTTCCTTATCAAGAAGCTAAGTTCATGCTCTGATCTCATGGTCTTTTCCTTCTGGACTTGAAGCCCACTTACATAAACACAAGTCGTGCTATCACAATTCTGACTGATGAAATGTCTACTCCCAACAGTGCCTACAATCTAGGAAGAGAAATAACATGGATTAAGCAGCCCTGCTTTTAGAATTTGCTAGGCCTACAGCAGGAGTACAAATAGAGCTCACATATCTTATGTCTAAATATATTAACTTAGATATCAAAATTATTTGATTTAGGTGAAACTTTGAAGATATATATTTTTGAAAATTAAATTTTATATGTACTTTTACAAAACTAAAGTGATTCATAATTTTAGTGTTCAATACCCATTAGTTGCACATGTAAATAATCAGTATTGTCCTTTGTGCATGCAATGTCTATACCTACATATATACAAATGTAAGAGAAACACTGAAGTGTAAGATGTTGCTCAGCTGTCAAACAGCTTTGGGAATGCCTTACTTATATATGAGCAGCCCCAGAGCCACAAATTGCAATACAAAGAAAGGGCAAAAATTGGATATTGGACAATACTGGGAAAAAGTACTTTGTTATGCAAGAATACATTCCATTCATGCCACCAAAAAGGAAAGATTGACAAGTCTATTTCTGTCTTTTACTTACAGAAGGACTTCCACTGCTCAGATTCTGACTACAGTTCAGCACAGCGTCTGTCTCTAACCTATAAAACTTCATGGCATCTGGATGCAGTGCTTTTTGTTTTCACGACATAGGGGAAGGATGCATGTAAGCAACTTACATGGTTCTGAATGGTGTTTATCCTGAGAGCAAAAGTTTAGGATTGCAGGTCATCCTTAGCACATTTTCACATCCTTATATTTGAACTTCAAAAAATAGTAAGCCAAGGCAAAATATAAATGACCAACTGGAGAAAAATATTGCAACAGGCAAGACAAAAACCTCGTGGCTTTATCTTTAAAAAAAAAAAAAACTAACAACTTTTAAATCAATAGCGAAAAAATGAACGATCTTTCTCTTACTAAATACATTTTATTTGTTCCAGTAACAAAAGACACAAGTAAAAACATAAAAACAAATATGAAACCAAAATAGTATTAGGTTAAACAGTTATTCAAACAATAAAGATGTGCTGAACAAAAATACTACATTTTTATATAAAACCCCAAGAAAATGAATTATCCATCTGTTGCTATGTCTCTTACTCTGTCTCCGGCTCTCTGTCTCTGTCTCTTTCTTCTGTTTCTGTCTCTCTGTTTCTCTGTCCCCCATGTTTTTATGAGCTATTGCACAAAAATTCTCATATAAGTGTTCATATATATTTACATGTACATATATACATATATAGATATATAGTTATATATTGTATATACATAATCTACATACACACATATAGTATACACATGTGTGAAAAAACATATTCATAGAAATTTCTGAGATATATATATAGAATTAAATGCCATGTGAAGAAGTTGGTTTTGAGTGGGTGATGGAGTTGGTTCTGGAATAGTTAGTGTATTCTTGGTATGATGAGTATATCAGTCAAGGTTCACCAGAGAAACAGAACCAATAGGATATATTATATGCATATATCCTATATATAATACAGGATATTGCCTTGCTTAATTATAGAGGCTGGGAAGTCACAAGATCTTCAGTCGGCAATCTGGAGACACAGGAGAGTCGATGGGGTGGCTGCAGTCTGAGTTCAAAGGCCTGAGAATCAGAACAGCTGATGGTGTGCGTTCTAGTCCTAGTCTGAGTCCTGTAGTGAGGCAGCCGTCCACTTTCCAGCGGGGCCTGCACATCCTGCAGAACTCATCCTGCAGAAGTTTCTGTAAACCAGGCTTGAGTCTTTTCTTCTTCTGTCAATTGAGCATAAGGAGCTCCTCCTGAGGCCATAGGGTGCAGACTGGAAGGGAGGAGGCAGTGTTAGTAGGACTTGGGACCATGGGCATTAGGGCCACTTCTCCGTGTAATTTACTTGTGTCTTCAGAACCTGCTCAAGCTTCATCAAATATTTACATGACTTCCATTTGATAATGGAGTGCTGCTGTACATGTCCAGCTTTATGGTTTGGTGGGTCAAATAACACCTAGCTCATTATGGGAAGCTCAGGTCACATGGTAACTTGGCGGCCCATAGTTAAGCATTCGTTCTCTACAAAGGCCCAGTAGCAGGCCAAGAGCTATTTCTCAAAAAGAGAATAGTTGTCTGTAGAGTGGGCAAGGCCTTGCTCCAAAATCCTAAGGGCAGTCACTATAATTCACTTATGGGGCCTGCCAAAGGTTCCAAAGAGCATTCCTATCTGACACTGGCACTTCCAGCACACCGCATTGCTGGATCGCATGGCCTATGGTGGTACAGCAGTTTGCACAGCAGCCTGGACCTGCTGCAGGGCAGTCTCTTCTGAGTCTCACTCAAAACTCGAATTCAGGTCACTCTGTAAATGGGCTAGAATAACACACTCAAATGAGGACTATGTTACCTCCAAAATCCGAAGAGGCCTGCTAGGCATTGTACCTCTTATTTGGTTGAAAAAGCAGCTGGATGAAACAACTTATCCTTCACTTTAGAAGGGACTTTTTGGGATGCTCCACACCACTAGACCCCTAGAAGTTTCACTGAGGTAGAAGACCCCTGATTTTTTGTCAGATTTATTTCCCACCCTCTGACATGCAATTGTCTTCTCAATAAGTCTAGAGTAGTTGCTACTTCTTGCTCACTAGGTCCAATCAGCAAATCATCAATGCAGTGGGCTAGTGTGATATTTTCTCCAAGGGAAAGGTGATTATGATACCTCAGAACTAAATTATGACACAGGGCTGGAGGGTTGATACACCTCTGAGGTAGGACAGTGAAGGTATATTGCTGGTCTTGCCACCTGAAAGCAAACTGCTTCTGGTAGGTCTTCTTAACAGAGATGGAGAAAAAAGGCATACTAGGTACCAGGGGATGTGTTAATTTGCTCAAACAATAAAACACATCCGGTAGTGCAGCTGCGATTAGAGTCACCACCTGGTTAAGCTTATAATAATCCCCTGTCATTCTCCAAGATTCATCTGCCTTCTGCACAGGCCAAATAGTAAGTTGAATGGGGTGTGGTGAGAATCATCACTCTCAGATCCTTTCAAGTCCTTGATGGTGGCACTAATCTGAAATCCCTCTATGAACGCAGTATTGCTTTTGGTTTACTATTTTCCTAGGTAGAGGCAGTTCTAACAACTTCCTTTTGGCTTTTCCCATCATGATAGCCCTTGCTCCATATGTCAGGGAATTGTAGGGGAGGCGGACATTTCCTCTTCCCAAATGGGGGTTCGTCAGGCTGGAGAAGAATTAAATTCAAATGAGACAGAATAGCAAGAGAAAATTAAACAAAGCTTTATGAGGAACCATGGCCTGGGGCCTTTCTTCCCGAAGGAAGAAAGGGCACCGAAGAAGTGGGGTGCACATAGTGGTTATATACCCTGAAACAGGGTGTTTCACACGTGATTGAAATGTCCCTCCCACGATAGTCACAAGATTGCCCTGTCCGCACAGCTCTTGATGGACACAGCAGGTAGTGGTCTGCTATCTCGGTGGGTGTAGCAGGGAGGCAAGTCGATTGTCTGAAGCTGGGCGGTCACAGGTGAGCGCAGCAATCAGTTCCTAGCCTAAGGAAAGATGCTTAATCCTTAAAGAAATGCCAACGTTGGGAGAGGGAGGGAAGTTAGTTACAGGAGGTTACCAGACAAGCACAATAAAATGCAGATTTAAGTCCTTGCCTTTCGTATTGATTAAGAGTTTCTAGAGAGAAGCTCATCTCCTTTCTTCTTCCTGGTACAGAGAGAGAGGGGCGTTTTACAGATAGAGATTTACCTTACAAATGTAAAGCTGTTCTAACAAAGGGCAAGTTCCATTCCTCAGAGCCTCCTTCCCTGTCCCAGTTTATCAAAAGCAATCAGCCTCAAATAATCTTGATGCCAAGGAGACATATCTTGGGGTGGCCAATTTCAGGTCCCTACAGAATTAATGTGCGAATTCTGCTAGCTGCTGAGTACATCTACTCCAATTATGCATTTGGGAACTGGGGAAATAACTCAGGAGGAGGTCAGGGACTCACCTGGCCCACTGTGAGATGAAACTGAGCCAAAACTTCATGGATCATCTGACCTCCACAAGCCCTATTCTGACTGGCAGACCACAGTGACATTTTGGGTCAGCTGGAATTAGCATCAGTTCAGAGACAGTGTCAAGTAGTCCCTAAAAGATCTGATTATTTCCTTTTCCCAAGTGCATGTATGCTGATAAAAGGCCACAGGCCCTTTTGGGGAAGGCTGGGAGAAAGATTAACAGAAATTTTTGACAGTGTATCAGAGTCCTTCCTCAAGTGAACCCAGACTCCTCTTCATTCAAGGGGTTCTGGGTTTATAAACTGCCTCAGTCAGAATTGATTGAGGGGCCATGACCTGTTTTTATGATTCAGGTTACACTTTGGTTCATTTGACCTAGAACTTTTGTGCTTATACAGATCCAGTAAGAACTGTAGACTTATCCATGTCACTTTAGGAAGACCATGAGCAACTAGCCAACACTGTAGGCCCATGTGAGTCAGCCTGTTTTGATTGTTGCTTTGACTTACTGTCCACTTGGTAATTATGCTCACCTTACCTTTGGCAGTTTGCTGATGCAATTTGGCCCCTGCCACACCTAAACCCAATTAATCTAAATGTATTTAGGTTTCCCAATCAGTGACTGCAGTTCCCACTATAAGGTCTGGCCTACAGAGTGATCACAGAGATTTTCAGAGATGCCAGGCTACCCTCAGGAATTTATTTCCCATAATAGTGGTGAAAGATGTGTCTCCTGGATCCTTCCAGTGTGGGTAAGTAGGTCCTAAATGACAAATCCACCCTAACAGTCCAATCTCCATAAGCTTCTGAATCCCTTCCCCTACATTAAACCAAGGGATATTGGGCATTTCCCTTTCACTCACTGTTGGCCATCTTTTGGTCCATGTTTCAGCCAAGCAACCAAACAAACCATCAGAGCCCTTTCTAATTCCCTGAGCTGCAATGTTAGATGCAGAATCTCTACTTAGTGAGCCCATTTCAACAAATTTGGCCCGATTCAACTTCATTTTCCCCCCGCCATTATCCCACACCCTTAGCACTAGTCCCACACATATTCCCCAGATTTCTGTCTGAATAAATTAGAAAACTCAAGTAGCTCTTTTGGAGTGTAGCATACTTTCTCATGGGTCACACTTTGTACCTCACCTCTAGGGTCCTGCTGGGACTTGAGTCTACTATAGGTCTAGAAGTAGAAGGGAGGCAAGGATGGGTCCTGAGGAGAATCAGCCTTGTCTTGCATGGCAGCTGCCTCTGGAGAGGTCATTACAGTTTCCTCAGGCAATGCAGGATTAATCCTATCAGACAGAATGGAGAGGCACTTGAGGGTGGGGAAAGTGCTACCACTGGAGGTAGGAAGGCCACTTGCATTGGGAGTGGGGAGGTCTCTTTACTAGCAGAGAAGAATTGTCAGAGTTTAGAGGCTCAATGTCTCCAGCTTCATCCCACTCATTCCTATTCCAACTCAGGATCCCATTCTCTCCCAATCAATGCCCTCATATGAACAGTAAACACTCTGCAAGGCTGAGAGTTCAATTTGGCTGTAATTCAGCCAGTGGCAGGTTGATATTCTATGTTTGGTTTCTAGCAATTGCAGTCCTGAGGCGGTAGGAGATAAGGGTCTCCTTCAGGGCACATACAGAGCTGGGAATTTGAATCCCTAGCTCATCCTTGTCTTTTACTACTTTGTCCATGGACATTAGGAGAAGCTAGTCAATCTCAACATATTTGTTAATCTTCCAAAAATATCCAGAAGGATCATATATGTAGTCACCCAGCTCCTTGTTTCTTATGAGTGGTTAGTTAGGAGTATGCAATGGAGAAGTCTTGATAGATAGAAGTCTCTATCACCAGAGCATGCCACGGACTATCAGTGCTCTCTTGCTTCTGAAAATATAGCCATTAGCATCTTCAAATCTCATCATATTAGAGAGTCAATTCCAGAAACTTCAGAAAAAATTCAGAAAACTCATTCTTAAAATTCTGCTCCTCTACAGCCACTCTTGGTAATGACAAGCAATTTTCACATATTGAGGTATATGGGGTAACTATTCGGGTTCAAAACTGATTTGGCTTGAACTAAAAAGCCTGACTCATGGCCTGGAAAACAAACATACATTGTACATCTGCGTAAGCATTAAAGTAAAGAATGCACTCTCTTAAGATAAGAATGCATACTTCCCCTCCTATGCCCTATTGGCAATGCCCTGTTTGTAACGCCCAATTAGTCCCTTTCCTGACATCAGGGTCATGTTGACCCGCTAATTTGCAACTGAATACCTCTGAAATTTTGATGAAAATCTATCCTGGGTGTGTTTAATGTACATTCTTTGTTCTATAAAGACATAAGACTATACTGAAACCCATGCTTCCTCTGAATGCCTTCTAAGGCCTTCCCGGGTTATAATCCTCACTCTGGCTCAGCATAAACTAACCCCAATTTTGATTCATAGGTTGGTTATAGATTATTTGTGCTGACAGTACCAAAATTTATATTAATCTGAGTCCTCCAGAAAGAGATAACTAATAGGATACATCCTATCCTTATATATATATAAAGAGGCCTATTATAAGAAACAGGATATATATATATATATACATATATATATATATATGCTGTAAGAGTAATTGTGAGAAATTGGAGAGATATATATATATATGGTATTTTATAATATTTATTATAAGAAATTGGCTCACATAGTTATGGAGATTGAGAAGTCCCAAGATCTACAGGGGGCAAACTGGAGACCCAGGAGCCAATGGTATAGTTCTAGTCTGAGTCCAGTGGCCTAAGAACCAGGAGACCTAAGAGTGTAAGTTCCAGTCTGAGTCTGAGGCCAACGGCAAGAGAAGACCCAGGTCCCAGCTCCAAGACCACCAGGCAGAGAGAGTTCTCCCTTACTCAGTCTTTTGTTCTACTCAGGCCTTCTGTGGATGGACGTGGTCCACTGATTTTGGGAAAGTTAATCCCATTTACTCAGTCTACTGATTCAAATGTAAATCTCATCCAGCAGCCCCATTGCAGATACACCCAGGACAATGTTTAACTGAACATCTGGGCATTCGATGGCCCAGTCAAGCTGACACAAAAAATTAACCATCACAATGAGTGATGAGTGTTGCAACTTAGTATTCAGAGTTAAGGCTTGTTTTTTCTTACATTTCTAAGAAAGGTGAATAATCATGTTAAACGCACAAAAAATAACTCCTAAGTGCTGTATTGAAATAAAGGCAATATATTATGAATGCTAAGTATGGAATTATTTTATGTCACTCTAAGCCACACACAAAAAAATCACTAAATACAAATGGCCCAAAAACAATAAAAAATAATGCTCAAATCACTCAGTTAAATAAATCTCAATTAAAATAATAAATTCCATTCCTACCTACCAAATTGGCAAGAGTAACAAGTTTGAAAATAATTTTTTTTTGAAATGTGTGTGAAAGAGCATTGCTGTAAAAATTAGGAATCAATACAACATTTGAAGGACATTTTTCAAAACCTAAAATATTATATCCTTTTACCTAGACGTTCTATTTCTAAAAATTTACCTAAAAGAGATACTCACTCAGGAATGCAAAGGCATACACAAGTGTATTCCTTGCAGCACTGCTGGTATACAAGAAATATTTTAAGCATTTATATGTCCATTAATATTACATTTGTTTTTGAATGGTAAATCTCTAGGTATTACCATGAACTTGTATCCTAATATTTTCCTTGTTATGTTTTTGAGGAAATCAAGTTAAGAGCAATAGGTTATACAGGATCATATCTGTGCCAAAAAGGAAAAGGTGCATCCTTATCTTTTGCTCTTTGTGCTTTCATTTTCACACTGGGTTGTGGACATGGTAACTGAAGTGGAACTGATTTGAAACCATAACAATGAAAACAACATGTTATGGATGGCAGAGTGTACAAGCAGAAGGGGCCTCCAGCCCTGACGGCCTTGTGGAGAGACACTCTATTGGTCCTGGATTTCTCTAGTCTCCTTGTAAAGTGAGAAAATCATATCCCTATTGGTCTTCTATGTTACATGCAGCCAAACCTAACGCTAAACCATGCAATATCAGTACTCTAATTTTCACACTACAAACAACTAAGCTGAACCACTTTTTTATATTTGCTTAGATTTGATCAAATTAGCAAAAGTAACCGTGAAACTAATAAAAGTCAACTGTTACCAACAATGATTTCTGTCAGAGAATGTAGAGAGAATATGTGAACTTTGCAAAATAAAGGATATAAAATGCTGTCAGAGAAGTCTTCTTGTTTATTAGAATTAAAACTCACTATTTTTTTCCCCCTGCTTTTTCTCACCCAGTCCCCCCGGTACATAGTTGTATATTTTTAGTTGTGGTTCCTCCTAGTTGTGGCATCTGGGACGCCACTTCAACATGGCCTGATGAGCGGTGCCATGTCCATGCTTAGGATCCAAACTGGTGAAACCCAGGGCCGCCAAAGGTGGAGCGAGTGAACTTAACCACTAGGCCAGGGGGCTGGCCTTTTTTTTTTTTTTTAAACTCGCTACTAAAATCCATTTTGCTTTGTTTATTTTCCTTACTGGTTTTGAAAGATCAGTGATTTTTATAATTTATTTTGGAATTCTAATGCTTTTTTCTGGTTATTTCAACTTGTGGTCAACATACTGAGAGACAAGTGCCTATTAATTTGTCATGGTGCTGAGTATCAATATTACTTATTATATAGATTTTCCATTATATGGTGGCAATTATTCTAAAATGCTGAACGCCTGAAAAGATTTAGTGATTTAAATCACTTTTATGAGCAATTCATTATAAAATTAGTAACAAAATCTAACCCAAGCAACTTATGTCCGGAGTCCACTGTTCTAAGCATCTTCCCAACCATTAAAAAAAATCATTCATTAAACATAGCAAATTACAATAAAAATGCATCTTGTTTGTTAGAATGTGTTGTTTCAATTACATTTTGTACCAAATTTCAATTTCTTAAATGTCTTATCTCCTTTAACCTCAGCTGAAACAATCAAATCTCATTTCTTCTTCCTAGGAGACAAACCAGAAAACATGTTTTTAGTTTAAAATTGTATCAGGGATAGAAAAATCTCATTTAAACCTTCTTGTGGAAAAAGATCGATGCTTTGGCAATGTTTGCTGATACAAACCAAGGTGTGTCTGTGCTACTTTATGTCTTTAAATCCATTACACTGTACACTTCAGGAAAGTAAGAGACATACTCCACATTCCCACTGTCTAGCATGAATGAATGAATAAACAATGACATAAAAATTTTCAGAACTCTCTGCTTTTAAACATTCATCTCTTATTTTTCAGACTAGTGTGGGAATTTTACTTTTAACTCTTTCCTCAAAAATGTAAATGTTTCTCATAGACCTATAAAATAAAGTGAAAATAAAAATGTGAGGAGTATACACATTGGAGACTACAGATAAGAAAGATGCTCTGGGATTAGACTGTCTATGTTTCATCCTAATCTTGACTCTGCGAGGTTTATTTTTAGATGAGTCACTAAATCTCCCAGACTCAGCATTATTTTTGATTCTTTCTGGATATAAAAATAGTACATCATCTTTTGGGGTCATTGTAAGAGCATGGTATGTAGCAATTACGCAATTAATGTTAGATATTATTTTTATTCTCCTCTACCTTAGAATCCAAATACTCCCTGAGCTGGCATCAAACTGCTTTCCCAGCTTCAGCTTCCAGGGGGTTCTCACCATTTTTTAGAAACTCTTAGTTACTTAGTTACTGATCATTTTTCAAATGTCATTCTGCATGTTTTACATCTTTAGGCCTGTTTGTACTAGTTTAAACTCTTTCTCAAGGTACAATTTAAACATACAAATTAAACATCTTCTAGGATGGATTACTGACTTCCAAGTCAACTGGAGCCAAGTACATGGAGTTTCTGTGATATGAACAGTAACTGGAATTTCATAACAACAAGGGAAGAGTAAGCAGGCACATGCAACACTTTTTAAAGCCTCGTTAAAATGCAACTCATAAGATAGATGTTCTTTGGATCTTGCTTCACTTTCCTTTGCTCTTCTTTAGAGAAAAAATTTCACTCAACCTCCAGCAGCCACCTTGAATCATGAGGGAAACTTGAGGATGGGATCCTTGCACTGAGGATGGAAAGATAGAAGGAACCCAGGTTCCTGATGATCTCTGAGCTTCTTTTATTTTTTTTTTTTTGAGGAAGATTAGCCCTGAGCTAACATCTGCTGCCCGTCCTCCTCTTTTTGCTGAGGAAGACTGGCCCTGAGTTAACATCCATACTCATCTTCCTCCATTTTATATGTGGGACACCTACCACAGCATGGCATGCCAAATGGTGCCATGTCTGCACCTGGGATCTGAATTGGAGAACCCCGGGCCTCCGAAGCAGAACATGGACACTTAACCACTGCACCACCAGGCTGGCCCCTCTGAGCTTCTTTTATCTAAATGAAAAATAAATCGGTTTTCTGGTTTAAGTAACCATTGTTTGAGTTTTACCTTACATTTAACTAAGGTATTCTTACCTTGGTTAAGGTGCTAATTAAAATGATAATTCATTTAACAATAGACGATTGAATTGTATAGCAAGAATGCATCCAGGATTGGACATCAACAACATGGTAGAGTGAGCTGTTCCCTTTGTCTCTCCCCTTTTTGAACTGCAACTAAATGGACATTCACTGACCAACAGAGGAAGCCCATATAGCACAACAGGATTCCTGAGAGACACATGCAGCTATACATCTGAAGGTGGATGGACTAGCCTCCCAGGAAGTGAGAGAGATTGGTGAGCATGCCCTGCTCTCCCCCTGTAACCCTGTGCATGCACACAAATGCTTTCCAGCCTAGCACAAGTGCCCTAAAAGTGGGGACATGCAGAAGGACAACCATAGGAGGAGGCAGTGGTAACCCTTGCCTGCACTAGCAATCATTCTTGCCATCCCAGTGAGGAGGGGGAGCCCACTGTGTCCCTTGCCACCAAAGAGCAGCCCTAGCCTGGGTCCTGGTGAAGAACCCCTGCCCACCGAGCTCAGCAGCCCCACAAACTGTAAATAGAGACCACAGCAGATCTATGTGCTGGGGCAAACACCGCCTAGGCCTGAGCAGCACTCGTAGGGCTGCTGAGCCCTAAAAGAGGAACTGTGTCCAGGTGGCTATGGGAAAAGGTGCAGGATCTTTGAGCTCTCTCAGGTTCACCTTCCTGGTGGGGAGGGGGAGTCCGTATGGCCTCTGCAAAGCCAAGGAGTGGTCCTAGCCTGGATCTCAGTGAGGAAGTCCTGCCCTCCAAGCATAGCAGTCCCATGGACCTCAAGCAGAGGCTTCAGTAGATCTATACACTGAGGCAAACACAGCCCAGGCCCTGCACACCTGAGCACTCATAGTGCTGCTGAGTCCCAAAGAGGGAACATGTACTGTTGGCTGTGGGAAGAGGCAATGGCAGCTATTAGCCCACTGGTGATCACTTTCCTGGTGGGGAGGGGGAATTTATAGTGCCCCTAAGTGCCAAAGAGTGGAAGCCCCGCCTACCAAGCACAGTCCATCAAATGCCTGAACACATCCCAGACTGGGTCAGGCACCCATAATACCCCCACAGCTTCCAGAAGACAGGGTGGGGCCAGAAACTCTGCTCCTGCTTCTCCCTAGAGGTAACAGGTGGAATATGTATCTTAAGAATACCACAAATGCCCTGACAAAAGCTTAGGTCATCAAGCACCATGAGAAACTCCAGAAAAAATTCAGGTCAGAAGGAAAGTGGCTATTCTTTAGAAACCAATGCTGAAGACACAGAAATTTACAACCAAAATGGCAGAGAATTCAAAATAGCCTTCATAAGGAAACTCAATGCCTTACAAGAAAATGCAGAAAGATGATTTAAGGAGCTCAGCAATAAAATGGATCTCTTCACCAAAGAGATTGAAACTATAAAAAAAAAATCAACCAGAAATTCTGGATATAAAAAACACAATTAATGAAATAAAAAATAATCTAGAATCATTAAGAAATAGAACACATCTTATGGAGCAAAGAATTAGTCTTCTAAAGGATAAAAATGTAGAAATTCTACAGGTGGAGGAGGAGACAGAACTAAGATTTAAAAAAAATGAAGAAATTCTTCAAGAAATATCAGACTCAATTAGAAAAAGCAACATAAGGATTATAGGTATTACAGATGGACAAGAGAGAGAGAAAGGAGAGAAAGGAGAACTTGTTCAAAGAAATAATTTCTGAGAACTTCCCAAACCTGATGATAGTTCAGGATTTACAAATAAATGAAGCTAATAGAATGCCCAACTTTGTCAATTCTAAAAGACCTTCTCAAAGGCATACAAAAGTAAAAATGGCAAAAGTTAATGATGAAAAATATTAACAGTAGCAAGGCAGAAGAAAATAATCTACAAAGGAAATTCTATCAGGCTTTCAGTGGATGTCTCAGCAGAAACCCTACAGGCTAGGAGAGAATGAAATGATATACTCAAACCACTGAAAGACAAAACTTTCAGCCAAGAAGACTCTATCCAGAAAAACTTTGTTTCAGATACCATGGGGAAATAAAAGCTTTCTAAGATAAACAAAAGCTGAGAGAGTTCATCGCAACTAGACTTCCCCTACACGAAATAATTAAAGATGCCCTCACACTGGCAACAAAAAGGCAAAAGTCTACAAAGCTCTGAGAAAGGAGATAAATACAGACATGATCAGAAACCAGCAGCCCTCTACCAGAATAGGGAGGCAAAGACTCAATTACAACTTAAAAGAGAAAGGGGAAAAAAGCATCAAAAGTAATGATAAACACTTCAACTTAGCCAGAAACTCAGAAATTAAAAACAGAACAATTTGTAGCAGCAATTACTCAGAAGAGGAGAGGAAAGTAAAGAAACCTGCTTAGGTTAATGGAGATAATAAGCTATAAGAAAATGGGCTATCTCATCTCCAATATCTTTCATACAATTGTCATGGAAACCACTAAACAAAAAATCAGAGCAGAGCTACAATTCACAAAAAGAGAAAAAACTGAGAAATCTCCATCAGAAAACCACCAAATGAAATGGCAGTCAGAAATACAAAGCAAGAGAAACAAAGGAAACATAGAACAACGAGGAAACCAGAGATACAATGGAAATATTAAGCCCTTATATATCAATAATCACTCAATGTAAATGGATTGAATTCGCTAATCAAAAGACAGTAGCTGGATGGGCTAAAAAACAAGACCCAACAATATGCTGCCTCCAGGTAAAGCATGTCAGCTCCAAAGACAAATATAGGCTTAGAATGAAAAGATGAAAGGCAATACTCCAAGCTAATGGCCAACAAAAGAAATCAGGTATTGCCACACTTTTATCAGACAAAGCAGACTTCAGGTTAAAAAAGACAATGAGAAACAAAGAGTGGCTGTATATAATGATAAAAGAGACATTCCACCAATAGGACATAACACTTATTAATATATATGCATGTAATACAGGGGCACCAAAGTACATAAAGTAATTATTAACAGACCTAAAGGGAGAAATTAGCAGCAACACAATAATAGTATGGGACCTCGACACCCCACTTACATCAATAGACAGATCATCCAGACAAACAATCAATAAGGAAAGAGTAAATATAAAAGAAACACTCAATCAGAAGGACTTAATAGATATATAGAGAAAATTCCATCTGAAAACTGTAGAATATACATTCTTCTCAAGTGCACATGGATCATTCTCAAAGATAGACCATATGGTGGGAAACAAGGCAAGGCTCAATAAATTTAATAAGATTGAAATCATTCCAATTATCTTTTTTTGACCACAATGCTATGAAGGTAGAAATCAACCGTAAGAAAAAAACTGAGAAAGTCAGAAATATGTGGAGACTAAACAACATGTTATTGAACAACAATTGGATCATTAAAGAAATCAAAGAGGAAATGAAAAGATACCTGGAGACAAACAAAAATGAAAATACAACATACCAACTCTTACGGGATGCAGCAAAAATGGTCATAAGAGGGAAATTCATAGCAATACAGGCCCACCTCAACAAGCAAGAAAAATCTCAAGTAAGTAATTTAAAATGCACCTAAGAGAGCTAGAAAAAGAAGAATAAACAAAGCCCCAAATCAGGAGAAGGAGGGAAATAATAAAAATCAGGGCAGAAATAAATGAAATAGAGACTAAAAAAACAGCAAAAAGGGTTAATGAAACTAAGAGCTGGTTCTTTGAGAAGATAAACAAAATTGAAAAGCCCTTAGCCAGATTCACCAAGAAAAAAGGAGAGAAGGCTCAAATAAATAAAATCAGAAATGGAATAGGAGAAATTACAACAAATACAACAGAAATACAAAGGATTATAAGAGAATACTATGAAAAACCCTATGTGCACAAATTCAATAACCTAGAAGAAATGGATGAATTCCTAGACTCATACAACCTCCCAACACCAAATCAAGAAGAAATAGATAGTCTGAACAGACCAATCACAAGTGCAGATATTAAAACAGTAATCAAAAACCAGCCAAAAAACAAAACTCCAGGACCAGATGGTGTCTCTGAAGAATTCTACCAAACTTTCAAAGATTTAGTACCTATCCTTCTCAAACTATTCCAAAAAATTGAGGAAGATGGAATGCTTCCTAACACATTCTATGAGGCCAACATTACCCTGATATCAAAATCAGGCAACACAAAAAAGGAAAACTACAGGCCAATATCACTGGTAAACTTAGATGCAAAAATCCTCAACAAAATATTGGCAAACTGAATACAACAATACATTAAAGGATCATACACCATGATCAAGTGGGATTTATTCCAGAGATGCATGGCTGGTTCAATATCCACAAATCAATCAATGTGATACACCACATTGACAAAATGAGGAATAAGAATCACATGATCATCTCAATAGACGCAGAGAAAGCACTTGACAAGATCCAACATCCATTTATGATAAAACCTCTCAATAAAATAGACATAGAAGGAAAGTACCTCAACATAATAAAGGCCATGTATGACAAACCTTCAGCCAACATCATACTTAATGGTGAAAAACTGAAAGCCATCCCTCTGAGAACAGAAACAAGACAAATGTTCCTACTCTTAGCATTCTTATTCAACATAGTACTGGAAGTGTTGGCCAGAGCAATTAGGCAAGGAAAAGAAATAAAAGGAATCCAAATTGGAAAGGAAGAAGTGAAACTTTCAGTATTTGCAGATGACATGATTCTGTATATAGAAAACCCTAGAGATCCAGCAGGAAACTGTTAGAAATAATCAACAACTACAGCAAAGTCTCAGGGTACAAAATCTATTTAAAAAATCAATTGCATTCCTATACACTACCAATGAACTAGCAGAAAGAGAAATCAAGAACACAATCCCATTTACAATCACAACAAAAAGAATAAAATACCTGCGAATAAACTTAACCAAAGAGGTTAAAGACCTGTACACTGAAAACTATAAGACATTATTGAAAGAAATTGAATAAGACATAAAGCAATGGAAAGATATTCTATGTTCATAGGTCGGAAGAATAAACATAATTAAAATGTCCATAATATCCAAAGCAATCTACAGATTCAATGCAATCCCAATCAGAATCTCAATGATGTTCTTCACAGAAATAGAACAAAGAATCCAAAAATTTATATGGAAAAACAAAAGACCCCGAATGGCGAAAGTAATCCTGAGAAAAAAGAACAAAGCTGGAGGCATCACAATCCCTGACTTCAAAACATACTACAAAGCTATGGTAATCAAAACAGCATGGTTCTGGCACAAAAGCAGACAAATATATCGATGGATCAGAAGTGAAAGCCCAGAAATAACACCACATATCTATGGACAGTTGATCTTTGACATTGGAGCCAAGAACATACAGTGGAGGAAGGAAACTCTCTTCAATAAGTAGTATTGGGAAAACAGGACAGCCACATGAGAAAGGATGAAAGTAGAACATATTTCTTGCACCATACACAAAAAGTAACTCTAAATCGCTTAAACATTTGAACGTAAGACTTGGAACCATAAAACTCCTAGAAGAAAATATAGGCAGTATACTCTTTGATATTGGTCTTAGCAACATCTTTTTGAATACCCTGTTTACATGGGGAAGAGAAACAAAAGAAAAAGTTAACAAATGAGACTACAATAGACTAAAAAGCTTCTGCAAAGCAAAGGAAACCATGAACAAAATGGAAAGATAACATACCAACTGGGAGAAAATATTTGCAAATCATTTCTCAGACAGGGGGTTGATCTCCAAAATATATAAAGAACTCATACAACTCAACAAAAAACCCCAAAAAACTCGATCAAAAAACGGGCAGAGGACATGAACATACATTTTTCCAAGGAAGACATGCAGACAAATAAAACAATGCTCAACATCACTAATTATTAGGGAAATGCAAATAAAAATTACAATGAGATATAACCTTTCACTGGTCAGAATGGCTATAATTACCAATACAAAAAACAACAAAAGTTAGAGAGGTTGTGCAGAAAAGAGAATGGTAGGAATGCAAACTAGTGCAGCCACTATGGAAAACAGTATGGCGATTTCTCAAAAAATTAGAAATAGAAATACCATATGATCCAGCTATCCCACTACTGGGTATTTATCCAAAGAACTTGAAATCAATGATCCAAAGAGATTTATGCACCCCTATGTTCTTCACAGCATTATTCACAATAGTCAAGATGTGGAAGCAACACAAGTGCTCGTCTATAGATGAATGGATAAAGAAGATACCACATCTTCTTCATCTTCAGTGATTATACTACCTCCCCAAATGCCAAAGATGCTCCCAGAAATAATTGAAAAATAAGTATGTCAATGATTACACCGCTGAACTTTGAGTATTTCTTTAGAGATCTTAATGAAGTTGAAGTACAGGCATTCCAGACCAGAGAAAAGACTGGAGGTATAAGAAGTGTTTGGCTGGAAGCAGTACTTAAGATTTCAGAAGTGGTTCAAATTCAGGTGACTTCAAGGTCCAACGTCCAGGTAGGCTTTCTGGTGCTGAGTGGACATAAATATGGTTAAAGTAAAAGAAGAAAATACATTTTGGATTAAATTATGAGTTCAAGTTAAATCTCTCTCTTGAAAGCTTTTTATGACTATGCAGATCTTGGTAAGTACTTTCTTTTTAAATAATAATGTTGACTTTAAATACCTTTAAGGACAGAAACGATGTCACCTCCTTTGTATCATAAGTTTAAACAACCAGTGCCCCAACTATGGTTGAATTTACACATGATAAAAGTGTCTCTCAGTTTGCCTCTTGTTATGTTAAAAATTTGAAAGGTTGTTTTTGCTCTTAAAAAATTTATTTTATCTAGTCTTCTCTCTCTCAAAATACATCTAAACATACATTGAAATATATTAGTGACAAAGACTTTTTACTCTTTTATTATCTCATGAAAAAAATGATTAAATCATTAAAATGAAAATTTTGAATTCATGTGAAAAAAATATTGGCCTATTTATATGAATCACTGTATTCATCATCAGTTTAGAATAACAGTTTATTAATGGCAGTCTATAAACAAAAATAAAATATACTAATAGGAAATTGATCCAAGAAGAAGACAAGAATGTGATAAGTTAATTTCAAATAAATTCTTTTCAGGTAAGTAATGACTAGTATGTTAGAGCTTCAATTCATGTAATAAACACCAGGCATGTCTAAGAAAGGTTAATTCTCCTTTATAATGGATGTAATTTCCTCTGTTCTTATTGATTGAAAGTATGTTGGTGATAGACAAAACTGACTTAAATTGTTCCTTTCTTCAGTCTGACACTGACAGAATTTGTTTTTTATTTTACTCTGATGAAACTTAGAATATATATTTACTTATGTAATATTACTATGATATTAATTCAACCAATCTATTTTGCATCATTTATGTATTAGAGAATAAATTGTAATTCTGAATATAGTCCTGTTTTGTAAATGAAAGAACTATGTTCTGACCATGTATCTGTCTATTTATAGACAACTTTAGATAACATGAAGAGAATTGTAGATCCTATGTAGGTTAGACAATTTATTAAGAGTTTTGGAGGCAACTGAACAAGTACAAGTATAGGAATATCAAACTATTATGCAAAAATAATAAAAATACTTTGTGTAATATACTTTAAATATTATATAAGCAATTGGATTTAAAATAAATTAAAAGAAGTGAAAATGCAACTTAATAGGCAGATATTTCTTGACTATCTTAAAGATAGAAATATTTTATTGACATACATGTAATTGAATTATCTATTATTTTCACATTTATTTTAATTTATTCATTATAGAGATGCCAATTTTTGAAAAAGACTTTTTCTGATTTTCTACATTTCATTTATAAAATTTTACATTATTCACTGTTGACAACTTTCTGAAGTACACTGTTTAATCAGTTTTACTTTCCTCCTATTGTCATCTCAGCCATTTCTTACTGCTGCCTGTCAGACTTCATAATCCCTACGTCTCTTAATATTTGCTATGCTCTTGATTCAATTATCTTTTGCTTTTGCTAGATCTTTGACTGATATTTAACTCCTCATGCTTGCATGTTTATTTCTCCACTACACTTAATTTTTTTATATCTTCATCTTTTATTGAATTTCAATAACTGTTTAAAATAAAGGTTTAAAGCAATGATTCTCAAACTTAAGTGAGCATCAGAACCATATGGAAAGCTGGTTAAAATACAGAATTCTGGGCCTCACCCTTAAAGTTTCTGATTCAGTAGAGCTGAGGTAGGATCTGAGAATTTGCATTTCTAACAAATTCCCAGGTGATACTGCTAGTCAACGCACTACACTTTAAGAAGTACTGATCTAAAGAATAGCTTTGTTCTGCAAACACACATAAAAGTGGTAACCATAAAATTAACCATGAGTCAACCATAGATGACTATAGAATAAGATAAGCTTACAGATGCATTTGTCTCTCTCTGTTCGCTTCACTGTCAATTTTTATTACTTTTTTTCTGGGTGTTTTAGTAGTTTTTCTCTGTTCCTTTCTTTTTCTCTTGCTCTCTTCCCTTGTGGTTTGATGGCTGTCTAGTAATATGTTCGATTTCTTTTGTCTTACTTTGTTGCTTACTTATTATAGGTTTCTGATTTGTGATTATCATGAGGATCTTATTTAATAATCTATGTATATAATAGTCTATATCGAGTTGATAGAATCTTTAGCTTGATCTCTTTCTAAAATCTCTACTTTTTCACTCTCCTCCTCCCACATTTTATAATTTTGTAATCTTATATAGTCTCGTCTTTAAGTGTGTGTCTATCCATTACCCTCTTATCATTGAAATAGGTGACTTTAGTACATTTGTTTTTTAATCTTCATATTATCTTCACAGGTAGTTGATCTGCTACCTTTACTATAATTTTACCTTTACAAGTGATTTTATTACTGGTTTTTATTTTGAAAATTTTTTAAATCTCTATTTGTGGTCATCTGTTTCCCACTTAAATAAGTCCCTTCAGCATTTCTTGTAGAACTGGTTTCTTGGTGATAAACTCCTTCAATTTTTGCTTGTCTGGGAAGCTCTTTCTCTCTTCTCCATTCTGAATGGCAACCTTGATGGACAGAGTATTCTTGGCTGTAGGTTTTTTTCCTTTTAGCACTTTAAATATGTCATGCCATTCTCTTCGCACCTGGAGGGTCTCGACTGAGAAGTCCACTGATAGCCTGGTGGGCTTCCCTTTATATGTCACTTGTGGCCTTTCTCTCACTGCTTTTAGGATTCTCTATTTATATTTTATTTTGGACACTTTGATTATAATATGTCTTGGAGTGGGCCTCTTTGGACTTATCTTATTTGGAGCTCTCTGTGTTTCATGTACTTGGATGTCTGTTTCCTTCCTCAGGTAAGGAAAATTTTCATCTATTATTTCTTCAAATAAATTTTCTGCCCCTTTGTCTCTCTCTTCTCCTTCTGGGACACCTATAATATGAATGTTAGCACACTTGATGTTGTCCCAGTGTTCCCTTAGACTGTTCTCATTCTGTCTAGTTCTTTTTTCTGTTCAGCTTGGGTGATTCCCACTAGTCCTTCATCTAACTCACTGATCCATTCTTCTGCAGCCTCTACTCTGCTATTGAGTCCCTCTAGTGAATTTTTCATTTCCACTATTGTATTCTTCATTTCTGACTGGTTCTTTGTTATATTTTCCAGTTCGTTGCTGATGAGCTCACTGTGTTCACCCAGTCTTTCCCCAATATCTGTGAGCATCATTATGATATTTTGTTTGTACTGTTTGTTGAGTAGGTCACTTATTTCTGTTTCATTTAGTCCTTTTTCTGGGGTTTTGTCCTGTTCCCTTGATTGGAAATCATTCCTTTGTCTTCTCATTATGCCTCTTTCTCTGTGCTTATTTCTATGTCTTAGGTGAGTTGGCTATGTGTCCTCATCTTGGAGAAGTGGGCTTATATGAGATGCCTTATGAGGCCTAGCAGTGTGCTTCCTTCTTGTCAATAGTCCAAAAGATCCAGGAGTGACCCCTTTGTGGGTTACTTGTGTCTTTCTGCTGTGGAAGGGTTTCTCTTACTGCAGGTACCGAGGGAGTCTGGTCTTTCCTTCCCTGGCCAGCTGTTTGTAAATCTGGTTTGGGGAGCCCCAGCACCATTGGCTACAAGGTCTAATAGCACACTCCTGTTTCAGTTATCCTCTTAATTGGGTTAGTACCCAATGTAGCTAATTGCTAGTCTCAAGGGCTTACAGTTGCTATGGTCCTCAGGCCTACAAGGCTGTTGCCAGTTCTCTTTGGAATGCAGCTGAGTGGGGCTGGCCCTAGGCAGGGAACACTCAATTGTTTCAGGCTTTGGAAGGTGGGGCTGATCCTTTTTATGGCTATTTATGAAGCACAGGTCTTCTGTGTTGATAAGCCTCACCCCTCACAAGACCACACACACCATCAACACGGTCCCGGTCCGTGCACTCTTCCCAACCTACTGGAGCATACCTCAACACCACACTGCAGAGATCCCCATCTCTCCACCAATGCCCTGCACAGTTCACCTGGTCCTCACACAGTCCCTGCCCCACAGAGGCTGACACACTCACCTGCCTGTAGAGGATCAAGGCATCCAGTCAATGCAGGCTGAAAAGTAGCCAAAGGGCTTGCTGTTGGGTGGGGCCAGTCCATGGGTGGGCTGCCTGCCCTGACTGAACTGGATTAAATCTGTGCTCTAGTGGGTGTGGCAGACCCCTGGGCTAACAGGCCAAGGGATGAATCTCAATGGCACCTACTAGGGTCGGTGTCAGCAGGCCTGGACCAGGTCAGAAAAATGGCCCCTACCAACGTCTCAGACTCTGGAGAGGTCCCTCCTCTCATAAAGATGCTCCCAGAGACCATCAGGTCAGTCTCATTTCACCAAAGGACTGTCAGCCTTCTCTCTGGTGATTTTAGGTTGTTGCAATTAGTGAGTTTGTGTGAGGGCCCTTTAAGACCTGGGTCTTTTTTGCTTTCAGCCCATAGCTCTTCAGGGGGTATCTTTACTGCAGTTAATAGCCAGTGAAGCCAGACAGTAAGACCCCCATCTCAGTTGGGTTGAGTCTGAAGGATGCTTATAGCAGTATTAGCCCTGCTCCAGACCTCACTCCTCCAGGGAGGGCTTTGTATCTTAGAGTGGCTCCTTCCTGGCCAGCTGAGAAGCTTGCTGCTCCCAAAGGTGACATTTTTCCTCTACAGCAGGAATTTCTGCGTCTTCTGCCTTAGTCAGGACTGTCCCTTGTTGTGGGGGTTCTTTTTATCCAGTTTTCAGTTTTCTATCCAGGGTAATTGTCCAAAAATAATTTTAACCTGGTTGTATTTATGGAAGGAGATGAGTTCAGAGTCTGCTTTACACTGCCATCTTGAAGAGATCTCTCCACTACACTGACTTTTATACCTTTGTCTACAAATTTATTCATATAACTCATTAAAAAATGCATTATTTATTTAACATTAGATAATTAGATATGGATATATTTTATTCCATTATATACATGGTCATTACCATTACAGAAAGTGTAAAATGTTCCAAATCCTCATCTTATAACATTATGCCATTGATGTCTAATGCGAGATCAACCCCTAGGCATGTCACATTCTGGGCATTTATTCAACATTTGGGTTATATCAGGACAAGTTGCTGGTTTGCCTTGTTTGACCGTTTCTCTCAAGAGTCATTGGTTATTAGTTACCATTGAGTCCTAAAAATGGTCTTGTATGTTACTGTATATGGTCACCTTCTCTGTCTGAATTTTCATCCATTTTCTTCTGAATCCTTGCTTTAACAGGTTATCTATTCTCCTGTATTGACTATCAATTTTATCCAGTCCTACATCCCAAAGTGTTACATCTTTTCTTAATTTTTCTCCTGCTCAAGTTTTATGAAATATTTTACACAGTTAATTTTACTTCTGCAGTGGTCTCAATGTGGTGTCCCCCCCAAATTCATAAGTTGAAGTCCTAAGCTCCAAAGTTGATGGTATGAGAAGGTGGGGTTTTGGGGAGGGGGTTAAGTCACGAGGGAAGTGTTCTTATAAATAGGATTAGTATCTTATACAAAAGAGGCTCAGAGAGCTCCCTTGGCCCTTCCACCATGTGAGGATGCAGCAAGAAGTCAGCAGTCTGCAACCCAGAAGAAGGAGTTCACCAGAATCCTATCATGCTGTCATCCTGACCAAGGACTTCAGCCTCCAAAAACTGTGAAAAATGAATTTATCTTGTTTATAAGCCACACAGTTTGTGGTATTTTGTTATAGCAGCTTGAATGGACTAAGACAACTCTCCTTCTTGAAACTTTTCTTACTTAAATGTTACGACACTGGAATACATTAGTCCTTGTGTTGGGGAGGAAGCTCTCCATATGTGTACTTTCCTAAAGATTTGGGCTTTAACTTTTTCCATGCTCTTATTACTCTCTACTTAGTATTATCATATTCTCATTCGTTACTATCACTTCAACCATGTAGGGGAAAAAAGCTATCAAATTGAGAATCAGGAGACCTAAGAACTAATCTTGCTTTGACACAAACTAGTTTGTGACTTTGGAATTGCCATTCCATTTATTTGTACCTCATAGTGAATAATAATTCTCCACATTAGAGATTCACAGCGTTCATTAGTGAAGTAAGGCTTTGAGAAGTCCTGTGACTTAAAGAAAAGGAAACAGAAAGAAAAACAAAGCTGAGTTATTTAACTTCAAGATTCCAAAAGATTACATACTATTATATAACTCTGAGCTAATAACTCACTCTGCTTCACCCACTTTTCTTCTACAACCAAGAAAAAGTTAGTCCAAACTATCAGAATAGTAGTAATATTTGATTCTACCCACAATGTTACTAGCCCCATAGGATTGTTTAACAGATTCTTTTGTCTGCTTTCTTTTTTTTTTTATTAATGTTATGATAGATTACAACCTTATGAGATTTCAGTTGTACATTTTTGTTAGTCATGTTGTGGGTACACCACTTTCCCCTTTGTGCCCTCCCCCACCCCCGCTTTTCCCTGGTAACCACCGATCAGATCTCCTTGTCAATATACAAACTTCCACCTATGAGTGGAGTCATATAGAGTTCGTCTTTCTCTGACTGGCTTATTTTGCTTAAGATAATACCCTCGAGGTCCATCCACCTTGCTGTGAATGGGCCAATTTTGTCTTTTTTTATGACTGAGTAGTATTCCATTGTGTATATATACCATATCTTCTTTATCCAATCATCTGTTTCTGGGCGTGTAGGTTGGTTCCACGTCTTGGCTATTGTAAATAATGCTGCGATGAACATAGGGATGCAAGGGACTCTTGGGATTTCTGATTTCAGGTTCTTAGGATAGATACCCAGTAATGGGATGGCTGGGTCATAGGGTATTTCTATTTTTAACTTTTTGAGAAATCTCCATACTGTTTTCCATAGTGGCTGTACCAGTTTGCATTCCCACCAACAGTGTATGAGGGTTCCTTTTTCTCCACAACCTCTCCAACATCTGTTGCTCTTGGTTTTGGATGTTTTTGACAACCTAACGGGTGTAAGGTGATATCTTAGTGTAGTTTTGATTTGCATTTCCCTGATGATTAGCGATGATGAACATCTTTTCATGTGTCTATTGGCCATCCTTATATCTTCTTTTGAGAAATGTCTGTTCATGTCCCCTGCCCATTTTTTGATCGGGTTCTTTGTTTTTTTATTGTTAAGCAGTGTGAGTTCTTTGTATATTATGGAGATTAACCCTTTGTTGGATAAGTGGATTGTAAATATTTTTTCCCAAATAGTGAGCTGTTTTTTTGTTTCAATCCTGTTTTCCCTTGCCTTAAAGAAGCTCTTTAGTCTGATGAAGTCCCATTTGTTTATTCTTTCTATTGTTTCCCTCAACTGAGGAGTTACAGTGTCCGAAAAGATTCTTTTGAAACTGATGTCAAAGAGTGTAGTGCCTATATTCTCTTCCAGAAGACTTATTGTTTCAGGCCTAATCTTTAGGTCTTTGATCCATTTTGAGTTTATTTTTGTGTGTGGTGAAAAAGAATGGTCGATTTTCAATCTTTTGCATGTGGCTGTCCAGTTTTCCCAGCACCATTTGTTGAAGAGACTTTCTTTTCTCCATTGTAGGCCCTCTGCTCCTTTGTCGAAGATTAGCTGTCCATAGATGTGTGGTTTTATCTCTGGGCTTTCAATTGTGTTCCATTGATCTGTGGCCCTGTTTTGTTACCAGTACCATGCTGTTTTGATCACTGTAGCTTTGTAGTATGTTTTGAAATCAGGGATTGTGATTCCGCCGGCTTTGTTTTTCTTGCTCAGGATTGCTTTAGCAATTCGTGGTCTTTTGTTGCCCCATATGAATTTTAGGATTCTTTGTTCAATATCTGTGAAGAATGTTCTTGGGATTCTGATTGGGATAGCATTGAATCTGTAGATTGCTTTAGGTAGTATGGACATTTTAACTATGTTTATTCTTCCAATCCATGTGCATGGAATGTCTTTCCAACTCTTTATGTTGTCGTCAATTTCTTTCAAGAAAGTCTTGTAGTTTTCATTGTATAGATCCTTCACTTCCTTGGTTAAGTTTATCCCAAGGTATTTTATTCTTTTCGTTGCGATTGTGAATGGGATTGAGTTCTTGAGTTCTTTTTCTGTTAGTTCATTGTTAGTGTATAGAAATGCTACTGATTTATGCATGTTGATTTTATACCCTGCTACTTTGCTGTAGTTGTTGATTATTTCTAATAGTTTTTCTATGGATTCTTTGGGGTTTTCTATATATAAGATCATGTCATCTGCAAACAGCGAGAGTTTTACTTCTTCATTGCCTATTTGGATTCCTTTTATTTCTTTTTCCTGCCGAATTGCTCTGGCCAACACCTCCAGTACTATGTTGAATAGGAGTGGTGAAAGTGGGCACCCTTGTCTTGTTCCTGTCCTCAGAGGGATGGCTTTCAGTTTTTGTCCATTGAGTATGATGTTGGCTGTGGGTCTGTCATATATGGCCTTTATTATGTTGAGGTAATTTCCTTCTATACCCTTTTTATTGAGGGTTTTTTAAAATCATAAATGGGTGTTGGATCTTGTCGAATGCTTTCTCTGCATCTATTGAGATGATCTTGTGGTTTTTGTCTTTCATTTTGTTGATGTAGTGTATCACGTTGATTGACTTGTGGATGTTGAACCATCCCTGTGTCCCTGGTATAAATCCCACTTGATCATGGTGTATAATCTCTTTGATGTATTGCTGTATTCAGTTTGCCAAAATTATGTTGAGGATTTTTGCATCTATGTTCATCAGTGATATCGGCCTGTAGTTTTCCTTCTTTGTGTTGTCCTTGTCAGGTTTGGGGATCAGAGTGATGTTGGCTTCATAGAATGTGTTGGGAGTACTCCATCTTCCTCAATTTTCTGGAACAGTTTGAGAAGAATAGGTATTAATTCTTCTTTGAATGTTTGGTAGCATTCTCCAGAGAAGCCGTCTGGTCCTGGACTCTTGTTTTTGGGGAGGTTTTTGATTACCGTTTCTATTTCCTTACTTGTGATTGGCCTATTCAGATTCTCCATTTCTTCCTGATTCAGTTTGGGGAGATTGTAGGAGTCTAGGAATTTGTCCATTTCTTCCAGGTTGTTCAATTTGTTGGCATATAGTTTTTCATAGTATTCTCTTATGATCCCTTGTATTTCACTGGTATCTGTTGTGATTTCTCCTCTCTCATTCCGAATTTTATTTATTTGTGATTTCTCTCTTCTTTTCTTGGTGAGTCTGGCTAAAGGTTTGTCGATTTTGTTAATTTTTTTGAAGAACCAACTCTTTGTTTCATTGATCCTTTCTATTGTCTTTTTTGTTTCAATATCGTTTATTTCTGCTCTTATTTTTATTATTTCTCTCCTTCTACTGACTCTGGGCTTTGTTTGTTCTTCTTTTTCTAGTTCTGTTAGGTGTCGTTTGAGGTTGCTTGTGTGAGCTTTTTCTTGTTTAGTGAGGTGAGCCTGTATTGCGATGAATTTCCCTCTTAGGACTGCTTTTGCTGCATCCCAAATGATTTGGTATGTCGTGTTCTCATTTTCATTTGTCTCCAGATAATATTTGATTTCTTCTTTAATTTCTTCAATGATCCATTGTTTGTTGAGAAGCGTGTTGTTTAGTCTCCACATTTTTGCACCTTTCTCTGCTTTTTTCTTGTAGTTGATTTCTAGTTTCATAGCATTATGATCAGAAAAGATGCTTGATATTATTTCAACTCTCTTGTATTTATTGATGTTTGCTTTGGTTCCCAAAATATGGTCAATCCTTGAGAATGTTCCATGTGCACTTGAGAAGAATGTGTAACCTGCTGTTTTTGGATGAAGTGTTCTATATATATCTATTAAGTTCATCTGGTCTAATTTTTCATTTAATTCTATTATTTCCTTGTTGATTTTCTGTCTGGATGTTCTGTCCATTGGTGTTAATGGTGTGTTGAGGTCCCCTACTATTATTGTATCTTTGTTGATGTCTTCTTTTAGTTCTATTAAGAGTTGCTTTACAAATTTTGGTGCTCCTGTGTTGGGTGCGTATATATTTATGTGTTATGTCTTCTTGGTGGAGCATCCCTTTTATCATTATATACTGTCCCTCTTTGTCTTTCTTTATCTGTTTTGCTTTGAAGTCTACCTTGTCTGATATTAGTATAGCGACACCTGCTTTCTTTTGTTCATTATTATCTTGGAGTATTGTCGTCCATCCCTTCACTCTGAGTGTTTGTCTTTGGGGCTGAGGTGTGTTTCCTGGAGGCAGCATATTGTTGGGTCTTGTTCTTTGATCCATCCTGCCACTCTGTGTCTTTTGATTGGGGAGTTCAATCCATTTACATTTAGAGTGATTATTGAGATGTGGGGGCCTACCACCACCATTTTATGTCTTGTTTTCTGGTTTTCTTCAATTTCCTTTGTTTCTCGTCCCATGGTTTAATCTGTTCTGATGAAGAGCTGCTACTCTCTGTTGTTGTCCTTCTACTTATCTCCTCTGCTCTTGGTTTTGTAGCCCCTTTCCTTTTTTGGATTTTTCAGGAATGAGGGTTTTCCTGAGAATTTCCTGAAGAGGAGATTTTGTGGCAATGAACTCCCTTAATTTTGTTTATCTGTGAAAGTTTTTATTTCTCCATCATATTTGAAGGATATTTTCGCTGGGTAGAGAATTCTCAGCTGTAGGCTTTTGTCCTTCAGATTTTTGAATATATCATTCCACTCTCTTCTAGCCTGTAAAGTTTCTGCTGAGAAATCTGCTGATAGCCTGATGGGGGTTCCTTTGTAGGTTAGTTTCTTTTGCCTGGCTGTCCTCAGTATTTTCTCCTTGTCATTGACTTTTGCTAGCTTCACTACTATATGCCGTGGGGTTGGTCTTCTTGCATTGATAAAGTTTGGAGATCTATTGGCTTCTGTCACCTGAAGATCCATCTCCCTCACCAGATTTGGGAAGTTCTGAGCCATTATTTGTTTGAATAGGCTTTCTGCCCCTTTCTCCTTCTCTTCTCCCTCTGGTATACCTATAATCCTTACGTTGCATCTCCTAATTGTGTCTGATAATTCTCAGAGAGTTTCTTCATTTCTTTTTAGTCTTACTTCTCTCTCCTCCTCTGCCTGCAGCATTTCTATATTGCCATCTTCCAAATGCTAATTCTTTCCTCCATATTATCGGCCCTACTGTTCAGTGCATCTAGATTTTTCTTAATCTCCTCTATTGTGTTCTTCATTTCCAGTATTTCTGCTTGGTTCTTCTTTATTGTATCAAACTCTTTTGTGACATAGCTCCTGAACTCGTTGAGTTGTCTAAGTCAATTCTCTCATAACTCATTGAGTATTTTAATTATGGCTGTTTTGAAGTCATCATCATTTAGGTTATATATCTCATTTTCTTTGGGATTGTTTTCTGTGTATTTGTTACTTTCTGTTCTGGAGAGTTAATGTATTTTTTCATATTGCTTGATGTTGTTGATTTGTGCCTCCGCATAGAGATAGAGTTTAGCTGCTCCTTCCACTTGTTTCTGCTGCTGTGGTGGGGGAGCAGCTGTTTATACTGCACCAACCAGGAACCCTATCTGCAGTTGCTAACTGGGCCTGGGCCCCTCCTCATAGTCACAGTGGTCCTTTGGTTTCCCTCTTCTGCCATGGGGGCCGTCACAGGGGGGCTTCAGGCTGCTGGTGCCTACTGTTGCAGCCCACCTAGACGTGCTCCCTCCTTGGGGTCTGCAATGGTGTTATGGGCTTTTCCAGCGGCCAGGGGTAGGATCAGTTATATTTGTCGCTCCGTCACTGTCGGCACCCACAAAATCTCACTTGTCCATTATGGGTTGCAGCAGAGCTATTGGCATCTTCTACAGTCTGTGGTTAGCTCACCTAGCTATGCTACTTTTGTCCCGGGGTCTTCCAGCCTTGTGGCTGCCGGATGGGTGCTCTCTACTAGTGCTGTGCAGAGGCTTTCCCTGAGGCTGCTGTGAGCCTGTAGGGTTTCCTCTTAGGCTACAGAGCTGGGTGGCTAGAACTCCACCCATCCCCAGTCCTGTTCCCCAGGAACTTGGGGAGCCCTGTGCCCTGTCTGGGGGATAGCCGGAGATCCTGATTTCAGGGGTAGCTGCTCAGCTGCTGCCCTGCCTGATATTGTCCTCTCTGGGAACCTCCCGGTGTTGTGGATGCTGGGCGTAGCCCCTCCACTAATAGCAGACAGAGAGTTTTGTCTGCTGCCCGGGCAGAACTCTGGAGCTTCCCCTCCGGGCCGCAGGACCAGCCTCTGGAGCTCTCCCCAGCCCCAGTCCTCTCCGAGATCTCCGGCAATCCCTATCCCCACGGGGCGGGCAACAGCAGCTGGGGGTTGCTTCGCCCTCTGGGATTCTCTCTGGGACTTTCCTGGCATGGCCCCTCCACTAATGGTGAGCAGAGAGTTTTGTCTGCTGCCCGGGTGGAGCTCTGGAGCTTCCCCTCCGGGGCGTGGAGCCAGCCTCTGGAGCTTCACCCAGCCCCAGTCCTCTCTGAGATCTCCGGCAATCCCTTTCCCCACCGTGCAGGCAGTGGCAGCCGGGGGGCCTCCGTACCCTCAGTGATTCTCTCTGGGACCCTCCGGGTGCCGTGAACACTAGGTGGGATCTCCCCGCCAACAGCAGGGAGAGACTCTCCCCGTGGGCTCAGGTGTGTAACTCTAGAGTTTCCCTCTGCATTTAGGAGTAATTGCGGGGGGTTTAGGTAGGGTTCTGGTCACCTGTTTTCACTGTCGCTCCTCTGTTGTGTGCTCACTCCTGCCCTAAGTGTGTGTTGATCTTCTGGGGGCGTCCGTTGGAAGAAAGCCGCTTGCAGGTACTAGGCTGTTAGGTCAGGGTCGGAGAGTTTTCACCTATCTCCACATCCTCCCCGAGGGAAGTCTGTCCGCCTTCCGATGTATAGTCGTGTGGGTCTCTCAGATGTTCTGAGATGCTGTCTGAATATCCTTTGTTAAGCGATGAGTGTCCAAATAATTGTAGACTCAAAGGGGGAGAGACAAAGAGGACTACTCACGGCGCCATCTTGGATCCTCCCATCCTTGGCAATTGATTCTGTCTGCTTTCTTAACTGCACTCTTCTTTTCTTGACTTCTCATTGTCATCACTATTATTCAGGGCTTTTTGTCCTTATAGATTTCAATGGAGGATCCTTAATTGGTTTCCTTATGTCCTTAACGTCTCATAAACCATTAAGGTTAGTGAGGTGCTGTTTTGATAGAAAACTCTTCAGTGGTTCCTTATTGCTTGAAGTGCAAACTCAACAGCCAAATTTAGGGTCTCTTATAGTCTTTCTTTAATAATTTTGCTTGCTTCCTATATGTAGGTGACCCTACATTCAGCTTTCTGAGGGTAGGTGTGATTTACACCTATTTCCTCAGCATAATTACTAATTTCCCCTTTTCATTCTCAAAGTGTGTCATTTTGGACAATAAATTATATTTTCGTCATAC
Organism: Equus asinus; assembly: GCF_041296235.1. NCBI lineage: Eukaryota > Metazoa > Chordata > Mammalia > Perissodactyla > Equidae > Equus > Equus asinus. Next base: position 55,310,064 of record NC_091793.1, read on the forward strand.
CTATATGCCTTCCATTTTCTGGTAAATTGGATCTGTGACTCGCCCCAAATCAAACTTCATTATTTCCTGTTTCCCTTTATCTGCTTTAAATTTATTTCTACCTATGAAAATTCTACTAGTATCCAAAGCCTAGATTAACTAACAGCTACTCTGGAAAGTCTCATATCATATGGTTTCTAATTCATCATTTTTCTTTTTTGAATAAGCTGGATGAGATCTATTTCGTTAATGCACCTCTCAAAATATATTTCCTAAATTTTAATTTGGATTCCCACTGTTGATTGATTAAAACAAATTTATCAGGCACTCAATATTTTCAAAGTGAAAAACTAATCACATTATTTTCATGCTTAACACCTTTCAGGAGATCTCCACCACAAAATACAACCCGAATTCTCAAGATGGAATACAAAGCTCTGACTAGCTTTCTAGTTGAATTTCTCAGCATTTCCCAGCAAAGCCTCTGATTTCTAGTCATTCCAAACTATTTACTGTCTTTGGAATATGCTATGCTCTTTTATACCTGTGGCTTTTTGCATATGTAAACCATCCATTTTTGGAGTCATTTCAGTTCATTTATACTCATTTCAGAGTATAAATCTGAAAAGTTTATATTTCTTCCAGTTATTGACCTGAACTAAAATAGGTCAGATACCACCTTCTCATCTCAACTGGGAAACTTACATAAACATACAGTCACTTTCTGCCTTTAAAATTAGTTCATTCCAATTTAAAGTCGAATCTTTTATTCTATTCTAAATTGGTCCCCAAACTCAATGAAAACTGGACTTGTGCTTGGGGAAGAGGGAGATTCAGCTCTTTGTCTGCCTCCCCATCTTCTCTCTTCTCAATTCTGCATCTTCCATGTTTGCAGACAGGAAGGAAGCATGTGGAGTAGTGGGGGCATTTCTTTTTACTTAATTAGGTTTGAGTTTGCAGTTCTCCCTGTAGCCGTCAAAGTCCTTTTTCTTTCTTTCTTTCTTTTTTTTTAAGATTGGCCCTGAGCTAACATCTGTTGCCAATCTTTTTATTTTCTTCTTCTTCTCCCCGAAGTCCCCCAGTATATAGTTGTATATTCTAGTCGTAGGTCCTTCTGGCTCTGCTGTGTGGGCTTCACTAGTGGTGCTAAGTCTGCACCCAGGATCCCAGTTGGCAAAACTCTGAAGTGGAGCACACAAACTTAATCACTTGGCTAGGCTGGCCCCCTAACTCCTTTTTCTATCTGGAGCATGTTGGTGGGTTCTTTCTACAGCATTTACTCTATCCCTGGAGAATTTCTCACATCCTTGCCTCTCCAAGAGGGAAAATGCAAGCTGCCTCATTGCCACCCATCTAAAAATCGGGTGACTTTCACTACCACAGCCACCTCCAACACAGTCCTCTCCAAATTTAATTGGACATGCTCAAAGGGAAGCAGATTCTAGCAGGTCTCTTATTCTGGCTATCAGTGAGCCCTGGTAATGGAGAAGGAGAGCACTGTTCATTAATTCTGGAGGATCAGGAAAAGTCCCATTCAATACCCCATCACTCATTTGCTCTTCCCTTTCTTGGCATGCCCCTCTTCCTTCTGTTGCCAATGAATTCCTACTCATTCTTTAAGATTCAACTGGCATATTATGTTCCTTGTGACTTTTTCTTCTCATTCTTCTAGATAGATTTAAGGGATTCCATGTCAAAGCTCCCCTTCATGCCCTTCCTACAATTCCACTACAACATGCATCATATCTGTCTATGTTGTCTGTACTTTCCTGGATCCTAAATGGAAACCTAGTATCATCAAAAAGCCCAATACTGAACCACATTAAAAACACAACAAAAATCCAGTTATGGATACCCAGATTCCATTTCCAACATGATCGTATGCCGTATTCAAATTCCCTGATCTTAATACCGAACCTGAAGTGAGTTTGCTCACCCGTTGTGCAGCAAGCCAATCTCTGACACTGGGTGTGGTGGAAGAAAGTAGGAATTTTATTTTTGTACAGCGCTGAGCAAGGAGAGAGGGTAGCTAATGTTGAAATCCAAAACTTCCTGAAAAGCTAAAAGGAAGGGTTTTAGGTAGGGGAGGGGGAGCATATGGCCTTGCTGGTTGGAGCTTTCCCACCAGCCTGTCTTTGGCCTTGAGACAACTTGCAGAGAGGAGGGAGCCTGTGACCTTGCTGGTCAGCAGCTTTCCCACCTGCCTGTTTCTCTTTGCGGGGAGGAGATAATGAATGCAGGTGCTTGTCCTTGATGGTGCCTGTCTCCATGGAGGATAGTGGATTCTGGAGCCAGGAGGTCAGAGAGTAACCAGGGCATGAGTGTTTTTGTTTTAACCCCATATATGCTGGGTTTAATGTGGGGAAACTGATATCAGGGTCGGTATCAATCTGAAACTCCTTGGCTTTTACTCTTTTGATTTTTTCCTACCATACATCAAGAACATCTGAAGTACTGGGAATATGCCATTAATAAAATAAAGTCTCTATTCTCATGAAGCTTGCATTCTACTAGATATTCATTATTCAAAGTATTAACTATTTTTATTGAATTTATATTACATGAAAACTTCAAATTTGATCAGCATGACACTAAAGTCTTAACCAAGTGTGGAAAACAGATCAAAAAGATCCAAGGGCAGAGGTTTCATCAGAAGGCAGGAGGTTTTCCCTCAGATAAAGCAGCAAATATTCACAAAAATGAAGTAGAGGAAGAAAGGATGAACATTTTTTTAAAAATGAAGAGTGAGAGGATATAAGGAGAGTAAAAACTGGTAAAGAAAGATTAGAGGAGGGGCTGGCGCAGTGGTGTGGTGATTATGTTTGTGTGCTCCGCTTTGGTGGCCCGGGGTTCGTGGGTTTGGATCCCAGGCATGGACCTACACCACACATCAAGCCATACTGTGGTGGCATTCCATATATAAAATAGAGGAAGATTGGCACAGATGTTAGCTCAGGGCCAGTCTTCCTTACTAAAAAGAAAAAAGGTTAGAGGATAGGTAGAGAAGGAAAGAAAGAAGAGCAGAAGGGTAAAGAATCGCTTCATCTCTCCCTCCTACCTATCCCTCCCAATAGTCAGGTGTGCCCAAGGGATACAGATTTATATTAGGAGCAGCCTAACTACGTAAGATAATATATCTGCTAGGGGAGAATGGAATCTGTAGTGCCTTTCAAAACCATTTCGGTTCTTAGACAATGGCAAGTTTTCTTTGCTGCATTTCTTTGGAGTATTCCTACTTGAAGTACATATCTGATAGTCATAAATCAACTTTTAACTCATTTTTATAAATTTAGGATGTGGTTTTTGTTGTGATATTTTAAAGATTTTTAAATCAGCTCATTGAGCTATTGTAGGACTATGTTACAAAAATAGCAGTACTTTATCTCTTTGGAATGACACAGTGGAGAATAGACTCTGGGACTGTGGTGTGTTTGTGATTGATGAAGTAAAGTTTATCAATTATGAGCCTTAAGTGATCCCAGGAATTCCCACCTTTCTTAGCTATGAAGCCTTTTTCATTCTAAAATCTAATCAGATCTGCTGATTACCAACATATGAGCTTGATTAGATTCGGAATAAAAAATTAGGGAAATAAAACTTTACAAATGCAATCCTCTTATAAAACAAACAAAGTGTTAATAACAATCCATGTAAATATATATATATTATGTATATATATACACAAACACATATGTTTAGAAAATAGAGAAGCTGCGTTTTTGGTTATAGTATCTCAAGTTTTAGAGGAAAGCAAAATATTTAGGGATTTTATTTATCTAACACGTTTTGTGTTTTATTCCAAATTGTCTCTAAAGCTGGAGCCAGTAACCAACACTCTAGTCAGAAGGGCCAGGATAGAAGAGTGCAGTCAGAACTAGCCCTTCTAACTCACTATGGAACAGCCTTATCAAATCCCAGTGCTGACAGTCTGTCGTCTTGCTACTCCAAATAACAATAAATAACACATGGGGGGATTTTTGTTACACAATAATTATCGTTTCCGCACAAATTGAAAGCCAAACATTTCAAGTTATTTCCAAGAACTGTACTACCTTCCTGAAAGATAAAGCCCGACCAGAGTTGGAGGTACACAGCCCTTTTCTACTCTTTCACAATTTGTTTGATTCAGCCCTCCTCCTTCTTACTTGCTTTGTGAATTCCCTGCTGTGAGTTAACTTTCCTTCTTTATACTTCTTAGCCCCTTAGAGTTTTATCAAGCCCATATATGTATATATAACTTTGATTTCTTTAACACTAATCTCTATAAATATGCAAAGACATACTTTAATTTATGCAAGACTTGAGACCCATATAATTTGAATTTTGACAATGGATGATATTTTTATATATTGTATTAAAGCATCCACTATGTTTTAGTAATTGATTTCCATTTCAAATGATCAGTTTTCAATTTGTCTTCCAAATTTTTTAAAGTCATTAACACCAAAAACTAAACAGCGACAGGATCCTTTCTTCATACAGGAAAGCAAGCTGAATTCCTTTTTATTTATTTATTTATTTATTTATTTTTATTTTTTTCGGATGTACATCATATTTCAAATTCTGGATACATTACATCATGTTCACCACCTGAACACTAATTATAGTGCATCCCCTCACATGTGACCCTAATCACCCCTTTTGTCCTCCCCCCTCCCCCCTTCCCCAATGGTGACCACCAGTCCAATCTCCAATGCTATGTGGTTTTTTTTTTTGTCGTTTTTATCTTCTACTTATGAGTGAGATCATATGGTATTTGACTTTCTCCCTCTGACTTATTTCACTCAGCATAATACCCTCAAGGTCCATCCATGTTGTCACAAATGGCTGGATTTCGTCATTTCTTATGGCTGAGTAGTAGTCCATCGTGTATAAATACCACATCTTCTTTATCCATTCGTCCCTTCATGGGCACCTAGGTTGCTTCCAAGTCTTGGCTATTGTGTATAATGCCGCAATGAACATAGGGGTGCAAGTATCTTTATGCCTTTGTGTTTTTAAGTTCTTTGGATAAATCCCAGCAGTGGAATAGCTGGATCATATGGTAGATCTATCCTTAATTTTCTGAGGATACTCCAAACTGCTTTCCAGTTTGCACTGCCACCAGCAGTGAACAAGGGTTCCCTTCTCTCCACACCCTCTCCAACATTTGTTGTTTCCTGTCTTGTTAATTATAGCCAATCTGACTGGAGTGAGGTGATACCTCATTGTAGTTTTGATTTGCATTTCTCTGATAGCTAATAATGTTGAGCATCTTTCCATATGCCTGTTGGCCATCTATATTTCTTCTTTGGAGAAATCTCTGTTCAGATCTTTTGCCCATTTTCTAATTGGATTGTTGGTGTTTTTGTTGTTGAGCTGTATGAGTTCTTTGTATATTTTGGATATTAACCCCTTATCTGATATGTGGTTTGCAAATATCTTCTCCCAATTGTTAGGTTGTCTTTTCATTTTGTTGATGGTTTCCTTTGCTGTGCAGAAGGTTTTTAGTTTGATGTAGTCCCATTTGTTCATTTTTTCTTTTGTTTCCCTTGCCTGGTCAGACATGGGACTTGAAAATATGCTGCTCAGACCAACGTCATACAGCATACTGCCTATGTTTTCTTCTAGAAGTCTCATGGTTTCGGGTCTTACATTCAGTCTTTAATCCATTTTGAGTTGATTTTTGTGCATGGTGTAAGGGAATGGTCTACTTTCATTCTTTTGCATGTGGCTGTCCAGTTTTCCCAACACCATTTATAGGAGAGACTCTCCTTTCTCCATCATACCCTCTTGGCCCCCTTGTCGAATATTAGCTGTCCATAAACGTGTGGGTTTACTTCTGGGCTCTAAATTTTAGGATTCTTTGTTCTATTTCTGTTAAAAATGTTGTTGGAACTTTAATAGGGATTGCGTTGAATCTATAGATTGCTTTAGGAAGTATGGACATTTTAACAATGTTAATTCTTCCAATCCAAGAGCACGGAATATCTTTCCATTTCTTTGTGTCTTCTTCGATTTCTTTCAACAATGTTTTTAGTTTTCGATGTACAGATCTTTCACCTCTTTTGTTAAGTTTATTCCTAGGTATTTTATTCTTTTTGTTGCAATTGTAAGTGGGATTGTATTCTTAATTTCTCTTTCTGCTACTTCGTTGTTAGTGTGTAGAAACGCAACTGATTTTTGTACATTGATTTTGTGTCCCACAACTTGACTGTATTCCTTTATTATTTCTAAAGGTCTTTTAGTGGACTCTTTAGGGTTTTCTAGATATAAAATCATGTCATCTGCAAAAAGCGACAGTTTCACTTCTTTTCCAGTGTGGATCCCTTTTATTTCTTTTTCTTGCCTGATTGCTCTGGCTAGGACTTCCAATACTATGTTAAATAAGAATGGTGAAAGTGGGCATCCTTGTCTGGTTCCTGTTCTTAGAGGGATAGCTTTCAGTTTTTCTCAATTGAGAATGATATTTGCTGTGGATTTGTCATATATGGCCTTTATTATGTTGAGGTATTTTCCTTCTATATCCAATTTTTTTAGAGTTTTTATCATAAATGGATGCTGTGTCTTGTCAAATGCTTTCTCTGTATCTATTGAGATGATCATGTGATTTTTATTCTTCATTTTGTTAATGTAGTGTATCACGTTGATAGATTTGCAGGTGTCAAACCATCCCTGCATCCCCGGAATGAAACCCACTTGATCATGTTGTATGATCTTTTTAATGTATTGTTGTATTCAATCTCCTAGTATTTTATTGAAGATTTTTCCATCGATGTTCATCAGTGGTATTGGCCTGTAATTTTCTTTTTTTGTGTTGTCCTTGTCTGGTTTTGGTATCAGGATAATGTTGGCTTCGTAGAAGGAGTTAGGAAGCCTCCCCTCCTCTTCAATTTTTTGGAAGAGTTTGAGAAGGATAGGTATTAAGTCTTCTTTGAATGTTTGGTAGAATTCACCAGGGAAGCCATCTGGTCCTGGACTTTTATTTTTTGGGAGGTTTTTAATTGCTGTTTCTATCTCTTTACTGGTGATAGGTCTATTCAAATTTTCTACATCTTCTTGGTCCAGTTTTGGAAGGTTGTATGTTTCTAAGAAGTTATCCATTTCTTCTAGATTATCCAATTTGTTGGCGTGTAGCTTTTCATAGTATTCTCTTATTATCTTTTGTATTTCTGAGGTGTCCGTTGTAATCTCTCCTCTTTCGTTTCTGATTTTATTTATTTGAGCCTTCTCTCTTTTTTTCTTGGTGAGTCTAGCTAAGGGTTTGTCAATTTTGTTTATCTTTTCGAGGAACCAGCTCTTGGTTTCATTAATTTTTTCTATTGTTTTTTCAGTCTCTATTTTGTTTATTTCTGCTCTGATTTTTATTATTTCCTTCTTTCTGCTGAGTTTGGGCTTTGTTTGTTGTTCTTTTTCCAGTACCTTTAGGTGCACTTTTAGATTGTCTATTTGGGATTTTTCTTCTTTGTTCAGGTAGGTCTGAATTGCTATAAACTTCCCTCATAGAACCGCTTTTGTTGTATCCCACAGATTTTGGCATGTCATGTTTTCATTTTCATTTGTCTCCCTGAATTTTTTTATTTCTTCTTTGATTTCATCATTGACCCAATCATTGTTCAGTAGCATTTTGTTCAATCTCCACATTTTTGTGGCTTTTCTGGTTTTCTTTCTGTAGTTGATTTCCAGTTTCATACCTTTGTGGTCAGAAAAGATGCATGGTATTATTTCAATCTTCTTAAATTTATTGAGACTTGTTTTGTGGCCTAATATATGATCAGTCCTGGAGAATGTTCCATGGGCATTTGAAAAGAATGTGTATTCTGTGGTTTCCGAATGGAATGTTCTGTATATATCTACTAAGTCCATCTGGTCTAATGTGTCCTTTAAGGCGAGTGTTTCCTTATTGATCTGTTTGGATGATCTATCCATTGGTGTAAGTGGAGTGTTAAAGTCCCCTACTATTATTGTGTTACTGTCTATTTCTCCTCTTATGTCTGTTAATAATTGCTTTATATATTTAGGTGCTCCTATGTTGGGTGTGTAGATATTTACAAGTGTTATATTTTCTTGTTGGATTGTTCTCTTTATCATTATGTAGTGCCCATCTTTGTCTCTTATTACAGTTTTTGATTTAAAGTCTATTTTGTCTGATATAAAGATTGCTACCCCCACTTTCTTTTCTTTGCCATTTGCATGGAATATCTTTTTCCATCCTTTCACTTTCAGTTTGTGAGTGTCTGTAGGTCTGAAGTGTGTCTCTTGTATGCCGCATATACATGGATCTTGTTTTTTTATCCAGCTGGCCACCCTATGGCATTTGATTGAAGCATTTAATCCATTGACATTTAAAGTAGCTATTGATAAATATGTATTTATTGCCATTTTGTCACTTTTTCTTTTTTGGGGGGGGTGTTTTAGTAGTTCTTCTCAGTTCCTTTCTTTTTCTCTTGCTCTCTTCACTTGTGGTTTGATGCCTATCTTTAGTAATATGTTTGATTTCTTTTGTCTTACTTTTTTCCCTGCTTGTTATAGGTTTCTGGTTTGTGGTTACCATGAGGATCCTATTTAATATACTATGCATATAATAGTCTATATTGAGTAGATAGACTCTTTAGCTTGACCTCTTTCTAAAAGCTCTACGTTTTCACTCCCCTCCTCCCACAGTATATGTTTTTCACATCATATATAGTCTTTTTTTAGTGTGTCTATGTCCATTACCCTCTTATCCTTGAAATAGGTAATTTTAGTACATTTGTCTTTTAACCTTCATATTACCTTCACAGGTAGTTGATCTGCTGCCTTTACTATACTTTTACCTTACAAGTGATTTTATTGCCTGTTTTTTCTTGTTGTTGTTTTGGGTTTTTTTGATAATTTTTTTCTTTTATCTCTATTTGTGGTCATTACTTTCCCACTTAAATAAGTCTCTTCAGCATTTCTTGTAGAACTGGATTATTAGTGATAAACTCCTTTAATTTTTGCTTGTTGGGGAAGCTCTTTATCTCTCCTTCCATTCTGAATGACAGCCTTGATGGACAGAGTATTCTTGGTTGTAGGTTTTCTCCTTTTAGCACTTCAAATATGTCGTGCCATTCTCTTCTTGCCTGTAGAGTCTTGGCTGAGAAGTCTGCTGACAGCCTGATGGGCTTCCCTTTATATGTCATTTGTAGCCTTTCTCTTGCTGCTTTTAGGATTCTCTCTTTGTCTTTAATTTTAGACATTTTGATTATAATGTGTCTTGGTGTGGGCCTCTTTGGGTTTCTCTTGTTTGGAGCTCTCTGTGCTTCCTGAACTTGGATGTCTGTTTCCTTCCTCAGGTGAGGAAAATTTTCATCTATTATTTCTTCAAATAAATTTTCTGCCCCTTTGTCTCTCTTCTCCTTCTGGGACACCTATAATCCGAATGTTAGCACACTTGATATTGTCCCAGAGTTGCCTTACACTGTTCTCATTCTGTCTAATTCTTTTTTCTCTTTTCTGTTCTGCTTGGGTGATTTCCTCTAATCTTTTGTCTAGCTCACTGATCCGGTCTTCTGCTTCCTCTACTCTGCTATTGAGTCCCTCTAGTGAATTTCTCATTTCAAGTATTGTATTCTTCATTTCTGATTGGTTCTTTTTTATATCTTCCAATTCTTTGCTGATGTGCTCACTGTGTTCATCCATTCTTCTCTGCATATCTGTGAGCATCCTCATTATATTTTGTTTGAATTCCTTGTCAAGGAGGTCACTAGTTTCTGTTTCACTTAGTTATTTTTCTGGTGTTTTGTAGTGGTCCCTTGCTTGGAAAGTATTCCTTTGCCTCCTCATTATGGCTCTTTCTCTGTGCTATTTTCTTTGTACTAGGTGAGTCAGCTATGTCTCCTGATCTTGGAGAAGTGGCCTTATGTATGAGATGCCTTATGAGGCCCAACAGTGTGCTTCCCTCTTGTCACCAGACCATAAGAACCAGGAGTGACCCCTTTGTGGGTTACTTGTGTTCTTCTTCTGTGGCAGGGTTGCTCCCACTGCAGGTACCCAGGGAGTCTGATCTTTCCTTCCCTGGCTAGCTGTTTGTAAATCCAGTTTGGAGGGGCCTCAGCACTGTTGGCTACAAAGTCTATTGGCACACTCTTATTGCAAGTGTCATCTTAATTGGGTTGGTATCCAGTGTAGCTGGTTGCTAGGCTCAGGGGCATACAGTTGTGATAGGCCTGAGGCCAACAAGGCTGATGTCAGTTCTCTTGGGAGTGCAGCTGAGTAGGGCTAGCTCTTGGCATGGAGGCACTCAGTTGTTTCAGGCTTTGGAAGGGGGGGCTGATCCTTTTTATGGCTATTTGTGAAACACAAGTTTTCTGCCGCTGATAAGCCTCAACACCCTCTGGACCACATACACTGACAACACAGTCCTGGTCCATGCACACTTCTCAACCCCCTTGAGCGTACCCCACCGCCACACTGCAGAGGCCCCCACCTCTGCCCCAATGCCCCACACAGTTCACCAGGTCCTCACACAAGCCCTGCCCCACAGAGGTACACACCCTTGCCTGCCTGTAGAGGATCAAGGCACTCAGTCAATGCAGGCTGAAAAGTAGCCTGAGGGCTTGCTGTTAGGTGGGGCCAGTCCCTAGGGCAGGTTGCCTGCCCTGACTGAACTGGATTAAATCTGTGCTCTAGTGGGTGTGGCAGACCCCTGGGCTAACAGTCCAAGGGACGCACCTCAATGGCCCCCACCTGTGTCCGTATCAGCACACCTGGACCAGCTCAGAACAATGGCCCACACCAATGTCTCAGTCTCAGGAGAGGATCCTCCTCTCACCAAGATGCCCCCAGAGCCCACCAGGTGAGTCTTGTTTCACCAAAGGACAGTCAGCCTTCCCTCTGGTGATTTTAGGTTGCTGCAATGAATGAGTTTGTGCATGGGCCCTTTAAGACCCAGATCTTTTTGGCTTTCGGCCGATAGCTGTTCTGGGGTATCCTCGCTGCAGCTAATAGCCAGCAAAGCCAGATAGTAAGACCCCTCTCTCAGTTGGGCTGAGTCCGAAGGATGGTTATAGCAGTATTGCCTCCACTCCGGACATCACTCCTCCAGGGAGGGCTGAGTAGCTTAGGTTGGCTCCTGCCTGGCCAGCTGAGAAGCTCTGCTGCTCCCAAAGGTGGCTTTTTTCCTCTCTGGCCAGAGTTACTGCCTCTTCTGCTTTTGTCAGGACTGTCTCTTGTTGTGGGGGTTCTTTTTATCCAGTTTTCAGTTTTCAATCCAGGGTGATTCTTCCCAAAATTGTTGTAACCTGGTTGTGTTCGTGGGAGGAGGCGAGTTCAACGTCTGCTCACAGCGCCATCTTGACGAGAACTCCCTTTGAATTCCATTTTAAATAGTAATTTTTTTCTTAATTATAAAAGTAAAATGCTTTTGGCAGAAAAATGTGTAAAGGTAGAAAAGCTTATGAGGAAAAATAATACTCACTTCTAATATTATTAATATTACAAATTAATATAATGATAAAATATAAATTAAAACAAAACATAATGTTAATATAAATATATTTTATATGATATATATCATAGTAATATAAAATATTTAAATATAAATTAATATCTTTTAATATAACTATCTCTCCATGTTTTAACATTCTCCTTATTATTGAAATACTAAAGCAATAGAAATCAAGTAATATTAGTTATTTAGAGAATATAGTTGTAAGTTATTAGTTAATTAAAGAGTATAAAATTAAAAGATTATAACTAATATGTATGTTAAATATTAAACATAACTAGTAATTGAGATAATGTAAAGTGCTATGATCTGAATGCTTGTGTCTCCCCGAAATTTATATGTTGGAATCCTAATGCCCAATGTGATGATAATAGAAGCCTTTGGGAGGTGATTAGGTCATGAGAGTGGAGGCTTCACACACAAGATTGGTGCTCTTATAAAAGAGATTCCACAGAGCTCCCTAACCATTTCCAACATATGAAAATATAATGAGATGTCTGCAATCCAGAAGAGAACCCTCACCCAACCATGCTGGCACACTCATCTCAGACTTCCAGTCTCCAGACTTGTGAGGAATTAAATTTGTATTCTTTATAAGCCACCCAGCTTGTGGTATTTTGTTATTGCAGCCCAATTGGAACAAGATATAAAGCAACTTGAGATAACAGCATTTTTAAAAATCTATAAATTAGAAAGTCATCAAAAAGTAATATAAGAACTCTTACTGACCTTTATGGAATATCATGAAACTTTGAAATATATATAAGAAGCTCTAAAACTTTTATATACCTGGTCACATATTTCTAATTTTAAGGATTTTTGATAAAGTAATACTTAGAGATGCATGATTGTTCATTACATCCCTTTTATAGTAGTCCAACTGTGGAATCAAAATATATGACTAAGACAGTAGATTTATTTATTGCTTTATAGTGCTCCATAGATCCATATACTAAAATTTATCAACTTAAATAACTGTAATACATTGTTAATTTAAAAACAGGCTGCATAATAATATATACCGTTGAATGATCATTTATTGTGAGTGATAATGAACACGAGCTATATCCATCCTGATGCGTGTGGATATAGCATTTCTCAGCTGCTCAATTGAAGACTTATAATTGCTTGGATTTTCTAAGGTTATTGTTGTGCCAAGGAATTAAAATGGGAAGAAGAAAAAAGCTAGAGAATTGAGGACATTTGCGAGGTAACAATTGTAATAAATGGAGCATGCTTTCTTAGCTTGATAAATAGCAAAATGATGAGGGAAATAGAGTGAATAGAAAAAAACAATGGGCAGATCAATAGACTGAAGGTGTCATTCAAGGGAAGGAACTATTACAATGGGAGATTGAACAAGTTGAAAATTATTTCTATAACTAGGGATATTAACATTTCACTATAAATATTGCAGATATTTTCAAAAGTTTGACATTTGCCTCAGTTTTCAATATTTTTGATTTACAGAAGTGTTAAATTTCTCTGTGCTGTTTCCTTTACCATTGACTCTATTCTTAGAAAGTCTCTCTGCAACCCCAAATTAGTTATGAATGCACTCATTTTCTTTGCTGGTTCTTAGAACTTGTGTTTTATATTTTAATCTTTAGTCTATCTATAATTTGCTTTGGTTTAAATTTTATCCTCTCTCAAGATAGCGAATATCTCAATATCCCAATCTTAACATTTTGACTAAATTACTTCTTTCCTACTAGTTTGATTGTTATTTTCTGTGAGAAATATCTCCAAAATATATAGGAATATGCCTACCTCTCACAATCTTCATGGCCATCATCCACTTCCAAGCCACATCATCTCTTGTCTAGAACACTGTAACTGCCTCCCAAAGAGCTCCCTGTTTTCCCCTGTACCTCAACAAAATATTCTCTGCACCGTGGCAAAGTGCTTATTGAAAACAGATTTTAGATCCAGAGTCTGCTCCACTCAAAATACCTGAGTGCATTTTCATCACATGATACATAACTTTAAAAAGCTTTGTTATGACTCACAGTTCTCACGTGGTCTGCCCTATTGGTCTGATTTATTTCCTAGTACACTCCAGCCACACAGTGTTCCATGTTCCTAAACCTAACATGCATGCTTCCCGCCACCTCTGCTCCCTTTCTCTCACTGTTTCTTCTCCTGGAATGTTCTACATTTGTTCTAACACTTCATTCTGGTCTTGCTCTCATATTACACTGGGCATAAACACTATGCAGCTTAATAAATAAAGCATGCATCAATACAGTCAAAGATGCTATTTACCACTTTCTTATCACATTTCTCTTCTTCAACTCCTAAAAGTAGCCTGTATTCAAAGGTTGGTTATTATTATGCCCATATATTTCTTCATACTTTTGTTACATATGACTAAGCAACCTGTAATGTCTAATATAGGGCTTATAAAGTGTAAGGTATCTCCTAGCATTTTTTGGAGGTGCAGAAAAAGAATTCTTGAAAATACCAGTCAGCAGAAATAACTACCTACAGTATGGAATTGTTCCCACAATTCTTTTCTGCCAATTAATGAAACTAGAAATCAGCAGTACTTCCCAACTGCCACAGAAGGACCAATATCCTTGCCACCTGGATTTTGAAGACAACTGTGTGAACTTTACCTGCAAGCTTTGTTTGGATTGTCTTGCAGAAACTTCTGCTTGAAGCAAACTAGGGCACATGTGAAATTCTGCCAACAAAGAAATCTAAGAAATAAGTATTTATCTCTTCTGGGGTTCAAGTATTTAGTGAGCCAATTTTCAGTATATTCTATTAGTCTACACCTTTGACTCCTCAATATTCATATACACACTTCCTCTAACCTGATTTATAGATAGTAAAATAGCAAAAGCATCATGCCCTAGCCTCACATAGTGCAATGATACATGAAGAACATAAGACAGGCCCTCTCCCCAAGAGAGGAGACCACGTCTTATCAAGCCAATGTTTTCATCTCTGGTTGTTCTTTACCCTTCCTCCATTTCATTCACTATCCTGTCTTGAAAATATAAGATCCATGGATTAAGTTAAACTGATGATCAATAAGCCAGCTTATATTTCAGAGAAATGAAATTTGAGAGGGGGTAGAGTTAAGTATATATGCATAGAAAAACTATGTATATGATGCACTCCAATAGTTATTGTTTCTACAACTCTTTACTTGGATGTATGTTGCATTTATAACTTTCTTTCTCTACCATATATTTCTCAACCAGCATCAAAGTTGAAGATGTGACTAAATCTGGTAGGCTTGAGCCCTCAGAGTTTCTTCTTATAAGGGTTTGGTGGACATGGGAGTACTAAGAAGTGGTCTAGAGTATTCCTTGGTTTCCAGACACATGCCTCCCTGTCTACTGTGTGTAGCAGTAATTCTCTTTCCTCTTGATAATTAAGATCAACTACTGCAGCTACAACATCTCCCTGTTTCACCTATTCAGTGGCATTAAGAGACCCTAATGGCAGAATGGTATCATAATTTGGAATTGAATGGAAATATTGTTGTGATTCCTGGTGTAAGCTTTTCACCCTTTGATGCGAAGACCTCTAAAATATATGAGTCCAGTAGTAGACCTTTATGAGTGGTTCAATAGATATAATAGTGATAAAGTCTAACTATCATATAAATAGCACCATTTATTGGTAACTGCTTTAAAGTATATATTACATCCTGTTGCATCACACCCGAAGATTTTTTTTTTTAATACATGATACTATGAATTGTTCTTCAGTCAACCATTCTATTTAATCTATAAGGATACCTATTTCTGGATTATAGAAAATGTGGTAAGACTAATAAAACTGTTAAGAATCAATACATTGCCTTAATTAATTTGTCCTAAAAGGATTTCCTTCTTGAGAAGCAACGTTACATTGGATACTATGATTATGAGTAGGGAATTTAGAAAGTTAATGGATAGTGATGCAGGTATAACTTCGATAATGAAGAAAGGTAAATCTTTATCATCGATGTGTATATTCCAGTGAATAATTATTCCTGTCCCATCCATTCATTAGAGAAGGGGTCCAGGCTCTTTTGTCAAATTGAGAGGAAGTCCATGTTATTGAAACTTGTGTAAACTTCATCCCTGCTGTCTTGGCAACTTTGTTCATCAGAAGACAGAACAAGCATTGTCATGGCTGGTGGAAAGCACTGACTGTAATCTACTTGGTGGAAGGCATTGTAGGTCATCTATTAAATAACTGCCTCAGGGAACAGCAGCTTTTGGCAAGAATTCACACCAGACACTCATATCTCACACTGTGGGCCATTCTTAGAGATCTAAACATGTATTTCTTCCAGAAAGCCTTTTTTGCAAAGTCTCCACCCTTTTTTCTCCCAGTTCTCCATTTACTGAGTTAAATTCTTTGTCCCTTTTCATATGCCCCACACGTTATCTTTCATTCCATGCAAAGAAGAGATGTATCACCCGCAACTTCTTTCCACTAATAGAATGTCACTTCTGTATCCCTGAGGGCCATGCTGAATAACACAGCGCTCCACTTCTGGCCACTGCTGCCATGAAATTCAGAGATATCTATGGATGAGACTCAAGTAATTTTGTTTTTGTTTTTGCTTTTGCTCTTTTTCTTCTGTATTCCCCCTTCTTAGGCAACTGTTCATAGGAAAATGTGGCAGAGCCCACTAATTAATCACAAAACCCACATTGTCCCCCTCCTAGATATATATTTATACCATATTTTTCAGCCTTCCTAGTAGTTAGGTATGGGCATGTGAGTGAATTCTGGTCAATAGGATGTAGATCAACTGATGTGAGCTGCATAGTCCATAAAAAAACTCTTGCGCCATTCTACAAATTGAATTCTGGACATATTTTAAATGCAGAGCTGAAACAGTTTATAGTTGGGCTGGATATGGGGTTATGAGAAAGAGCCATCATAAGATCACTCCAAGGTTTTTGGCCTGATCAATGGAGAGAATGATATAGCTCTTAGCTGATATGAGGAAGACTAAAAGAATCAGATGAAAGGGGACTTCAGGACCTCATGCTTGTAACATTTTGTTTCATTTTCATCCAAGATATAGCTTTTATTATAGCTTTTATTACCTTTAATTTGTATTTTAAAATTTATTTTATGTTTTATATGTATACATTGTAACCCCTGACTGTATTTTAAGCCAGTACCAGTGGGGCATTTACATAGATTTACAAGGAGAATGAGAGAGACAGAGACAGAGAGAGAATGAAAGATGTTTCTCCATTAACACCTAGAACTGGCTCATAGTAGTTATTCAGTAAGTATTCATTGAATGGATGAATCAATGAATAGATTGACTGACAATATAATAGATTATTCACCAGAATGCTTTCTAAGCATGAGTAACTACTTCTAGTCTTTCTTAAATTAAATGAAACTTGATTGTTGCCTACTACCAAAACAGTGAGTTAAAGTAAAAGCAACATTTACTTTAAATGTCTTTTCTGGGTCCTTGGTTAAAATAATGAAAGAACTGATCTAAGAACATTAGTAAAGCATAATGAAAATAATCAAAAGAATTATTGGAAATGTCTTAGCTATATGAGTTTAAAAAATTACATAGTTTTGAAGAACTGGCACTTTGTAGGTAAATTCATTGGGACATTTAAGTTCAATTATGCATTTCTTCTTACAGTGAAATACAAAGCCATTTTGAGAAAGAGTAACATTTTGGAGAGAAAAATGAAGAAACCTTAATGTTGTTTTTATTTTATCATCATTAATAGTATTGATATACAAAAGAACCAATGTATTTAAATAAGCAGATGACAATGCAGATGAGTGCATTGCTCTCTTTGCTTATATCCAAAATCTCAAAGAGGACAAATGCCTTCCCCTTTCCCACCGGCAGTAAGTTTCTTCCCAGTCTCTACTCATGGGGCCCATAGTTATCAAGACTTGTTTGTGGGGACCCTCCCCTCCTTTCTGTCCCCATTCTCATTCTGCCTCTTTCCTCTCCTTGCAGCTTCTTCTCCATCCGCCTCCCCAGATCATCTCCTGCCCTCCTCTGCCCTGACTCTGCTCCTGAAGGTTGGCGTCTGCAGAGAGGTCACCTAGGCTCTTCTGTTCTGACTTCTGGATAGATTTTGCCAGTAGGAGGCATGGACAGAAGACCAGAGTTTGGGAAGGGAAAGACACTGGGTGGTTATTCTCCATCGCCCAGCTCCCTCCCCACACTTTGGTGGCTGCATCCCAGAGCTCCAGCTCCCAGTCTGCAGACCCTGTCCCATGGCTCCAGCTTTTAAAAACACAGACAAAGTCTACATTTAAAACCTCTGTGCCTCTCTATTTATTATTTTTTATTGAGATATAATTGACATATAACATTAGTTTCAAGAGTATAATGTAATGATTCAATATTTATTGAACTCTCCATGTCCTGCTGGATAAGATGCATACTCATCTGCATGGTGTTTAATGTGCTTTAATCTCTGGGCCCTACTCTCAAGAGTCCATGATTTTATCCATGTTTTCCCCTCAACTGATTTTTGTTAGCTTACTTTTAGTTTTGTTTTCTTCTAATTCCTTTACTAATGAACTTTTCCCTATGTTTCAAATCTAAACCCACAGGTTTTCTTTTTATCTATTTATTTATTTGGTGAGGAAAATTGGCCCTGAGCTTACATCTATGCCAGTCTTCCTCTATTTTGTATGTAGGATGCCACCACAGCATGGTTTGATGAGACTGTGTAGGTCTGTACCCAGGATCTGAACCTGTGAACATCTGCCACTGAAGCAGAGTGTGTGAACTTAACCACTGTGCCCCTAGGCTGACGCCCACAGAAGTTCCCTTTTCTGTGAAACTTTCCCTGATTCTGGTATGAAAAAAAAACCCTAATAATTTCATCTACTGTAACTCAAAAATATTTAGCACATATAAATATTGTGAAACATAGGATGTCCTATAGTAATAAGTTTAACAAGCTTATATTTGAGTATATCCTTTGACTTTTTAAGGACAGACACTGTATACTGATTCTCACAATAATCTCAACAAATAGTTGAACTATTAACATTCAAATTCAATTAATAAATGCCAAATCAGTTAATTAGGTAAACAAAAAATTAGTTGATGTAAGGAAATAAGAACTTCTAGATTGTTACTAGAAAACAATTATTGATGTGTTTGCCTTTAGAATTAAAGTTGGGTAGGGAAGAAACTTAACAAAGATGATGGAAGGAGTAAATTAATGAAATGAAGACAAGATAATGGCAACTTAGAATGAGGTAATGGAAATTGTGTTTAAAGAAGAGATATTTAAGTAGAAAATCTAAGAGTGTTATATGATTTTTGAGTTATTAAGTATTACTGGATCACTGAAGGCCAAAACAAAACTCAAATGGATTGAAAGAATAAGCAGCATTTTTTCCATGGGATGAGAAAAGATATTTTTGGAACATGGCCAAGTTAAGCATCCATAGACACTTTATGCAGCTGGGAAATTAATCAAGCGGTCAGAGTGGGTATCAATTGAAATAAATTAGGGTTTAGAAGTGAAGTGGACGTAGGAAAGAAAGAGTAGGTGTGAGGAACGGAAAAGCATGGATTAACTTCATTGATCACAGGTGAAAACTTGGCAGCAGCTCCTCTTTGAATTATACTTTCTTCTGACTATGTTTGAATGGTTTTCTGCATTTGTCTTTTTCTTTACATGATAAATTTAACACTCCTTATTGCACACATTATGTATCAAAATGGTGTTTTGCTTTGAAACGAATACAGTTTTCCCTGCAAACTATTGAAGGATTTTGACTCAGCTTGGCCTAAATTTTTAAAGTTTACTTTAGGGATTATAAGGACATGAACTTAGAAGTATGAGTAAATCATGTATTAAAGTAGGCCTATAGGGTGGGATGAAATGTACATTTTTCATCACAATGAAAATGATACTTTTTACTAAAAATCTCAAAGTTTCATGAGGATTAAATGAGTGACTATATAGAAAGCACTTGTAGCAATGCCTGATACCTAGGAATCCTTAAATAAATACTAGTGTGTGCTTTTTCTCCTTATTAATATCATTTTCATGACGAATCAAAGATTTCCAGGGTAAGTGTTATCCTAAGAGGAGGAATGGTTGTTCTGAGTACAACCTGTTGGTTGTTGGACAACATTTCCCAGTTCACTCACATGGGCTCATGTTTGAAATTCAGAGAAAGAAAAGGTTGTAGGTAAATCTTTGTAAAACATCAGAACGTAAAAGTTTGGTATTCATTCTAGAAGAAGGTAACATAAAAGAGAAAATAAGCATTTTCCTCACTTAAAGCCCAGAACATAGCATAAAAGTAGCACTAAGGGCTCCAGATATCAAAGCACCACCTTGGGGATTCCAGGAGTTTCCCAGGATCAGCGAAGGGAGTGGTGGTGCCCAGTATCAGGGCCGGCTATGGCAGTGGGCAGCTGAGTGCAGGACTGGCAGATCAGGGAACATGTCTAACCTTCTAACAGGGAACAGCAGCAGCAGTCATCTCCAAATGGGTCCCACATAAGGCCTTGGAGGAAACCACACCAAGGGTGCCAGGGGTGGGCAGGAGTGTGAAGAGTGATGAATCGGCAGAGCTGAGAGGAATTTCAGGACAGTGAAATACTCTATATGGTATTATGATGATGGGTGTATGTCATTATACTTTTCCCCAAATCCATAGACCAAATGAGTTTTCCCAAAGGCATACAACACCAAGAGTGAATCCTAAGTCAAACTAGGGTAAATTGATGTGTCAATGTAGATTTATCAATTCTAACAAATGTACCATCATGGTGAGGAAAATTGATAATGGGCAAAGCTATGCATGTGTGGGGTCAAGAGGTATTTGGGAAATCTCTGTAACTTCCTCTCAACTTTGTTGTAAAGTTAAAACTGCTCTAAAAAATAAAAAGTCTAATTTAAAACAAAAGGATGTCCTCATGTAAAATGCACATATTAGCTTCTAGTCTAGAGCTCTTCAATTCTGATGATAAACTAATGAGAAATTTTCAAATCATGGCACTACAGCTCTTTTTCTGGGTGGTGAAACTGGTGGAGCACCCGACACAAAGCAGTGAGGAAATAACATTGAACAGTGGCACGTAGTAATCAGACTGTAGAACTGTTTTAAAAGAAGAAAGAAAAGGTAGTACTTATTTACAGAGTGATGGGGACATTTATATTTTTAAATAAAAGCTATTGTATAAACGCCATATATTCATTCAAAACTTTAAAGTAAAAGCTCCAGAGTATTCTTATGATGATGATAATAAAGATATTAGGCAAGTAAATCCTCAAAGGAAAATGCCAAAATTGTCTTTTGCAAGGGGTGCAAGGCCTGGTTTTTATGTCCCACAAGATAAGTTCAGTCTCTTGATGTGCTTCATTATCGTTCCCTGTAAACAGAGAGAACACTCCACTGTGCAAACAGGAGGAATGCTTTTCTTCTGTGGGTCCCATGCTTCGCATTGAAGGGAGAACTTCAGTCTCACCTAAATATCTACCTTAAGTAAGACATTTTTCTAAGACTGAAATAATTATCACCATATAATAAGTTGTCTCCCGCCTACAGAAGCTACCTCCTTGTTGTAATTATTTCATTGCTAACAGCTCCTCCTCTGAACACCCCGCATGTGTGGCTTCTGAGGAGGCAACACACAAACCTGGTATTTTTGAAAGGAATCTAGTAATAGTAACATCATATTTTTCTTCCTCCCGATGCCCATGTATCATCATTTACTTTTATTTTTTCATTCTTTTACTGACTTTTCCGTCTAAATGTTCAGTATGTCTATTATCACTTATTCTGAACTAAATCTATATGTGTGGAATTTATTTTTCACTTTTGCCATTTATTCAAACTCCTAGGAGAAAATTCTAAAACATATAAGGCCTGGATAACCTTACATAGATTTAAAAATTTATTGTAAACTTGATTCTTATTTACATCGGCAAAAATCTTCTCAAGTTCTATGAGTTTCTGCATTTCTGTGAAATACAAGGGTGTTAATGGTGATAACTAGGATCTATTGAGTGCTTACCATTTAGGGCCAGGTGCAGTTCTAAGAGCACAGCATTTGTAAGTCATCTGGAATCAACCCAATGAGATGGGTACAGTATCTGTCCCATTTTACAGATGAAAATTGTGCTATCAAGTGTTTTAGTAATCTGATGGCAAAAGTTTAAACGAATCTCGATATATTCTTAATTTCCTCAAAAGTTTAAGAACTCCAGTTATATTTCTCTACTGCTCCATTTAGGCAAAATGAGAGGCCCTGGAAAGACATTAAATTCTCTTATACAGGTGCCAGCCCCAGTGTCCCAGTGGTTAAGTTCACCGTGCTCTGCTTTGGCAGCCTGGGTTTGGTTCCCGGGTGTGGACCTACACTGCTCTGTTAGCAGCCATACTGTGCTGGTGGCCCACATACTAAGAAATAGAGGAAGATTGCCACAGATGTTAGCTCAGGGCAAATCTTCCTGAGTAAAAAAAACTCCCAAAAAACAAAAAAAGCTGCCTATACAGAAAAATCAGAAGACAAAATATTTTTAAAAGAGATTTTGAACTCAGGGATCCACTTTGGGGGTTCTGTTATCCACAAACCCCCCCATTTAAGGCAAACTACTGTGTTGTCCCATGTCACACAGCTGGTAAGCTGTCGAACACAGATTTGAATCTAGGCTATCTGATTATATAACTTACAACATTATACTGTATGCATTGGAATTACATTTTCTGTTTTGATAGCACTTGAATGGCAAAAATCACAAATTGCCTGGAGGTAATTTTGGTTAGTAAATTATCGACCTCAGGAACAGTGGAACAAATTCTGTCATTTTGCTGATTTAAAAGGAAATATTGTACTCATATCCTGGCATTGACAATAGAAAAATAAATTCTATTTGAAAGATTGAAGATTCTAGCCATTTCATTTTGCTCATACGGGATTTTTGAGATCATGCAAAATTTTCAGTGACAATTTATAAAAATACATACTGGCGGCATATTTGTAAAAATGGTTGTACATATTAGCTTTCATAGTTTGTTTCCTTCTTCTCATGGAACTCACCATTAGTTGAAATGTTTAAGGTTAAAATGATTGTACCAGGGTCAAATTTTAAGGAAAATAAGAGGTTAGCAAGTAACAAATATAATGATGGGGATGTTAACCTAAAAGAGCACTTCTATATTTTACTAGGCTTTTATTTTCATCACTTTGCAAAGAAAGTGAATTTGAGAAAAATATGTGCAGGCCAACGTATACAGTCATGCGAGTTGTGTCCTGCACAGGGGACCTCAGCCAAAGGAGCCTGTTGGGCTCAAACCCTTCTCAATATGCTACATGATGTGAGGTTGCATTAGCCCTGAGAGAACCATGCCTTTTTCTAGTTCATCTTTCCAGAGGGGCACCTGTTTCTAATTCAGGAAATGGGCCTTACATAATAGCAGCAGCCCTGAATATGTGGGCTGACCAAAATATTTTGCAGAGAATTTTTTTATCAAAGTTGTTACTGAATGAGTATTTTGCAGGAAGAAGCAAATATTGCCAGGCCCAGGATTCAAAAGCACATAACTAAGTCCAAGCCTTGCAATAACTCTATAATTCTGGCAAAGTGCCTAGTTTACATTTACTAGGGGAGATGTTTGTTCAAAATTATCTCTATGTCATTTTGTTCTTTAAATTCTGAGATTCATGAATTTATTATCAATGTTGGCATTCAAATGATCTTGGAAGGTATAGAATCTAAGTATATTTCCTGTAACGTTTGATATTCCTGATGTATTTTGCCACTGACATCGGAGTTAACTTTCATCGTTGAATCATCTCATGCACAGGACTCACCAACTTTTATTTTATAAAAGAAAACTATACTCTTGAGACGTACTGAAGAAATGACTAGACAATGAGCACTATAACTATCAAAAATTATAATAAAGATAGATGCACTTTCAATAAAATACATTAAATAATTCAGGAGTCAAGAGGAAGAATATTTCCTAGTTTGAAATAGGCATTTTGAATAGTCAGTGGCATCACTGGAGGTAAATCAACTCAGAATTATGATGTTCAGTTTATTATAATCCTTGCTGGTGGTATAATAATAAGTAAATTTAAAAAGTGAATAAGAAAATCCTAACACTGGTTATTAAAACGATGACAGAGTTCATTCCCAGCTTTGGTTCCCATCACAAGAAAGCCAACTAGTAACTATTCACAGACAAGATACCATTGTGTTTATATACACTAATAATGAACTATCTGAAAAAAAATAAAGGAAACATTTACAATACCATCAAAACGAACAAAAGTACTTAGGAATAAATATAACCAAGGAGCTAAAAGATCTGCACACTGAAAACTATTAGACATTGATGAAAGATATTGAGGAAGCCATAAATAAATGGAAAGATATTCTGTGTTCATGAATGGGAATAATTAATATTGATAAAATGTCCATAGTACCCATAGCCATCAATAGATTCAATGCAATCTCTATTAATATTCCATGGCATTTTTTACAGAAATAGAAAAACAATCCTAAAATTTGTATGGAACTGTGAAAGAACCTGAATAGCCAAAACAATCTCAAGAAAGAAGAACAAAGCAGGAGACATCGCACTTCCTGATTTCAAACTATGCTACAAAGCTATAGTAACCAAAACAGTATAGTAATGCCACACACATAGACCAATGGAACAACTCTAAGACCCCAGAAATAAACCCATGAGTGTATGGTCAATTACTATTTGAGTAGAGAGACAAGAATACTCAATAGGGGAAAAGATAGTCTCTTCAATAAATTGTGTTGGGAAAACTGGATATTCACATGCAAAAGAATGAAACTAGATTCCGTAATTACACTATTCATAAAAATTAACTCAAAATGGATTAAAAGACTTAAATGTAAGGCCTTAAGTCATAGCATAAAACTCCTAAAAGGAAACTTAGGTAAAAGCTCCTTGACATTCGTCTTGGCAATGATTTTTGGATATGACCCCAAAAGCAAAATCAACAAAAGCAAAAATAAACACATAGGACTACATAAAACTAAAAAGCTTCTGCATAGCCAAAGAAGCAATCAAAAAAATGAAAAGGCGATGGGAGAAAATATTTGCAAACTGTCAATCTGATAAGGGGTTAATACCCAAAATATATAAAGAACTCATACAACTTAATAGCAAAGAAACAAATATTATGATTAAAAGATAGACAAAAGACCTGAATGATTTCTTTTCCAAAGAAGATATACAAATGGCCAACAGGTACATGAAATGGCTCTCAGCATCACTCACTAATCATCGGGGAAATGCAAATCAAAACCACAATGAAATATCACCTCTCTCCTGTTAGAATGGGTAATTTAACAGATATAGGCCTATTCAAACTAACTTTTTTGTATGAGATTTGGCTGATTGCATTTTTCAAGGATTTCATCTAGATTGTCAAATTTGTAGGCATAGAGTTATTCACAGTATTCCTTTATTATCCTTTCGATGCCTATGGGATCTCTAGTGATGTTCCCTCTTTCATTTCTGATATTACTAATTGTAATATCCTCTCTCTTCTTTTTCTTAGGCTGGCTAGGGGCTTATCAATCTTATTGATCTTTTCAGAGAGCCAGCTTTGGGTTTCATTGATTTTCTCTATTCCTATTTTCAATTTCATTGATTTCTGCTCTAATTCTTATTCTTTCTTTTCTTCTGCTTACTTTGGGTTTAATTTACTCTTCTTCCCTAGTTTCCTAAGGTGGAATCTTAGATTATTGATTTTAGATTTTTCTTCTTTTCTAATACAGGTGTTCAATGTTATAACTTTTCATCTAAACACTTCCTTCACCCCAGCCCACAAATGTTGATAAGTTGTGTGTACATTTTCATTTATTTCAAAATATTTTTTCTTTATCATTTGAGATTTCTTCTTTGACTCATGTTATTTAGGAGTGTGCTGCTTAATATCCAAGCATTTTATTATTTTCTAGCTACCTTTCTGTTATTGATTTCTAGGTTAATTCCACTATTATTTGAGAGTAGACATTGTATGATTTCTATTTTTAAAAATTTGCTGTTTGTTTTATGGCCAAGAATGTGGTTATTTTGGTTAATATTCTGTGTGAGCTGGAGAAGAATGTGTGTTTTTCTGTTGTTGGATTAAGCAATCTTTAGATGTCCATAATATCCAATTGATGGATGGTGTAGTTGAATTCTACTGTATCCCTCCTGATTTTCTGTCTCCTGCATTTTTCATTTCTGGTAGAGAGACGCTGAAGTCTCCAACTATAATAGTGGAGACTTTTATTTCTCCTTGAAGTTCTATCAGGTTTTGCCTTACAGAGTTTGACACTATATTGTTAGGCACAAACACATTAGGATTGATATGTCTTCTTAGAGAACTAACCTTTGTTAATTATGTAGTGCCCTTCTTTATCCTTGATAACTTTCCTTGCTCTAAAGCCGGCTCTGTCTCAAAGTAACATAGCTATTCCCACTTTCTTTGGATTGGTGTTAGTCTAGTATGTCTTTCTCCGTCCATTTAACTTTAATCTGCATGTGTCTTTATTAAGTGTGCATTTTGTAAACAACATAGACTTGGGTCTTGTTTTTTGATTCACTCTGACAATCTCTGTTCTTTAGTTGGTGTATTTAGACCAATGATTCAAAGTGAATATTAACATAGTTGGATTAATATCTACCACATTTGTTACTGTTTGTTGCCCTTATTCTTTGTTTCTATTTTTGTCTTCCTTCTTTCTCTGTATTTTGTGATTTTCATTGAGCATTTTATGATTCTTTTTTCTCTCCTTTCTTAACATATCAACTATCCTTCTTTTTTTATTCTATTAGTTGTTGCCCTAGAACTTGCAATATATACTTACAACTAATCCAAGTCTTCTTTCAAATAACACTATGCTGCTTTATGGCTACTGTCATCACCTTATAATAACAAAATAATCCTAATTCTCCCTTCCTGTCCCTTGGTCAGGACAATGAATTGCTGTCATTCATTTCACTTATACACAAGCATACAAAAGCATATATATAAATAGTTATAAAATCAAATACTTGGGTGCTATTATTGTTTTGAGCCAATTTTTTATCTGTTATATCAACTAAGATTGAGAAAAATGTTTTATTTTACCTTCACTTACTCCTTTTTAAATGTAAATCCGTTTCTGACCTATATAATTTTCCTTCTTTCTAAAGATCTTCTTTTAACATTTCTGGTAAGGCAGGCATACTGGTAATAAATTACCTCAATTAATGTTTATCTGAGCAAGACTTTATTTTCCTTTACTTTTGAAGATAATCTTACAAGGTGCAGAATTCCAGGTTGGTGTTTTTTTCTCTAGACACAAAATTTTTCACTCTACTCTCTTCTTACTTGTATGATTTCTGAGAAGTCAGATGTAATTCTTGTCTTTGCTCCTTTATAGGTAAAGTGTTTATCCTCCTCTCTCTGACTTTTCTCAGAATTTTTTTTTTATCTTAGATTTTCTGTAGTTTGAAAATTATATGTCTAGGTGTATTTTTTTGGCAAAGGGGCATTTATCTTGCATGGTGTTCTCTGAGCCTCCTGGATGTGTGGTTTGGTGTCGATATTGATTTGGGAAAAGTCTCAGTTTCAAATATTTCTTCTGTCCCTTTCTCTCTTTTTTCTTCTCTGATATTCCCACTACATTTATGTTAAACCTTCTGTCGTTGACCCACTGTTCTTGGATATTCTGTTCTGGGGTTTGTCTTCTTTTCAGTCTGTTTTTCTCTTTGCAGTTTGAGAGTTTTCTATTGAGATCTCCTCAAGTGCAAGGACTTTTTCCTCAGTTGTGTCCCGTCTACTAATTAGCCCATCAAAACCATTCTTCATTTCTGTTAACAGTGTTTTTGACCTCTAGCATTTCTTTCTGGTTCCTTTTAGATTTTCCATCTCTCTACTTACATTGCACATCTGTTCTTGCATACTGTCTACTTTATCCATTAAACCCCTTAGCATAGTAATCATAGCTGTTTTAAATTCCTGGTCCGATAATCTCAACATCCCTGACATGTCTGGTTCTGATGTTTGCTTCAAACTGTACATTTTTTTATTAAGGTTATGAAAGTTAACATCCTTGTGAAATTACAGTTGTACATCATTATTAGTCATGTTGTAGGTACACCACTTCACCCCTAGTGCCCTCCCCTCAACCCCCTTTCCCCTGGCAACCACCGATCGGTTCTCTTTGTCCATATGTTAACTACCACCTATGAGTGGAGTCATACAGAGTTCGTCTTTCTCTGTCTGGCTTATTTCACTCAACATAATACCCTCAAGGTCTATCCATGTTGTTGTGAATGGGACGACTTTGTCCTTTTTTATGGTTGAGTAGTATTCCATTGTATATATATACCACAACTTCTTTATCCAATCATCGGTTTCTGGGCACTTAGGTTGGTTCCATGACTTGGCTATTGTGAATAATGCTGTGATGAACATAGGGGTGCATGGAACTTTTGGAATTGCTGATTTCAGGTTCTTAGGATAGATACCCAGTAGTGGGATGGCTGGGTCATAAGGTATTTCTAGTCTTAACTTTTTGAGGAATCTCCATACTGTTTTCCATAGTGGCTGCACCAGTTTGCATTCCCACCAACAGTGTATGAGGGTTCCCTTTTCTCCACAGCCTCTCCAACATTTGTCACTCTTGGTTTTGGATATTTTTGCCATTCTAACAGGTGTAAGGTGATATCCTAGTGTAGTTTTGATTTGCATTTCCCTGATGATTAGTGATGATGAGCATCTTTTCATGTGTCTATTGGCCATCCGTATACCTTCTTTGGAGAAATTTCTGTTCATGTCCCATGCCCATTTTGTAATTGGGTTGTTTGATTTTTTATTGTTGAGTTGTGTGAGTTCTTTGTATATTATGGAGATTAACCCTTTGTTGGATAAATAACTTGTGAATATTTTTTCCCAATTAGTGGGCTGTTTTTTTGTTTCCATTCTGTTTTCCCTTTCCTTGAAGAAGCTCTTTAGCCTGATGAAGTCCCTTTTGTTTATTCTTTCTATTGTTTCCCTCATGTGAGGGGTTATGGTGTCCGAAAAGATTCTTTTGAAGCTGATGTCAAAGAGTGTACTGCCAATATTCTCTTCTAGAAGACTTATTGTTTCAGGCCTAATCTTTAGGTCTTTGATCCATTTTGAGTTTATTTTTGTAAATGGTGAAAAATAATGGTTGATTTTCCTTCTTTTACATGTGGCTGTCCAGTTTTCCCAGTACTATTTGTTGAAGAGACTTTCTTTCCTCCATTGAAGGCCCTCAGCTCCTTTGTCAAAGATTAGCTGTCCAAAGATGTGTGGTTTTATTTCTGGGCTTTCAATTCTGTTCCATTGATCTGTGCATCTGTTTTTGTACCACTACCATGCTGTTTTGATTCCTGTAGCTTTGTAGTATGTTTTGAAGTCAGGGATTGTGATGCCTCCAGCTTTGTTCTTCTTTCTCAGGATTGCTTTAGCAATTCGGGGTCTTTTGTTGCCCCATATGAATTTTAGGATTCTTTCTTCAATTTCTGTAAAGAATGACATTGGAATTCTGATTGGGATAATGTCGAATCTGTAGATTGCTTTAGGTAGTATTGACATTTTAACTATGTTTATTCTTCCAATCCATGTGCATGGAATGTCTTTCCATCTCTTTATGTTGTCATCAATTTCTTTCAAGAAGGTCTTGTAGTTTTCGTTGTATAGATCTTTCACTTCCTTGGTTAAATTTATCCCAAGGTATTTTATTCTTTTTGTTGAGATTGTGAATGGGATTGAGTTCTTGAGATCTTTTTCTGTTAGTTCATTGTTAGCATATAGAAATGCTACTGATTTATGTATGTTGATTTTATACCCTGCAACTTTGCTGTAGTTGTTGATTGTTTCTAATAGTTTTTCTATGGATTCTTTGGGGTTTTCTATATATAAGATCATGTCGTCTGCAAACAGCGAGAGTTTTACTTCTTCATTGCCTATTTGGATTCCTTTTATTTCCTTTTCCTGCCAAATAGCTCTGGCCAAAACCTCCAGTACTATGTTGAATAAGAGTGGTGAAAGTGGGCACACTTGTCTTGTTCCTGTTCTGAGTGGGATGGGTTTCAGTTTTTGTCCGTTGAGTATGATATTGGCTGTGGGTTTGTCATGTATGGCCTTTATTATGTTGAGGTACTTTCCTTATATACCTATTTTATTGAGGGTTTTTATCATAAATGGATGTTGGATCTTGTCGAATGCTTTCTCTGCATCTATTGAGATGATCATGTGGTTTTTGTTTCTCATTTTGTTAATGTAGTGAATCACGTTGATTGACTTGCGGATGTTGAACCATCCCTGTGTCCATGGTATAAATCCCACTTGATCATGGTGTATAATCTTTTTGATATATTGCTTTATTCGGTTTGCCAAAATTTTGTTGAGGATGTTTACATCTATGTTCATCAGTGATATTGGCCTGTAGTTTTCCTTCTTTGTGTTGTCCTTGTCAGGTTTGGGGATCAGGGTGATGTTGGCTTCATAGAATGTATTAGGGAGTGTTCCATCTTCCTCAATTTTCTGGAATAGTTTGAGAAGGATAGGTATTAAATCTTCTTTGAATGTTTGGTAGAATTCTCCAGAGAAGCTGTCTGGTCCTGGACTCTTATTTTGGGGGAGGTTTTTGATTACTGTTTCTATTTCTTTACTTGTGATTTGTGTATTCAGATTCTCTATTTCTTCCTGATTCACTTTGGGTAGGTTCTATGAGTCTAGGAATTTATCCATTTCTTCCAGGTTGTTCAATTTGTTGGCATATAGTTTTTCATAGTATTCTCTTATGATCTTTTGTATTTCTTCGGTATCTGTTGTGATTTCTCCTCTCTCGTTTCTAATTTTATTTATTTGAGACTTCTCTCTTTTTTTTTTTAGTGAGTCTGGCTAAGAGTTTGTCAATTTGGTTAATTTTTTCGAAGAACCAACTCTTTGTTTCATTGATCCTTTCTACTGTCTTTTTTGTTTCAATATCATTTATTTCTGCTCTAATTTTTATTATTTCCCTCCTTCTACTGACTTTGGGCTTTGTTTGTTCTTCTTTTTCTAATTCTGTTAGGTGTCGTTTGAGGTTGTTTATGTAAGATTTTTCTTGCTTATTGAGGTGAGCCTGTATTCCAATGAATTTCCCTCTTAGGACTGCCTTTGCTGCGTCCCAATTCGTTTGGTATGGTGTGTTTTCATTTTCATTTGTCTCCAGATAGTGTTGGATTTGTTCTTTAATTTCTTCAGTAATCCATTGTTTGTTCCATAGCATGTTGTTTAGTCTCCACATTTTTGGCACTTTCCCAGCTTTATTCTTGTAGTTATTTCTAGTTTCATAGCATTATGATCAGAAAAGATGCTTGATATTATTTCAACCCTCTTGAACTTATTGATGCTTGCTTTGTTTCCCAAGATATGGTCTATCCTTGAGAATATACCATGCGCACTTGAGAAGAATGTGTAACCTGCTGTTTTTGGATGAAGTGTCCTATATATATCTATTAAGTCCATCTGATCGAACTTTTCATTTAATTCTATAATTTCCTTGATGATTTTCTGTCTGGATGATCTGTCCATTGGTGTTAATGGGGTATTGAGGTCCCCTACTATTATTGTATTGCTGTTGATGTCTCCTTTTACTTTTGTTAATAGTTTCTTTATGAATTTTGGTGCTCCTGTGTTAAGTGCGTATATATTTATAAGTGTTATGTCATCTTGGTGGAGCATCCCTTTTATCATTATATCCTGTCCCTCTTTGTCTTTCTTCATCTGTTTTGCTTTGAAGTCTACTTTGTCTGATATAAGTATGGCAACACCTGCTTTCTTTTGTTCATTATTAGCTTGGAGTATTGTCTTCCATCCCTTCACTTTGAGTCTGTGTTTGTCTTTGGGGCTGAGGTGTGTTTCCTGGAGGCAGCATATTGTTGGATCTTGTTCTTTGATCCATCCTGCCACTCTGTGCCTTTTGATTGGAGATTTCAATCCCTTCACGTTTGGAGTGATTATTGAAACGTGGGGGCCTACTGTTGCCATTTTATCACCTGTTTTCCAGTTCTTTTGCATTTTGTCCTGATGGAGAGCTGTTACTTTGTGTTATTGTCCTTCTGCTTATCTCCTTTGTTCTGGATTTTGTAACCCCTTTCCTTTTTTTGATTTTCAGGAATGATTTTCTTCCTGAGCAATGCTTGAAGAGGAGATTTTGTGGCAATGAACTCCCTTAACTTTTGTTTATCTGGGAAAGTTTTTATTTCTCCATCGTATTTGAAGGATATTTTTGCTGGGTAGAGTATTCTTGGCTGCAGGTTTTTGTCCTTCAGAGTTTTGAATATTTCATTCTAATCTCTTCTAGCCTGTAAGGTCTCTCCTGAGAAATCTGCTGATAGCCTTATGGGGTTTCCTTTGTAAGTTATTTCCTTCTGCCTGGCTGCCCTTAGTATTTTCTCTTTGTCATTGACTTTTGCTAGTTTCACTACTATATGCCTTGGGGTTGGTCTTCTTGCGTTAATAAAGTTTGGAGATCTATTGGCTTCTGTCGCATGAAGTTCCATCTCTCTTCCCAAGTTTGGAAAGTTCTCAGCTATTATTTCTTTGAACAGGCCTTCTGCCCCCTTCTCCTTCTCTTCTCCCTCTCGTGTACCTATAATCCTTATGTTGCATCTCCTAATTGAGTCAGATAATTCTCAGAGAGTTTCTTCATTTCTTTTTAGTCTTAGTTCTCTCTCCTCCTCTGCCTGCAGCATTTCTATATTCCTATCCTCCAAATTGCTACTTCTGTCCTCCATATTATTGACCCTACTGTTCAGAGAGTCCAGATTTTTCTTAATCTCCTCCATTGTGTTCTTCATCTCCAGTATATCTAATTGGTTCTTTATAGTGTCAAGCTTTGTTGTGACATAGCTTCTGAACTCATTGAGTTGTCTAAAAAGAATTTTCTTTTAACTCATTGTGTTTTTTAATAACGGCAGTTTTGAAGTCATCGTCATTTAGGTTATAGATTTCATTGTCTTTGGGATTGTTTTCTGGGTGCTTATCATTTTCCTTCTGTTCTGGAGATTTAATATATTTTTTCCTACTGCTTGATGGCATGGATTTGTGCCTCCACATAGAGATAGAGTTTGGTGTTGCTTCCACTTGTTGCGACTGGTGTAGGGGTCAGCTGTTTAGACTGCACCAACCAGGAACCCTGTCAGCTGTTACTGACTGGACTTGGACCCCTCCTCGTAGTCACAATGGTCCTGTGTGGTCTCTTGTCTGTTGTGGGGGCAATCGCAAGGGGGCCTCAGGCTGCTGGTGCCTACTGTTGCAGCCCACTTTGACGGGCTCCCTCCTTGTGGTCTGCAGCAGTGTTGTGGGCTTTTCCAGCAGCCAGGAGCAGGATCACCTATAATCGCCACTTTGTCCCTAACAGAGCCCACAAGATCACACATGTCCACTATAGGTCCCAGCAGAGCTATGGGTATCTTCTGCAGTCTGTCATTAGCTCATCTAGCTGTGCTACTTTTGCCCCAGGGTCTTTCTGCCTTGCAATTGCCAGTCGGGACCTCTCCATTAGTGCTGTGCAGAGGCTTTCGCTGAGGCTGCTGTAGGAACCTGGAGTTCCCCTCTGGGCTACGTAGCCATTTCACTGGAGCTCCACTCTGCCCCACTGCACTCTCACAGGATCTCTGGGAGCCCCTTGCCTCATCTGGGACACGGCCAGAGTCCGTGGGCCTGGCGATGGCTTGTAAGTTGCTGCCTTGTGGTGAATTCTGCTCTAGGGAGCTTCCTGGTGTTCCGAATGCTGGGCGAGGTCTCCCTGCCAATGGCAAGCAGAGGCCCTCCCTGCTGGTGGGGTGCCGGACCCTGGAGCATTCCCCTGGGCCTCAGAGCTGGGTGGTGGAGCTCCACCCAGTCCCCAAGCACGTCCACAGGAAGTCCGGGCACCTCCTGCACTGACCCGTGCACCTGAGACTGTGGGCCCAGCAGCAGCTCGCGGTCTGGTGCAGTGCCAGGGAATCCACCCGCCTGGAGCTTCCCTTTGTTCTGGGTTCTGGGCGGCGCCTCCCAGCTAATGGGGAGCAGAGGCTTTCCCTGCGGGGGGGGTGTGGGACCCAGGAGCCCCCCCCCCCGAGCCACAGAGCTGGGTGCTGGAGCTCCAATCCTGTCCCCAAGCACGTCCACAGGAAGTCTGGGCGCCCTCTGCACTGACCCGTGTGCTGGAGAGTGTGGGCCCAGCAGCATTTTGAGGTCTGGTGCCGTGCCGGGGAATCTGCCCTCCAGGAGCTTCCCTTTGTTCTGGATTCTGGGCGGAGTCTCCCAGCTAATGGTTAGTGGAGGCCTTCCCTGCCGGTGGGTGCGGGACCCTGGGGATTCCCCCTGGGCTTAGGTGTAATCGCGGGGGGCTTGAGTAGGGCTGTTGTCACCTGTTTCCACTGTCACTCCACTGGTGAGTGCACACTCCTGCCCTTGGTGTGTGACGATGCTATGGGGGAGTCCGCTGGAAGAGAGCCTGCTGCAGGAACTAGGCTGTCTGGGGGTTGGGGGTCAGAGAGTTTTCACCTATTTCCACCTCCTCCCGGGGTGAAGTCCGTCCACCTTCCAATGTATAGTAGTAGGAGAGTCTTAGGCATCTTGAGATGCTATCTGGATATCCTTTGTTAATCGGTGAATGTCCAATTAGTTGTAGATTTGACGGGGGAAAGACAAAGAAGACCAGTCACTCCGCCATCTTGGTCCCGCATATTAGCACACTCTTATTGCAAGTGTCCTCTTAATTGGGTTGGTACCCAGTGTAGCTGGTTGCTAGGCTCAGGGGCATACAGTTGTGATAGGCCTGAGGCCAACAAGGCTGATGTCAGTTCTCTTGGGAGTGCAGCTGAGTAGGGCTAGCCCTTGGTATGGAGGCACTTAGTTGTTTTAGGCTTTGGAAGGTGGGGCTGATCCTTTTTATGGCTATTTGTGAAACAAGTTTTCCACCGCTGATAAGCCTCACCACCCTCTGGACCACATACACTGTCAACACAGTCCTGGTCCATGCACACTTCTCAACCCCCTTGAGCGTACCCCACCGCCACACTGCAGAGGCCCCCACCTCTGCCCCAATGCCCCACACAGTTCACCAGGTCCTCACACAAGCCCTGCTCCACAGAGGCAGACACCTTTGCCTGCCTGTAGAGGATCAAGGCACTCAGTCAATGCAGGCTGAAAAGTAGCCTGAGGGCTTGGTGATAGGTGGGCCCAGTCCCTAGGGCGGGTTGCCTGCCCTGGCTAAACTGGATTAAATCTGTGCTCTAGTGGGTGTGGCGGACCCCTGGGCTAACAGCCCAAGGGACGCACCTCAATGGCCCCCACCTGTGTCCGTATCAGCACACCTGGACCAGCTCAGAACAATGGCCCACACCAATGTCTCAGTCTCAGGAGAGGATCCTCCTCTCACCAAGATGCCCCCAGAGCCCACCAGGTGAGTCTTGTTTCACCAAAAGACAGTCAGCCTTCTCTCTGGTGATTTTAGGTTGCCGCAATGAGTGAGTTTGTGCGTGGGCCCTTTAAGACCCGGATCTTTTCGGCTTTCCACCAATAGCTTTCCTGGGGTGTCCTTGCTGCAGTTTATAGCCAGCAAAGCCAGACAGTAAGACCCCCTCTCAGTTGGGCTGAGTCCGAAGGATGGTTATAGCAGTATTGCCCAGGCTCCGGACCTCACTCCTCCAGGGAGGGCTGCGCAGCTTAGGTTGGCTCCTGCCTGGCCAGCTGAGAAGCTCCGCTGCTCCCAAAGGTGGCTTTTTTCCTCTCTGGCCAGAGTTACTGCCTCTTCTGCTTTTGTCAGGACTGTCTCTTGTTGTGGGGGTTCTTTTTATCCAGTTTTCAGTTTTCAATCCAGGGTGATTCTTCCCAAAATTGTTGTAACCTGGTTGTGTTCGTGGGAGGAGGCGAGTTCAACGTCTGCTCACAGCGCCATCATAATGAGAACCTTCTGGTCATGGGCCACCTTCAAACTATATTTTTTACCTTTTAATATTTCTAGTAATTTTTTCCTTGATGGTTAGGCATGAAGTACTGGGTAAAAGGAACTGCTGTAAATAGGCCTTTAGTAATGTGGTGAGGTGTGAGGTGAGGAGAAGTGTTCTACAATCCTACGATTAAGTGTCGGTCTTTCAGTGAGCCTGTTACTCTGGATTGTGAAAGCCTCACATGCTTCACAGTCCCACCCACTTAGGTGGAACAGGATGGCTAGAGTTGGCTGGAGTTGGGTAGTTTCCTTCTCTCAATTAGGCTCTGATAAAATCCTAGCAGGTGAGGCTCTGATTAAATATTTTTTCCTGAGAGTAAATCTTGTTAAGATGAACATAATGCTATGGTGTATTTCAAAATGGTTCCTTTTACCTTCTCGCTGCTGGAAGCATGAGGGGATGCTTCTCCAATACTCAATGTGAGAAGCTGGTAGAGCTCTGGGAAGCAAAACTCACAAAAGTGTGTAGCCCCCTAGTAACTGATCTCATTGGAGTCTTTAACTGTCAGAGTTCTCCACCTTGAACCTCCAGTGATTTGTCAGTTACAGTTCAGGTTTTCCTACCCCAGCACTTGTTACTGCACAGGTTGCTGCCCATGGATTTCTGCTTTAGTACGTTGTGATTCTTTGTATTGTCCTATTGGTCTCTCCATTTTGGGGATGTGGGTTGTCTTGTGACCTCACTACTGTTATGGATCTAAGAAGAATTGTTGATTTTTTTTTAGTTTTGTTCAGCTTTTTACTTGTTGTTAGGATGGAGTGGCAACCACCAAGTTTCTTACATGTTGGAGAATCCAGAATCCTGTTTGTTTGTTTTTTAGAAATGTGTGCATCTATCAGTACTGTAAATCACAAATGCGTGGAAAGAACTTATTGCTTTTATTAGAATTTATTCATTCTCTAGTTAACATTTCTCTTGGGAAACATGGATATATTAAATGTTAATTTTTTTCTTCCCGACTTCATGTTTCAATATATGAAATATACTAAATCACCTAATCTGTGAACATTTGGGGTTATCAGTTATTAAGGAGCAAATTTTTCTTGCTTAAAATGAAGTGAATCCCATCTCTTGTACTGGGAAAATAAACAATTACCCAGATGGAAACGTTTATGCATTTGAAGCATTTTTTTTAACTTACAGTTTATAAAACCAAAATGTATATACTAAGATAAATTCACACATTATCACAGCC
The DNA here is from genome assembly GCF_041296235.1 of Equus asinus. NCBI lineage: Eukaryota > Metazoa > Chordata > Mammalia > Perissodactyla > Equidae > Equus > Equus asinus. Next base: position 55,346,654 of record NC_091793.1, read on the forward strand.
TCTAAGTTTAAACCACTTCTTTTGTTACCTTAAAGTCAGGTCAACTCAACACAATTCACATATCAATGATTTAGTACTTACCTAATGACATTATAAGTAAAACTCTAATATAAATAAATTGAATCGCTACTTCTAATCCTTTGAAAATAGGACAAAGAAAATTGAAGAGCAAGCCAGTATTCAAATAAATAAATTATAAAGTGTACTGAATCATCACTAAAAGATCCCTTCTTCTGATATGAGGCACACCACAGCACATGTGTTTAAACAGGAAGCTCATACTACTCTTTGAGAGAGAGAATCCTTGAGACAGAGGCAACACAATGAAGACTGGGGGATGCTGAGAAAGTGGGAGATGTCACAGGATACCATCCTATGTACATATGGTCATGATCTCTTCATTGTTCTTTTCCATTGGGCAGAAAGTTCTCCTCTGAGAGTTTCTTGATCTCTAAAATCTATGTTAAAGTTAGGCCACAATTTGATGTCTCTCAGAAGATGGTTTGGGAATTGCATTTTAGGGAAAATGCTTATGATCCTTTAACTCATGTTTCAATCCTCCCTCTTCTTTCCCAAGAAAAACCCATGTTGGAAGAATACTCCTAGGATTCCCAATGGGATAAGGAGTGACCACTGATGCCGAGAGCCTGGAAGTCATTGATTTGGTGCTAATGTGGTCTGCCCTTCTTTGCCTTGGAGCTGCCTTCTGTCATCTGACAAGTGATCTATGTTCTCTTCAGTGATATTTTCATATCACAAGTACAAGGCTTCCTCAATCCTCATCCACCTGAGTAAAGACTTGATAGTATCTGGCTAACCTTTCTCCACCTGGGTTGAGAAATTTTACTCAGTGAAAAGGTAACATTAAAAAAAAATGCATTTTGGCTTTGAGTAAATGCCACAATCACTCATCCAACTTTACTAATAATAAAATAAATACTTAAAAAAAAATTCCTACTAGTACCCTCTGTCTATTCCAATTGGTTCAGGATCTGAAAAGGAAGACAGGTGGGTAATTAGGTACCCCTCCCAAAAATGTTAAAAATCTTAACAAGTCAGCAAATGAAACTTATTGGAAGAAGTCTACATGAAATTTATAGATATGTCATAATATTTTTATATTAAAAGAGTAAAAAGTACCACTCATTTCCATCTTTTAAAAACTATGCTAACGATAAGTGCTAAATTGAATCTTTTAAGTTTTCTGATTCACTTATACTGTGTTCATACACAAAGGTCAATAAGAAATATTAAGGAATAATTATGGGCTTACATTTAATTTAAGAAAATCTTAATTTTAAATAAAATGTGCTTTGATTATTGGGCCAACACTATAAAGCTTTTTTTGTATGCCAGAAAATAGTATGATGCAAAACCTAGCGGGTCTGACAAAGGTTGAGTGCTACAAGCAAGAGTGGGGTTTGGGGAAGCCTTGGAAGGGGGTTCTGTAGAAATCCTTTTTGTTATGTGGAGTAGTGGTATTCAAGGTCAGCTGCACTCTAAGCAAGAGGACACTATAACCAAGCCAGCAGGGTTTGAGCTGGTGACGTGAATAACAGCAGTGTCTGAATGAATCTGTCTGAATCATAAAGGGATTACCTTTAAAAGCAGTAAGATCTTCTGTAGTGTTAACATTAGGGAAGAGTATAATCCACATGTGCAAAACTTCAAATACATTTTGAAGGCAACCTCTCTGTTATAATAAACATCAGAATTAGAAAGAATCACATAGAGTATGATTCAAGTTAGAGTTTGATGTACCAAAAAGAAAAAAAAGACAAAAAAATTTAACAGGGTTCTGCAGGTTATGCTCATTACTACCCAAGGCTAAGCACCGTAGTGGGAACAATAAATCTGATATCTGAGAGGAGGATTATATCAGCAACCAAATAGGATGCATCCTCATACTATGAAAAGAAGCTATCAATGAATATTTAGATAAATAAAAATGAAATGAGGCAGATCCAAGAAAAACACACTATTTTTTACACTATTTGAGAATCTAGTACTGTGGCTGGAGTAGGTTTCATAATGCAAATTTAGTAAACACATAAATACATAAATGCTCATAAACAATAAAGGAACACATATCTAAAAGGAGCAGAGGTTGAAGACGTTGCTAAAAAGTATTGTTCTTAGAAAATCGAATACTTTTGAAAAATTATTGACATAATTTAATAAAATGAAGATTTAATAAAAGGACACAAGCTGAGATAATAAGAAGCAAGGCTTAGATGAATTAGGAATTCCTTGATAGGCATTCAAAATATAAAAAAGATGAATAAGATAAAGGAGGAGCTTATTAGAATTAAGATTACAAGGAAACAATAAAAAATGCATTAGAAGTAGTTTATCTATTCTGAATAGTAATCTAAGGTCTCTGATCTTTCTTAATGTTCTTACCTTTCTCTTCATTCCCTACAATAAAAAAGGAATTACTACGGCAAAGTTGAGAACATTAATGGGACCCTCTTTCTAGTGGCGAGTCACTGAAGATTTGGATCTTCTCTTCTACTTTTTCAATTGGTGTCTTCAGACTAACAATAGAAAGGGATGGCTCCTGCACAAGGTAAGGCCTGGCCATCATTCTCTCTCTTCATTTTCTTCTCTCATGTGACATCCGCAGCAGCACTTAAGTGGGTTAGCTCTGCTCTAGGTTTGAAAGAAAAACACAACTGTTCATAGTCTTTATGATTATGATGGGCATGTTGGACAATCATTTTCCCCAAATCCTAAAAAGATTTTAAATTTTATTTGGGTATTGAGCAAAGGGAAAGTGAAACAGACAGCACAGTTCTCAGAGTCTCTTTTTGCCTTATTATATTCGTTTAGCGTAGAATAAAGAAATGCTATATTTCTCTATCTGCATGTAGATACATGACAGATGATAGGTGATAGATAGATAGATATCTTGGAAATCACTTAAATAAGATAGCTTGGTCCTACCTGGAACAACAATTAGGTATTCTTCAGTTTAGTAGCCCAAGAAATACTCTGATTTCATTTCCATCAAGTAAGAGTGACAAGAAGAATGACTAGGGAAAAAGCTTTGCTGTGTATGAGACTTTGGGGAAACTCTCCAAGTGTACAGAGGAACTGGACAAAGACATAATAAAATGCGGATAGAGATGACAGCTATAGAAGATAAAGGATAGTATATGGAGAAATTGCCTATAATACTACAAAAAGATGAAAGAACAAATAAAATTTAAAAATCAATAGTACAATGGAAAAATGTTCTAGAGTTCGAGTCTTAAAATTTATAAGTAAAGTAATGTTCACAGTGTACCATGGAAAAAGAATAAAGGATTCAAACCTAGAGACCCAAACATTTAGGATTTCAATAGTATTTTTTAAACTTTGTAAAGACCTTGGCAGGGAAAAGATGTTAACCACAAATGATTTAAAGGAAAAGTAGTGAGTCCTTAGACTTTTCCTCCACAACAATAAATTCAGAGAACAATATATTGATATCTCATAAGGAGGTCATAAGGAGTCCCATGGCTGTATCCAGGACATGGACAGGCTTCGTTTAGCTCACACAACACTCTTCATATTGGGTATTTCACTTTAAAATTTTGTAGTCTGGTTTCTCCTAAATAATATTAAGATTTGGTAAAGCTGGTCCCACATTTCCTCAAGGCAGCAATGAGCTACGGCTGTGTTGCCTGCGTCACATTCCTGGTTCTTCCAACTTTTTTTCCAACACTGAGGGAAATTATCAGTTGGCATTTGACATAGGATTTGCATTACTTTTCTTAAATAAAGAGATTTCTTTCCACTTATGGCTCTATCAACAGTGCAAAAATGAAAGAGAAACAAAGACTACACACTTTAAGAGAAAATGTTTCCATGTGGAGTCTCTGGTTTTTACAATGCAGATTGATATTCACTTTATCCATGATAAAAGAATCCCCCAAACTTGTTTTATGGTTTTACCTAATCTCCTTGTCTTTTCTGGGTATCTGAGGTTTGAAACTCATTTGGAGATTTGAAATGAAAGTTTGGTGCCTAATTGTTCTGCATTTTGGATAGCATTTTCTCAGAGAAATAGATTTTTCTAAGATATGCCACAGTTCACAGCTTACAAAACTCAAGTACCATCTCTTGGTGTAACAAACAAGCAGGCACGCAAACTAGTGGGAGCTTAAGGCTCACCAAACAATGAGTCTAAATAAAATTTTATTTCCTAACATTGGATTTTCCCCCCAAATAAATATATTTTTATGTAGGAAATAAAATATATTTTGTAGAAAAATAGAAAACAAACTATACAACAAAGTTACATACCAACGTAAACAAGAAGCAAGATGAGAGGTTATGAGCACACATATTATTTGTTTTATAATTGCTTCTTAACCATATTTATGATGCTTGCTGGAGTGTAACTACTCTGTCTTCCTCGTTCCACCTCTCTGAGTTCTCTTTCAGGTACCTCTTGTGTTATTACCAGGGTTCATAGCTGTCTTTGGCTAGGAAGAACAAGGAGAAACAAGTCTATACCATCTTCTCTGGACTGTTAGTCTCACAGAATGCTCTTTGAAAATGAATTTACTTAAAATTCTCCAAGGAGAAAGTAGTGAAGACCCAAATGCTTTTAATAAATAATAAATAATGTAATACAATAAGAGTGTTTGCATTTGCTGTGAAAACATTTTAAGGTGACTTGGATGACACTGTTTGGTAAAAGACCAACTGGTAATGTGTCAGTTATTCTCAAGGATAACAAATGTGAGACCTTTAAAACAGATGTACCTGAACATGTTTTTCTTTAAGATCCATCATTCCAAAATGTTCTTGAGAATTGTGGATACAGAAATAAAGCTTGGAACAGAGGTTGGAAGATTGGAACTTATCGAGAATCAAGAACAATTAATGACTTGACTTTGACCTCATTTGCAAGTAATGGGGTGATAAGTTACAATATGAGTGATTTCACATCAGCTGTCATAATATATTCTATCCCTACAGTCTGCTGTATTTATATAGGGAGATGGAATTTTCCCCAAAATGAATTTTCTACTATGCACTTTGCTTATTCTAAATGAAACAAAATAATATGTCATCAAGGAGATGTCTCCCCTACCCCATAGGCAATGATCTTTCTCTTCCAGAAGGAGAAGAAAATGGAATTAAAATCATTATTTGGCCCTCTGATATTGTTAACTATAAAAATTATGTTTATTATTACAAAGTCAGTTTCTTGGTGAAAAATATCCAATGGCCTGACATTGCCTAGAGAATTCTATACTATTTAGTTATCCATCTATTTATAGGGCAGCCTTATTCTATAAAGAATCACTATACAAAATGGCAAGATAGATAGGTAGGGAGATAGAGAGATAGATTAGATAGATAGATAGATAAATGATAGATAGAATTTATTGTCTCTGATCAGAGGAAACATAAAGATATGAAAGTGATAAATCAGAGGTTAAGATTGATAAAAGTGATGCATGGCAAATGGCTGCACAGCTGCCACTTGGGATTCTCATTGAGAGAGCCTCATAAAGAAGACATTCTGTATAATATAACAAAAATTGGATTTGACAGTGTTCTCAAAATGAAACACAATGGTGAATTTTATATAAACCTTCTTATAATGTTTCTCAGAATATGATAAAGTGGATGGTATAAGGTCAAAATACAAATGAGTCAAAGTATTTCATCTACTTCTCATATCTTAATATGCGCAGCAGAGGGAGCTCACAGTGTATTCTTTTGAGATTTGCTAAGTTAGGTACTTTTACTTCCCTTGTTCAGTGGAGGGGTTGCAAAACTAAAAGGTCTAATTTTTACAAGGGAATTTTCATAAATATGTAATATAAGATATAATTTATCTACTATGCCATAGCAATAAAACATACACAAAAATAAATTTGATAACTTTACTGCATATGCATTTATTAAATTCAGTTTTAGACTTTAAACTTGAACTGCTTCCAAGTGATATCATTATTCTAGATTTCTGTGCCTTGCTCAGACCTTTTTCCTGAACTCCAGACTTTGATATCTATTCAGCATCTCCCTGAGTCCAAAAGTAATCTTCTCCCACTGCAATCCTGCCTTTCCACAGTCTTCCCCATCTTTGTTAGGGGCAACACCATCCTTACAGTTGCACAGGCCAGAAGCCATGAAGTCATCATGATTTACCTCTTTCTCATAAATCTTAGGTCTAACCCATCACATAATTCTGTTGGTTACTCTTTCAAAATATTTTCGGAATCCAACCACTTCTCAACACCCCTATGCTACCACCTGTCTCATCTCTCATTTAGATTACTGCAAGAGCCTACTAAATAACACCCTGACTTTTTACTTTGGAAACCACTTCCCTGTTCTATTCTCAACACAGCAGCAATAATAATCTTTTTAAATTAATAGGTATGTCATGTCATTCCTTTCTTCAAAACCTTGTAATAGGTACTTATTTTACTGAGAATAAAAGCCCAAATCTTTGTAATTTTTCTAATCTAATCTAAGCTTTCTGTGATTTCTCTCCTCCTCCCTAGTTGCCTCTCTGACCATATCACCTGCTACTCTCCTTTGCTAGCTACAAGGCTGCTACTCAGCCTTTTCACTTTTCATCCAGGTGTGCTCCTAATTTAGGGTCTTTGAACTGACACTTCCTTTCTCTAACAAGCCTTTCTCCCAAAGATCTGCATGACTAACTCTATTAACTTTTTTGTTCTTCACTAAAACATCATCTCTCAGTGAGCTGGGCCTTCAGCAACTCGTATAAAATCACAATCCACTTTCCTCTGTCATCTCAATCTCTCTTATCCCATTGTACTGTTTTTTGCATAGTTCATACTATCTTTTAATACACTTTATAGTTTTTTTAATGCCTTACATTTAGTCTCCCTTCTAAAATGTAAGTGCCAAAGGACAAGGACTTTTAAAATCCCTGATGTAGTTTGGGCACATAGAGCAATTCCTTGCACATAATAGGTGATAAAAAATATGTTGGTTGAATAAGTATATAAATGATAAACATTAATTTTGATTATTTTTATGGTATATGTGCTGCCGTCTATTTTCAGTACCATGCTATAGTAGCCATTCCTTTTATCCGATACACCAAGGTTAGGACTTCAAAAACAATCTTGGTGAGAATTATCAATTTTATATATATTTGTATGTATGTCTAATAAAACATGGTAGGCATTCAATAAATGGAAACTGATTTATAGTGTAATGTACTTTGAACAGAAGGGTGCCAAAACTTTGTAATAATTTTCAGTAAAGAAATACAGTGTTACTTTCTCACGTAAAAGATTTTATGATAGGGGCTGGCCCCATGGCATAGCGGTTAAGTTCACGTGCTCTGCTTCAACAGCCTGGGGTTCACCAGTTTGGATTCCAGGTGCGGACCTACGCATCACTTAACAAGCCATGCTGTGGCAGGCATCCACATATAAAATGGAGGAAGATGGGCACAGATGTTAGCTCGGGGCCAACCTTCCTCAGCAAAAAAGCTCAGAGCTAATCTTCTTCCACCAAAAAAAAAAAATTTATGATAAAATAATAGTTCAAATCTCAATATAACCTTTCTTCCAATTTCTTTAAAATAATGATAATGTATTATGTAAATAAGATGAGTCTGTGGTATTTAAGCTGGTATTTTGGACTAGTAAGTATGTGTTTGCCTACCATAACAGACAAACCATGTCATAACTATGTGGTTGGCTTAAGGAGCATATAAGTTAAAGCATTGTTTTTATCAGCTTTATAGGCTATAATAAAAATATGATTAAATCTGCTCATTATTCAAAATGATTGAATAGCTCTCCTCCACTGTCTAAAGAACAAAATCAAAAGCTTTTGCATAGCTTCTATCAAACTACAACTTGTTTCTTTCTGAATCACACTAGGCTATTTATCCAAAGAACATGAAAACACTAATTTGAAAAGATATTTGTGACCCTATGTTCATTGCAGCATTATTTACAATAGCCCAGACTTGAAAACAACCTATTTACCCATCAACGGATGCATGGATGAAGAAGATGTGATAAATATACACAATGGAATACTACTCAGCTATAAAAATGATGACATCTTGCCATTTGCGTCAACGTGGATGGACCTTGAGGGTATAACACCAAGCAAAATAAGACAAAGAAAGACAAATACTGTATGATTTCACTCATATGTGGAAGATAAAACAACAACAACAAGCAACAAACAAACATAGATTCAGAGAACAGATGGGTGGTTACCAGAGGGCAGCAGGGTCGGGGGAGGGCAACAGGGGTGAAGGCGCACATGTGCAGGTGGAAGATGGAAACTGCACTTTTGGTGGTTTTCACAATACAGTCGTCAAAATATAATGATGTACACCTGAAATTCATAGAATGTTATAAACCAATGTGACTTCAAATAAATAAATAAATAAAATACACCAAACATGCTCAAACTCAGGAACATTGGAATATGCTACTGGTCCTTTTTTTGAAATATTCCTGAGGGCAAACTCCGTCAGCTGTACATCAAAATCTGTTCTCCCTATCTCCAGATCCTTCAGCTCCCATTGCAGTTAGGTATGACACAACAAAGTGCTCTCTAGCTTCTGTGAGCTGAAAAGGATAAGGATAAGAAAAGAAAAGGATGCTGCTTCTAGGTGTGGCCTACGGAATCACCCACAGGCACCCCTCCATGTGCTTCCCCTTTAGTTGATGAAGTATTATGCCCACGGGGATCTGGGGAGACACGTGTTAAAAATCCAAGCAATTATCAGCCTGGCCGAAATGTGTGTGCAGAGACTGCTCCGCTCTATAAAAATCTACCCTAGACGCCTGCATATGAAAGAAAGAAACTTTTTGTTCTTAATCACTGAATGGACGGGGCTGCTATTTGTTAAGGATTTTTAGCCTATCCTAACACAGGGCTAATAAATACCAAATACTTACAACATTTTTTATTGAAGTAACAAGAGAAATACCATATGATTTCATTCATACGTGGAAGATAAAAACAAAAAACAAAACTTACAACTATCGAATAGATTCCTTCTGTAACTTTTAACCCACTCACAAAGCAGAACTGGATCCTTTGTCCCTCTGAAATATCTGCGTTTATTCCCCAGAGAAATTAAGACATTCAATGGTAAATATTTGTTTGTATATTTGTCTTCCTTTTACAATGCAAATTTTAAAGGACAAGGATTGAACTCTTTCTATCTTTGGTCTCAGTTACCGGGTATCTAGAACATGCTGAGTCCTGAAGAAATAATTATTGCTTTATTAAATTAATACATGAGCTAAAGAACCGATGGCCTTAGAAATAATGCATATGTAATTCAGCTCAGGAGCCCTTCCTTTATTAAAATATTAGGTACTCGAATCTTTAACAATTACAAAGTGATTCTCTTTTAGTCTCTTTTTCCTGCCTCACTCTTCTGTCTCTAGCCACACTGACATGTGAACTTGTTTCAGCGACACAAATGGTCAAGAGGCAATGTTAACCTTTTAGAGGCAAGGTGTCACCATTACTGTGGGGAAAAAAATCTGAGCAAAAGAAAAGAAAACTAAAACAGATCATTCGACCAACCAACCAACCATCACCACAAACAACGAAACAGAAAGCCTACATTAATATGTCCGAGTGAAAACTATGTGTTAGAATTCAGATGGTCACATTGCAGAATATGAAGGATTTCCAGAAGTTCATCTTGTCAAATGAAGGTTACATTTTAAAGAAATTCATCATTTCATATTGAACACAAAAGAATGTAGTAGAATATAAACTATAATAAAAGTCGTTTCATTCAAATGGCCAATTGTCTCCTTGAATTGCGGGGACGATGCTTTCCATTTACACTAGAAGTGCACATCGGTCAGTGCCGCAAGGACACCGCCTTCAAAAGGTCATGGTGACTGTGTACACGGAAACCTTAATAAAATTGCATTACTCATTCACTGGTGGGGGTTAATTAGTTAAATCTTCAGCGCTGCTTAGTAATTTTCATACACATCACACAGTTCAAGTGCACACAATACAAAGCAATTACACAGCAGTAGAAATTTGACAAAGAAAAAAGGTAGATCAAATTGGATGATGCCCACCTCTTTCTTCTAAAAAGAATACAACTTTGGCTCAAAACATAACTTGTGCCTATTAAATTACTCTATATTGGAAAACAAAGTATCAGAAGAGCAAAGAGAAAGGATGATATATCAAGAGCAGAACTAGCAATTAAACACACTGAGAGGCCGGCCCGGTGGCTCAGTGGTTAAGTGCACACGTTCTGCTTCCATGGCCCAGGGTTCGCCGGTTTGGATCCCGGGTGCAGACATGGCACTGCTTGTCAAGCCATGCTGTGGCAGGCATCCCACATATAAAGTAGAGGAAGATGGGCATGGATGTTAGCTCAGGGCCAGGCTTCCTCAGCAAAAAGAGGAGGACTGGCAGTGGTTAGCTCGGGGCTAATCTTCCTCACAAAAGTAAATAAATAAATAAAAATTTAAAAAAATAAAATAAACACACTGCAGAACAGCCACTACGGAATTAGATGGTCCAGAATTGTAAATCACAGAAAAATTGTATCAAAACAGAAGAACTACAAGGCCATAGAAATATGGAGTAAGGAGTTAAGTTGGGAAACAATTTGATTATTTTTTTCTGTCCTATGCTTTGAAATTTGAAAGCTTTTTTTTTAAATCTGCACTATTTTGAATAATTGTGCAATATTTTTAAATTATTTATTTTCAAAAGTCATCTCTTATGTTTAGAGTTCCAACAATCTAGATCATTTCATATCAAGGGATAACACAATTCAAAATTAGACATATTTTCATTACCACTCTTTATTTCCTGCTTTTACAAATGCCTGTTTTTCCTGGCTGCTTCAAACATTGCGTTAGAATTCATTATTTCGACAGAAAGGCACTCCTTCAGTTTGTTTATTATGAAAGGGCATATTTATAGATGCAACTCTATTAGAAGGTATGTTTTCTATGAAATTTACATTTGAAAGAATTGTTTTATAAATTTGTAGGACCATTGTATATGTATAATTTTAAATTTGCATGCAAACAAACCAATTGATTTAAGCAAAATAGGAAAGGGGTTACCTCCATTCAGAGACTGATCAATAGGAACTCTGTCTTATACAAGTGGAGCCCTATAAACTTTATTTCATCCGTTAACAACATGTCGTATATTCCCTTTAACTTCTGATTAAAAAAAAAGACAATTTGACAGGAAAAACAAGGACTGATAACATGTGCGATCACTTTGTTTCGTAGTAGGGTATTCATAGAAACATAAGACAAGATCCCTTCATTCTATGGTTTGAGGGAAATTAAAACAAATGTTATAATATGGATATATGATGAAACACATGTAAGGAAAGTTCATTGGTTGAACAGAACGAGAACACATTATTCTCTCCCAAGAAAAATTGAGAGTGCATTGAAAGACAAGTAAGATGTTAAGGGCATCTGAGGGGAAGCACAGGGAACAGTAATAACAAAGCAGTAAGTCAGGATCATTAATGTTAAATACTTTACCACAACAAATGCAGAGACTGAGGATTTATACTGAAATATTATATTGGAAAGGCTGGGTGGAATTTTCTGGCCCCACTGAGTCCTCCCCTACACCATGCAGCTAACATCCCATAAATCATATCCCTAAGTTCATCTCCTCACACAAAAGTTTAAAGTTGGACCCATCTAAACTGGTTCATACAATGCTCTTCTCTCCAACTTGTTCCAGGTTCTCTCTGTCATCTAACCTATGTCATCTGAGATCAATTTATGACCTCATTTTGTACTGTGGAACTTATACTCCATGGATCTCCCCTCACATGAACCTCACACATTTGTCAAACAATATTTTACAAGCTTCACTCTCTTTTGAAAAACATTTCATGGAGCATCTGTGCCCTTTTCTCCCTGATCTCATTGCTTTTTATTTCCCTTTTCTCTCTGCGCTTCAAGTACATTGGCTGTTTGTTTTTGGTCTTTCATGACAGACAGGCTTTGTCCAAACTGAGGGCTTGCTTCTGCTCATTACTATATCCTCAGAGCATGGACTAATAAGTACATAACATGCATATAATACATATTTGCTGACTGGGTTACCATAGTGCCAAATAAATGGGTATTCCTCCCACGGAAGGCTCAATCCCAATAATGTGGAAATCAAGTCTAACCAGGAGCCGTTTGGGGAAGGCCCTTAATTGTATCCTGTAAGCAGTGGAGGATAAAATTTTATTCAGGCAGGTAGGATTTTAAGCCTCCAAAGGATACGCTACCTGATTCCTACACCCGTCACTTCACTTTATTAAGTGCCATCGTGAAAGGTTTGTCCCTTAATGCAGAATATTACCGATTTGACATCTTGACAAAGAATATAACCTAGAATTCTCTCCACCAATCTTTAGGAAAATCCTGGTTATAAGAAGTGTTATTTATAACTCTTACCTTACAACACGTGAAGTCTTCTGAATAGTCTAAATTTTGTAGTTGGGTCAAGCCATTGTATCAGGGGTCTATGACATTGAGTCAGAATGATTGGGCAGCAGATATTAAGAAAATTGGCAAATACTCATGAGACCTAAACAAAATAACTGCTGAGTATTTAAATAAAAAGATAACAATACAAATGGAATATGAATTTGAAGTTTAAGCAACATTAGATGGCTTAACAGTTTCTTCTGCTTAGAGTTGATAATAGATTAAGAATGTTAGCAAAACGCTAAGTGTGAAATACTTAATTCTTCTCGTAAAATTTAGAGATACTGTATAGCTCATTTTTTAAATGAAACCACTTACATATTCACTAATTAAAACCATGGAGAAATGATTCAGATCAAAAGAGAATGCCTCTAGTTTCTTTAAGAAGAATTGTGAACACATTGCCTTTTCAATAGAAGAGAAAATGTTTTGTTTAAAATTTAATTATTTAATGAATATGATTTTGTGAGCTTCATATCCAGCAGCTAAAGTGTAGAACGGCTGCTCAGTAGTTGCCAGTTGGCAAAGTGATTACAGACTTAAACTTAATTAGAATCATCAACAAAACTATGTACTAAAGATTTCCTATGTAGGTGGCAAGGTATAAGGCATTTTGAGAGTTTATATCAAATGGCTAAATACGGTAAAGCTCAGGAATTACAGTGTAAAGAATGATATGCACGTGGTTGTAAACACAAAAGATAATACATAAGACATTGTAATGGTAAAGCAATGACATGTGAGGTTGTTTATGAGCAGTACCCACCTCTCTCTCTAGCGACAATTTTATGACATTTCTCATTTTAGAGCCTTAATAAAATAGTGGTCATTCTACAATTGCATCATATACTTACCTTCTCTTATATGAGTGTTTATTTGACTTTTTCAGGAGCTGACTGAGTGACCTCCTTGTCTCTCCTCTGTACATGCAAAACACACAGCCTCTGAAATCTGATGTGATGGCCTTTTGTCCTGTCTCTGCCACCTCATGCTTGTGGATCTTTGGGCAAAATCTTTAACCTTTCTTAGCCTAAGTTTTTCCTCTGACATGGGAAATAACAGGTCATGCATAGCATTGTCAAAAGTCGTACATGTAAAGCACCCAGTGTAGTTTCAAACTCAGAGAAGACATTCTGCGTACCATAGCTGTTAATATTCTAGAATCAATCACAAAACATCACAATGTATGATGCCTGTTAATTTGTGTCTGTCTCTATTACCAGACTTCAATTTCTTTAAGAGCAAAGAACTTCATATGTTTTCTTTGTTATCTTTAGTTAGAACTTAGCAGAATATGTGGTATAACGGAAACAAGCAAGAAACGTTGTTGAATTAGTGAATGCAGGAGGATTGATGATATTCTCAAGTACTTATTTATAATCAGAAAATTAATTTAAGGCAAAAATATGTTAGAGAGCAATATACCATTAATTTCTAAGTCTGTGAATTAATATTTTTAATGGAGTTAGTCAATTAGACGTAATAGTAAAAAATTCCAAAGTAAGTCATTTGCGTTGGATAATATTATATATGCTTTGTTGCTTCTTTCCTCGTTGCCCTCAAGGTGTTAAATATAGTGGCAGACAGGAGGGACAGGAATCTTGCAAAATGATAGTTGTAACTAAGGCAACCATGTCATTTCTTTTTGTTTTTCTTTCTTTTCATTTTCTTTTAATCAATAAAAGCTTTCAAATGAAATGGAACATTGTGTTTATGCTAATTTTCCTTTCTGCTTGATTTTTTTCCAGGTGTGTTCCTGCTGTGTACATGGTAATTATTTTCATTTTTAAACAAAAGTGTACTCTTTTCAAGGAAACATTTAGGACATTGCTTTATTAAAGTTTCTTAAAATTTGACACATAAAAGTAAATGGAAGTCATTATTAATAATAAAATTCCTAATATTTCATTAACACTGAAGTTTATTTTGTGAACTTTTGATATTTTGAAGCTAGTTTGCCAGAATATGAAAACATTTATTAGTAGACAATTCCATATGGAGAGATGAAGTCTTCACAAAAATCCAGCTTAAAGGAGCAAGCACACAATGTAAAAATTGTAATTTTATATATAGTTAATGGAAAACAATGTACTCCTAGATGTTAATCATGTATTCTTGTTTAACAAGGAAAGGAAATAGCATTTCAACCCATTAAATTTCCCTGAGTTACCTAATTAAAATTCTAATATTAACTCTATTAGCGTGTGAAGTAGTTTTATTTATCTTGGACTTTTAAAAGAAGTGACATTTGAATTCAAAAGCCTTGAAATAAAATTGATAATTATTTAGCTGTATGTAGTGAGATGAGTGGGTAATTAAAGACATTCCTGGCAGCGGAGAGTACATATCAAATTCCAGAGGCATGAAAAACCATAATGCATTAGAAACACTTCAGGTGGGAATACAGAATATGTGGACAGGTAGGGAAAGGGACAAGAGGTGTCTCTTCATTTTACAGGAAAAGAATTAGGAAGCTAATAAAGAGTAGTTACAAGTTTGAACTTTGATGAGGCCTAATGGAGCAGAGTTTAAGTTCTGTGCTTTGCTTGTGGCTGTATTTTCTGCATGTAGCACAGTGCCTGGAACATAATGGACATGAAATATTTTCTTCAGAAATATTTTATTGAATGTACATTGTTATTTGAATATCACAATGCTAATCTTAGAGCATGGTAAAGAATAGATTGGAAGAATGCAAGACTAGTATAGAAAGACAGGTTAGAAGAACCTTTCAAAACCCCAGAAAAAGAGGGTGAAATCCTCATCTAACAACACTGCCATGAGTTTGACGAGGGATGAAAAAGATGGAAGAGACATCTAGAGGATAGATACTGTAGGACTGGGTGAGACAAAGTTACAAAGTTTCTGATGTGGGAAACTCATGGATAGTATTCTCTGAGACAAGAATTACAAAACAAGAAGGAGACAGAGAAAGGGTGTGGATAGGTAGAAGGGGCTAAGGGGATTCAACTTAGAACCATTGGAAATTTCCAAGTGAAAATGACAAGTCATTAGTAGGACCTGAAACTGAGCAGAGAGGTCTACAAAGTTTCCAGTCAGATTAGGAAGATGAGAAGAACACATATGAAAAATTAATGAACAAGGAAATAATGCCACCATTATAAAGTACATTTAACTAGATCAATTTCTGTTTGGAGAATTAAAAAATATGACAATTTATAATGAGATACTAATCAGCTATTCCAAAGAATAAGTACAAATGAAGTTGTAACCATAAAATCCAGTTTGAGCTGGTGTCATGATGAAGCACTTATAGGGAGATTAAGCTTCAGTTTCCATCCTTATTTCAACTTTTATTTATTATTTTCTGGGAAAGATTAGCCCTGAGCTAACATCCACCATGAATTGTCCTCTTTTTGCTGAGGAAGATTGGCCCTGAGCTAACATCCGTGCCCAACTTCCTCTATTTTATATGTGGGATGCCTGCCATAACATGGCTTCATAAGCCGTGTGTAGGTCTGCTCCCGGGATGGGAATTTGTGAAGCCTAGGCTGCCGAAGTGGAGTGTGCAAACTTAACCTCTATGCCATCGGGCCAGGCCCTCAACTATTTTTTTATTTAACTAGTTTCCTTGTGTCTCGGGGCAATTATCTCTCCTTTTTAAAAAAACTACTGATGGTTTTATTTTGCATAGGTCCACATAGTTTTTAAAGAAAGACCAGAATCAGATAGGCCTAGATTTGACATCAGACTCTACTCATTAGCAGTACTGTGATGATAGAAAAGTTACTTAATCTCAATGTGCCTCTCTTTCCTTCTTCTTAAACTATTGATAAAATTAAACGACAATTGGGTTTCACCAGGTAAAGTAAGAATCAACTGGAATTGGAAATATTGGATAGTGAATTTATAGAACACATCCATCATCACAGAAAGTTCCATCAGATAGTGCTGCTCTAAATCATTATAGAAATAATATAAATATAAATAATATAAATATAAAATAACATTTGCTAAAATAAAGGCTATTGCCCTTGATGTTAATATTCTTCTGAAAATCGTCCCTCTGAGAACAGGAACAAGACAAGGGTGCCCATTCTCACCACTCTTATTCAACATAGTACTAGAGGCTTTGGCCAGAGCAATTAGGCAAGAAAAAAGAATAAAAGCAATCCAAATAGGCAATGAAGAAGTGAAACTCTTGCTGTTTGCAGACGACATGATCTTATGTATAGAAAGCCCTAAAAAATCCATCAGAAAGCTACTAGAAGTAATCAACAATTACAGCAAAGTTGCAGGGTACAAAATCAACTTACATAAATCAGTCGCATTTCTATATGCTAATGATGAATTAACAGAAAGAGAACTCAAGAGCATACTCCCATTCTCAATTGCCACAAAAAGAATAAAATACCTTGGGATAAGTTTAACCAAGGAAGTGAAAGATCTATATGATGAAAACTACAAGACTTTCCTTTAAGAAATTGATGACAACATAAAGAGAGGGAAAGACCTTCCATGCACATGAATTGGAAGAATAAACATAGTTAAAATGTCCATACTACCTAAAACAATCTACAGATTCAATGCAATCCCACTCAATCCCAATCACATTCTTTACAGAAATAGAACAAAGAATCCTAAAATTCATATGGGGCAACAAAAGAACTCGAATTGCCAAAGCAATCCTGAGAAAAAAGAAGAAAGCTGGAGGTATCACAATCCCTGACTTAAAAATATACTACAAAGCTATCATAATCAAAACAGTGTGGTACTGCTACAAAAACAGGCACACAGATCAATGGAACAGAATTCAAAGCCCAGAAATAAAACTACACATCTATAGACAGCTAATCTTTGACAAAGGAGCTGAGAATATATAATGGAGAAAGGAGAGTCTCTTCAACAAATGGTGTTGGGAAAAATGGACAGCCACATGTAAAAGAATGAAAATAGACCATTCTTTTATGCCATTCAGAAAAATAAACTCAAAATGGATCAAAGACTGAAAGGTAAGAAATCATAAGACTTCTTGAAGAAAATATAGGCAGTACACTCTTTGACATCAGTCTTAAAAGGATCTTTTTGGATACCATGTCTTCTCAGACAAGGGAAACAATAGAAAGAATAAACAAATGAGACTTCATCAGACTAAAGAGCTTCTACAAGGCAAAGGAAAACAGGATTGAAACAAAAACACCACCCACCACATGGGAAAAAATATTTGCACATCATATATCAGACAAACGATTAATCTCCATAATATATAAAGAACTCACATAACTCAACAACAAAAAATCAAACAACCCATTCAAAAAATAGGCAGGGGATTTGAACAGATATTTCAACCAAGAAGATATACAGATGGTCAATAAGCACATGAAAAGATGCTCAACATCACTGATCATCAGGGAAATGCAAATCAAAACTACACTAAGATACCATTTACACTGGTTAGAATGGCTAAAATAACCAAAACAAAAACTAACAAATGCTGGAGAGGTTGTGGAGAAAAACGAACCCTCATACACGGCTGGTGGAAGTGCAAACTGGTGCAGCCACTGTGGAAAACAGTATGGAGATTTCTCAAAAAATTAAAAATGGAAATACCATATGACTCAGCCATCCCACTACTGGGTATCTTTCCAAAGAACTTGAAATCAGCAATTCAAAGAGACCCATGCACCTCTATGTTCATTGCAGCATTATTCACAATAGCCAAGATGTGAAAGCAACCCAAGTGCCCATTGACTGATGACTGGATAAAGAAAATGTGGTGTATATATATGGTGGAATATTACTCAGCCATAAAAAGGATAAAATCGTCCTATTCACAACAACATGGATGGCCCTTGAAGATGTTATGTTAAGTGAAATAAGTCACATAGAGAAAGACAAACTCTGTATGATTCCACTCATACGTGGAAGATAAACAAACACATGGACAAAGAGAACAGATTAATGGTTACCAGATGGAAGGCGGGTGGGGGGTGGGCAAAAATGGTGAAGTGGTGTACCTATAATGTGACTGACAAATAACTGAAATTTCACAAGGTTGTAAACCATCATAACCTCAATAGAAAAAGAAAATGACCATAGGCAATCCAGTCCTGCCTCAACGACAAAAGAAATGCATTTTACATATAGAAAAGAGCAGAGGTTAAGAACGTCACTCAGGGGCATTAAACCAGAAAGGTCGCATCTCAGTTACCACAAGACAACTTCATCTTCATAGAGTAGACTAACAATTAACATAGTGGATAATTTGGGGATAGATATATCTTCATATTTATGATATTTCAGTAATGGGGTAGATTTTCAAATCAGTGGGGAAATAATGTTCTCTTCAATAAATGTAACTGGATATTCATAGCATAGATATGTGAAAGGCCAAACAGAAAAATAAGAATAAAAATACTAGGAGAAAATATAAGCTTTTAAAAAAATCTTATAATGATAAAGGAAATATTATTCCAAACAAAAATCTATTCAATATTTTACATATTAAAAGTGGATTGACAGTTTTTCATGCATACATTTTTTAAATGCTTTTTAATAAGATACTCCTTAAAGTTTAAAAGACAAGCAAAAGGAGAAATATGAGAAAGAAGTAATTTAAAAAAGTATAAATGAAATTTATACTGATAGTTTTGATGTTATTTGAGCACATTGCTTTGAATGAAAACAGTCTGGCAACACCTTATCAGAGAAATTTGAGAGGACACAGAGCAGAGGAAGCAATGATGGTTCCATTCCAGTATCCTCAACTGTGCTATTATAGATGAGAAAGGGACAGAAGAGTGCAGAACAACACAACTGGTGCTACTATAAGTTCATTAGTGTTCTTGGAGAGAGAGCAACCTCATTTCAAGAAGATCATGGCCAGGAGTTCTGGACTGTGGAGGCAAACAAGGAAACAAAGATGTATAATGAACACAGCAGCAGAAAGGTACAGACGTTCTGTGGGGCCCTTGCTGAGTAGACAACTCAGATGAGACATAAAATTTCTCTTCCCACACATTCTCAATATGTACGAGAGGAAACCAAACCTTGAAGAATGTGAGTTGCAGGTGATTGATATTTAGAAGGTTTTAAATAACTAGTAGGAATAGAGTAGGTTTTTAGGAATTATGCACCTGGATGGATGAGTGAATAAATGGCTACCTTGGTTGAAAAAATTATCTTAATATGCTTCGTAACTAGAGATATCCTTATCAGTATTCATCACAGTCTTTCAACAAGTAATATCTGTGTACCATATAAGTAAGTTTTAAATAGTTTCTCACAAATTCCTGCTTTTTATCAGCTGCAAGGGGGTGTGTTATTTAAGTAAATAAATACTAACAAAACATTATTTTTACATTAAAGTAGTACTTGCTCAAATAGATCAAAGATATTTCATTTATTTATTCTTACCATTGTTTTAAAAATTTCTTTGCAATATTCTCACATAGTTTCACTCTCATAGCTAATTCTTGCACTAAATATTTGACTTAATGTGCATTTATATTCTATTTTCTAATTCATGATGTTTCTCAGTGTTTTCCAAGAATTAATTACCTTTTTAACAACAAAATATCTAAGCAATTTCTGATATACTTAAGTACACCTGTTTATTGTATTTTCTTCAACATTTGTTTCTTTTTATTATTAAGCTATAATATTAATTATAGCATTAATGATTATGCTTTCCCATTATATAGTTGTCTATATTCTCTAAAGCTTGTTCATTATTGAGGTTTTGCAGGTTTCAAAGGCTGGTATGTCTTGGTTGTTGTGATAGGAAATACATATTATATATAGGTAACATAGAGATATTTACCAAATCATTGGTCAATGCTTTGGGTTTTATTTTTTTGTTGGATCGATGTTTTGTTTAAGTCAATCATTAGCAATTACACAATCCTTAAATACGTTCTTATGAAAATGAGTGTAAATGTTGTCCTACAGTGTTATCGAAGGTCGTTTGAACATAAAATGTCTTGACTGTTTTTGAATGGATGTAACACTTATACTTTTCTATCAAGATGTCAAAAATAATATTGTGTTTAAAAGATTTTTTAAAATATTTTATAACAGTTGCTTTATTGTGCAGAACAAAAAGATTTTGTATTGTATTTTAAAATTAGTCTATTTGAATTATTTAATTTTTATTTACACAAAGAAATGGTTTCAAATAATATTTTTAATAATCTTATAGCGGCATAATTTACATACCATAAAGTTTATTCATTTTAAGTGTATAATTCAATGATTTGGGTAGATTTAAAGCATTGTGCAACCATCACCACAAACTAATTTCAAAACATGTCCATTGCCTTCCAGTACTCCCTTGCCCATTTGGAAGGTCACTCACGGTGCCTACACCTGGCCCAAGTGGTCACTAATCTACCTTCTGTCTCTGTGGATTTGTGTTTTCTAGACATTCCATCTAAATGACTCATACAACGCAATATGTGGTCTTTTGCATCTGGCTTCTTTCACTTAGCACAATCATTTGAGGTTCACCCACTCTGCAGCATGTATCAATACTCCATTCCTTTTTATTGCCAGACAATATTCCATTGTGTGGATTTTCCACATCTTTTCTTTATCTAATTCAACAGTTAATGGGCATTTACATTCTTTCCAATATTTTGTCTGTTATGAATTATGCTACTACGAACATTCGTGGACAAGTCTTTTTGTGAATATACATTTTCATTTCTCTTGAGCGACACCTAAGAGTGGAAATACTGGGTCATATGGTAAATTTATGTTTAACTTTTTAAGAAGCTACTAAACTATTTTCCAAAGTAATTGCACTATACCACATTCCCACCAGCAACATATGAGAGTCCAGTTTCTCTACATCTTCACCAACACTTGTTATTGCCTCTCTTTTTTATTATAGCCATCCTTGTGGACTTAAAGTGGGATCTCAATGTGATTTTAGATTCATTATATATACTACATTTTTATTATAATAGTATTATGAAGTTAAAGAGCATTAATTATTTACGATATTATAACAAATTCAACTACCTACTCCAAACATGTTTACATCTGTAGGATGCAAACAATTTTCTCTAAACTAACACTTTAAAAATGTGGATTCCTGTAATATACAGGCACAATCTCAAGGTTACAAGCAAACAGTCCTATTAAAACAAGCCTCCTAATATTAGAGAAAGACTCTGGTTTAAGCAGCATAGCATAGCAGTTAAGAGCCTAGATGCTAGACAGATTGCCTGAATTCAAGCTCTGGCTTAACCACTTAGCTGTGTGACCTCTGGAAAGTTACTCAATCTCTCTTTGCTTCTATTTCCTTATCTGTAAAATGGAGTTCATAATAATAACTATCCTAGAAGTTTGTGTGTGGATATTAGATGAGTTAATATATGTGTATGATTCTACGTCCCATTAAGAAAATAGAAACCAATCTAGGTATTTAAAACAAAGAGAGAATCAATACAAGGAACTGATTGCAACTGTATTGGAAGAGCTGGAGGATATTACTCAGAGACAGTAACTGTAGGAGGCTGTTACTACGCTTGGGGTTGAAGAAAAGAAGGACCTCATTTTCCAGTGACTCCACTGGAATGCTCTTGCTGTAACTGCTTCTGTTAGAACTGCCACTGCTGACACTGAGAAGCAATGAGGGAGCCTGTGGGAACCCAAGATCTGCACTCCTTTTGCTGCAGTGACTGAAACCACAGCATTTACTGCTGGAGCCTGGCCGTGCCCATCAATGCCAGAGCCAGAAGTATCGTCATCCTCCCCATCCTCCCGTCTTCTAATCTCAGACAAGAGCCTCCCATTGTTAACAGTTGGCAGAGTTGTTTGGGAAAGACAATTCTGTAGTCCTGCAGTCCAGAAGACAACAGGAGGATGAGAACAGAGCTGAGAACTAAGACAGTATGTGGAACAACAGATAAGCCCAGAGAAAAAGTCCTGGCACATATTAACTGTTATTATGATTAGACTTATTTTTACATTTTTAATAACATCCTAAGAAAGACTCAATGATGACCGAGCTCAAAATAAGTATTAATTTAGCTTAAATTTTATGGTAACATGTATGACCTCTTCCTTCTTCTTTTAAAATGGACTGTAATTGCTAACCTAATGTCTGTTCAAAGCACTCCTGTCAATAGATATAACACTTTCTCAAAAATTCTAATTTGCTGAAATTAAAATTTTTTAATCCTAGTTACAATTTGAATTTCAACCACTGCTGAATTATAGAAACACAGAGCTTATCAAGCTTTATTTCCATAATCAAGGTCTTTAGACCTTTAGAGTTTGGAAACCAATTTTTCAGAGTTGTGTTATTCTTTGCTTGGTAACAGCTTCCACTGTAAATTGCAGTTGAGAGACCAAATATATGGTTGTCTAGATATAGACTTTTCCAGATCCTGGATTAAGGAAGTGCTGTCGTGGTACTTGGTCACATCTGGCAGTCCGTTTACGTCACTCTACATGTGTAGAGTAATAAGTAGATGGAAATATCAGCACCAGGATTTTGCCTCCTGGTCACATCTCAAGTGAGTACATTTCTAAACAAGTGAAACACATCTTAGAGCTGTGTTTGTACTGTCTGATTTCCCATAAAACAAAATCTTAACATCTCCATCTGCTTTTGCAATCAAGAATTAGAAAAATGTATATAGTGAGCAAGATAGAAATATCCTCTAAACATATTCTGTAACAATATCGGGATCACCTTGAACTGTATTATGTTGGAAATGTTCATTTATTGTGTTTAAATTGCTTTATTTTTGACATTCAGAAAACGACCTGAAACTAATAATACTAACATTTTTAGTAATATTATTTTCTCCTTTCCTTATCTCCCCACATTAATGTAGACATCTTTAGTGATTCATAAATTCTTACACTTTGACCCTGAAGATGAATATATATGCCTGTAATGGTCATAAAATTGAGAAAAGTTGACACTTAAATATCTCATACATTATTCCATACTTTTATTGAATGAATTGAAATACTTTAATTACATTCTTTAGGAGTTTTGCACTTGAAAATGTAAAAAAGTACCATTATGCTCTAGATACTTAAAGAAAGAAGTATAGAACATATTATGAAAAACAGTGATATTTTGACTCAATAAAAAATAGAGGAAAGAAAGGATGCGCTAGTTTTTTAAAAAATTTTATTTATTCATTCAGCATGTATTTATGAAATACTTATGATGTGCTGGGCACTGTAAAAGCTAATAAAATACATTAAAAAATTAAAAGATATGTTTGCCCACTGTGATGTTAATTTTGTGTGTCAACTTACTGGACTAAGAGATGCCCAGAAAGCTAGTATGATGTTATTTCTGGGTATGTCTGTGAGGGTGTCTCTGGAAGAGATTAGCATTTGAATTGGTAGACTGAGTAAAGAAGAGCACCCTTACCAATGCAGTGGGCATCATCTAATCCATTGAGGGCCTGAATGGAACAAAAAAGGTGAGGGAAGGGAGAATTTGCTCTCTTTTGCTTGAGCTTGGACATCCATCTTCTCCTGCTTACACATCAGCAATCCTGTTTCTCAGGTCTTTGAACTTATAGTGAATTACATCACCAGCTTTCCTGGTTTTCCAGCTTGGGGACAGCCAATAGTGGGACATTTTGGCCTCCATAACGGCATGAGCAGATTCCTATAATAAACCCCTCTTACATATATCTCTATGTATCCTACTGGTTCTGTTTCTCTGGAGAACCCTGACTAAGATAGATTTTAGTATTGAGAGCAGTTTTAAAGGAATAGAATTTTATGGATGAGTTTTCCGAACTGGGGGTCTGGGGTTTCTGGAATTGGCTCTCTAATCTGATTAAAGATGTGAATGACTCAGCACTGATAGTCTATAGCATGAACTGTTGATAGAAATATGTAAAAATATCTGCATCGGATACCACTTTTCAACCACTTATAAGAAGCAAGGAACTAAGTGACTCTGTGTATGTTACTTTTGAATATTTTTTGAAAACTAAAGAAGATAATAATGTTGGTTGGTTGCTCCTAATATCAGTGAATAAAGTGGTGAAAGAAAAGGATGAGCTCAGGGATTCAAATTCTCAGCTCAAGCACTGCATAAATGACCTAAGCACTCTATGTGTGCCCTGAAGGAGAGACTTATTTCTTGTAGCTGCTGGGCTGAAATTGCTGAAAATCAAACGCAGCACCTCATCCTGCTGTTGGCTGAATTAAGTTGAACTCTCAGCATCAGTGTCTACTGTTAAAGTGAGGGTATTGATCGGGAAAGAATGAGTTCCTGTAAATTGGGATGGGAACGTGTGGGAAGACCCTGATGAAGCGGGGGACATTGAGCCCCTGAACTCTGGTGAGTCTCCTTTGCCAGTGGAAAAGGTCTCCCCACACCCAGCACAAGTGGTCTAGTAATTGTGGATTTTCAGTTCTATTTGAAACTCCTAGAGTAAGAAACCACTATCTGCACAACTCTTTTACATAGTAATTAACTAGAATTCTGAGCATTTAATAAGTGTTTAGCTAGTACATAGCTGTTCATCCTTTGAATAAAGATACAAAACAAAAATTTTCAGTATTTAATCTGATTAACATCTAACAATTCTGAGTAAGTGAATAAGTGAATAACACCTAACAATACAGAATTATATACTTCATTCTGCTGGAAGATTTGCATAAATTTGCATTTTATTAAGAGATCACAAATAATTAAGACATTTGACTGTCATAATATTTAATTACCTTTTGTGAGCATAGAGGAAATTACGACTGAATAAATATTTAGTTTCTTATTTTAGAATTCATTTCTTGACACTAGGATTTATGCCATTCTTTAGGTAAGACTCAGCTGGAGAAAATATAAAACAGAAAGATTTCCAATTAACTATCATATTGGTAAATTAAATGGACAGAAGAAAAAACAACCTGTTACGTAATTTCTTCTTTTATTGTTGGGCAGAAGAGATAAAAGAAATGCATTGAGAAATTTTATTTATAGCTGAAATTATGGAATAGAAAATACTTCTGTTAATCTTTTATTCATGACAAATGAAATGCATTTTCAATTCAACAGCTTCTTTTGTAAGATTGTCTTCTTTGTCCTTGCTTTTAGCCAAAATGTCTATCAATTATAATCTTTCTAATGGTGAGATACCAAATAGTAAACAAACTGGTTAGCAGGCTTCTTTATAAGCTTACAGAATCCATCTACACCATCTACCAATGGTAAGGAGTACACTCTGTCATCAAAATAAGCTAAGAAAAGAAAAGCAAGAGATCATAATATTTAGGCTACATACAGGTAAGGTGCTGAAAGGTCTCATTGTTATTGGTAGGCTGTTGGGTCAAATTCTTCCAGACAGCAGCCATTGTTCTTTCCTCTCTCTAGGGAAGGGTGAAGTGTGTGGGTGACTGTCTTCATTGGCCTTGAGTTCATGCCTGATTGTTCTCTAGTAGATGGAGTAGGACTGGACAGAAAAATTCATGAGGAAATGAAGCTTATCTTCAGAGCCCAGGCTCTGCCCTTTCTTATACTTTCAGAGGCCCAGAGCCTCCTGCCTTATCTCATTTGCCTTCCCTCTCAGCCACAAGTCAGGTGTCAAGAAGCTCCACTTGTGGGTGCAGTTTATTCCAGGGGTAGTTCCATTTAAAGTTTACATCTAAACAAAGTGATCGGTTAAGTTTGTCACACTTCACCAAGATCTTTCTAAGGGTGGAAATGATTATAGGATTATTTTATGAGTGGAGTCTCACAAAATGTCTGTAAAATTTTCAGACTAAATATAAACACGCTTTGAGTTTCCTTAAATTCTCTCATTCTTATTGACTTTACTGTTAGCTGCTATAAATATTAAACTCTTATTGTAAGTAGTGGAGATACAGTGGCCTGTGCATCTTTCTAATCCATAGTGATGATTAGAAGGAGGAAACAAGGCTGATGTTTTCCCAATAATACATGTAAAGTCAGTGTTTTGTTTTTTTGAAATGAGAAAAAAATCAGCCACATTTTGAAATTTCTGTGAGAAAACTTATTTTGATCATCGTTGCTGACTATGTTCATCATTCTGAAAAAAAATGTTTCTTCTCTGTTAAAAGAGCATTCACAGAAGGATCCTGTTGCAGAGACCTGTAAGGAGAAATCTGAATAAGTGATTTGCAGATACACCATTAGAACTAAATTTACATCTAGAATGAATTGCTGCTTCTCAGTTATGAGCCACAGAAACATGTTCATAGGCCTGGGGACAACGTAAAAAAAATGAAAGGCTATTTTTGTGAAATAAAAACAAAGTCAACATATATGAACAAAAGCGCAAGCTCCATGAACTCAGGAAAACTTCCAGACTTGTTTACTCATCTCTGCTCAGCTCTTGCCTTATGTCTGACAATTAGTGGGACTTTGATAAATGCCTGTGAATGAATGAATGAGTTTAGTCCTCAACAGCAATAAGATATTCAGTGTTAGTGAATACAAATCTCTCTCTTAAATCTTCAATCAAGAAAAATAACACATAATGTCAGTAACAGAGGACTCAACTATAATTAGTGCAAAGGAAAACTGTCACAATTATGTAGTGACTTTCTTGGTACTTGTGGTGACATAAAATATCAAAATTGAAAGAACTGATAAAGCTTTAACCAACTATGGCCAAGAAAGGGAGTGCTCTTATTCTTTCAAAAGACATACCTCTAGATAGGGAAGACAATCCATCCGACTGGAATGGCTTGAAGAACGTATCTCTTGGGAACATTCATTACTCCAAAGTGTAAAACATTTGTTGAACTGAAGACCTAAGATGAGCTTGCTCTCATTACAAATCTCGTGGCTATCCTGAGAATCAGTCAGCTCGAGAGTTAGAAATTCTGATCCTAAATCCTGCCTCTGTTTTTATTTTCTCAAAAATTTAGGCCAAACACTTATCCACTGAGGCCCTTTGTCCACAGAGTAAGTTGAGTAACCAGATCCTTCAGCTCTCAGCTGCTCAGTGGAATCTCCCGATACGCAATTAGAAGTGGGCTTCCCCACTCTTCATTAGAGTATTTCCTTTATGGGAGGCACCACCCTAAAATTATCTTGTTTACTGGCTCATCTCTCTTGTCCTTCTCCCAGCTAACTCGAATGAACGCTCTACAAGGGCAGACATGTAGCCTGCTTGTGTTCACTATTGTACCTCTCGCACCTAGAACAGTATCTGGCATATGATAAGAACTTGATAAATATTTATTAATTCCATATTTTTTGACTCAATGAATGAATGAATGAATGTCCACCCATCTTTCATCTAGTCTCCTGAACTGACTTCCCTTCCTAAGAGCTCTGTGCAGAACCTAATTCTTAAGTCAGACTAATCTCCCACTGATGACTATTCATTAAAATCCATGTTTTCACATACTTTTTTGAGTGAGCGGGCAGAGGCAGTAGGCATATGTAGATCAGGGAAGACGGAATTACTGTAGGTGAACTTGTGAATTTAAATTTCAGAATCTGCAGATGCAACAACTAGGCACTGAGCAGCTATGACTTTATCAAGCTCAGTCAAATAAGTTAGCCTCTTTTTTTGACTTCTGGCATATTGTAAAGGAAAATTCTTTTGGCCAATTAATTACCTGTAAAGTAATCAGGCTTGATAGAAATTACTTGACCAAACTATTTTTCTATTTATGAATAGTTAGGATTTTTTGCTGTTGTTAGTGGTGGTGATTGTTGCTGCTGGTGGTAGTTAGTGGTGGTTAGTGCTGCATCTTGGAAGGAGGAGAAGGAGAGAAAACAAATGGCAGTTATGATGTGGAGTGGACGTGACACTTTTCATCCTCACTTACGGGTGAAAATCTCTATATCTCAGAGAGGAATGCCCTTTCCTGGGAAATCATTTCAGTTAAACATACAGGTAACACGCATTTGCTGTACATTCAGTTCTGAAGACTACAAGGATGAATAATATGCAGGCCTTTCCCTAACTAGCTAACAACAAAGATAGGGAATGAGTGGGAGAATACGGCCCTGACCTGGATGGGAAAGAAGTTTTGAATTAGGTGAGAGTATAGATTTATGTAAGTATGACACTGGACTGGGCATTCATTATTGAAGTGAGATTTTTCTTGGTACTAAAAGTGCCTAAAGGACTTCTCATGATCTAAGAACAAAAAATAAAAATGTATGTGGCTTGCCTGACACTCCATCAAAAGAAAAGGATAATAAAGAGTCCACACAACTCTTCAAAGAATAAAGGTGTTGTTTTTGTTTGTTTGTTTTTTACTTGCACCCAAATAAGTTCAGCTCATTCCAAGTACAGATTATGGTGAGAGACACACACAAGAGAGGAGCAGGAGCAAGTGGCCATTCGATCCCAGAGATACAGAGACTAGGACGGTCGCAGGAAGTCCTTATATTTTACAAGATCAGATCTGTAACTGAAACTTTCATTAAAGCAAAGAATCACTAAAAGGGATATATCCTTACTCTAAGATTCTAATTTTTCTTAATATAAATGCACACTTAGTCCCCACATCTTTTCACCGAGCACCACAGCCTTCTCTGTGAACACAGGTCTACAGATTGCAGTTCATTGTGACATATTTTGCATAAACTAAACACATAATGTGTCATTTGTAATTTCTAGTTTTAATTTTTTTTAATGGAGCAAGAACTTAAATACCCTTGTGAAGCATAATGAGTAAAGAATTTTTCTACTTTTTTGAAAATGACTTTCTCTCATCCTTTGTATTTACCCACTCCTATTTGACTGTAAGATTGTAATGCATCTTTGTCAAGCATTTCCAAAGCATTGACATTAAATTTCATGGAAAAAGCCTTTCTAATTATATGCTATTTTACTTTTTCAATTTACATAATAATTCATTATGTACTTGCAAAAGTTAGATACAACGAACGAACGTAAAAGGTTAGAGAAGCAGCACAAACCACTTTTAGCCCAGCGACGGACCTGAAAGGGCAGAGCTGTGGGGCATAGTCGGCAAGAGCTTATTAAACAGAAGGGTTTCAAGTGCCACGAGAATTAATCAGGATGCTTTAGAGAGGGAATGGGAATGATCGGCTCATGCAGTGAGCTTTGTAAATTGGAAATCAGTTAAGAGAGCTTTTATCCTAGTCTCTGATGGCTGTCCAGTTCCAGGTGCTTCATGACGTCCCAGCTGCACTTCCTATCTTGCAGCTGAAACAAGTAGCCCTAACTCCTTGAAGTACGGTCCCTTCATTGCTTATGCTGACTCAAGTAGTATCTGTCAAATGTACCCTAAAAATGATACATTTGAGCCCCAGACGGGGTCCAATTTAGATTAGCATAGAAGTTCTCAAAGCTTTGGTCAAACTCTAATACCATTTTTCTATTAAAAATATTTTAAGGTCAATATTGTCTTTTTATTTATATCTGAATATTTATTCTAATATATAAAGGATGCTTTGTGTTTTATATAATAGTCACTGATTATTGATAAAATATCTGATTTAAAAAGTTAGCTTTTGTTTCATGCCAAGCCTCAGAACAATTTTTGAGGTAAATTACTTAAATAATTTTGACAGCCAACCTAATAAATGATTTAACAAAAATTTTCCACAGTTGAAATTGAGTAGGTATTGTCTCCTGCAACAAGCTCTCAATTTCAGAATTGTTATTCTTGGTTTAGTGTGTCCTTTCAGCATTTAACTTCCATTTTCTTCTGCTGCTTCCAGCCCTTGTTCTTTGATCCCCTGGAGGTCTTTATTCTGTGCCTGAACTGAAGCAATAAATCCAAATGTGTACATAGCCTTTGTTTTCCATCAAGAAATATTTCTTTTGTATTATTTTTATTTGAAGTAATTAAAAGTGAAGTCCATGTAAATCATCAACTCATGATACCAACGTCAGTCACCGTTATTTTTATGACCCTCTCCAGAACACTTGCACCCTTTGTGATCCCAAAGAACAGAACCTATTTCATTGTAACAAGTTGTTGGTTCTTATCCAGCTATCTAAAAAATGCATTGCCTTCCTTCTAAGCATTCACTTTTTGTGGAGTTAAATGTGGGAGTCTTCCGAGGCCTCTGTGCTTGTCTTATAGTCATTCCAGGAATGAGTTCTTTTCATTTATGAAATAAGCTAGAGTCACATGAAAAAATATTCACAAATAAAGGGATATTGTTTCCTGAGGAGGATTAGCCCTGAGCTAACACTTGTTGCCAATCTTCCTCTTTTTTTGCTGAGCAGTCTAGCCCTGAGGGAACATCCTCCACTTTATATGTGCGTTGCTGCCACAGCATGGCCCAAGAGTGGTGTGGGTCTGGCCAGGATCTGAACCCGTGAACCCACGCTACCAAAACAGAGAGTGCCGAACTTTAACCACTATGCCAAGGGGCCATCCCCTATAAAGAGATTTTTTATGAGTAATTAAGATTGAAATTGTTTGAATTGAAACTTTTTGAATGAATGACAAGATAGATACTTTTTCATGTCACCTATTTACTTATTTCATGGTGCCTATCTATAAGAAAACATTATAGACACAGTCAGCATTATCCAATAGTCTCTCTGGACTTTCTGTAGTATCTTCCTACAATAATTTCCTGACTGAAAAAATTAGGCTAAAAATATAGATACATCCTTTCAAAACAATTAAATATTTCAAAATCACTGAATATTTTCAAATGGAAACATATATTCTTTATGACTAAACGTGACAAATTACACTACTTCCCCACTTGTGTTTCATAAACTTTCCCACTGATCTGTAGTCCTTAGACTTTGCAGAAGCTTCATCCAAACCCTCTCCCTCAACAGGAGAACCCTTTTCAATCAAGGGGTCCCCCTTGGTTGAAACTACTAGAAGGTGAAATATTAGTTATCCGTGAAGCCAATCTAGACAAAACTGTTTAATTTTATATAGGAGTTTTTTACTGTTGAAATAAAACTACATCTCTTGATGATTATATTTCTTGGAGTTAATTCTGTTTTTTGGAGTTGCACAGAAAAATAATTCTATTTCTTCTTGCAACTAGAACAAGTTCAGATTTATGGCATGTTCTCATGAGTATTTTCTTTTCGAAGAACATTCTGAATGTTCCTTCAGTCACTTTTTATCCAACATGGTTTACAGATTCATCACTATTCCGACACTTCTGCAACTCAATTCTAATTTTGTTATCTTTGTTAAAGTATAATGAACAGAATTTAATAAAGCATTGTAATTATTATAATTGTAGCATAATGCAGTGACTATTTCTATCAGGGTGATATCTGGATGAAATGCTAATTGCAAGTTTCAATTATTTTAATTTTTATGCTGTCTTCTATAATGTGACAATTCTTCCATAGGTTTCCGTTCTTTATTCTGAATAAAAGACAATACCAGAAGAGATAATTCTTTATTGTTTAACATGTTGTGCATAGTTTTATAGTCTTGTAGCAGTTTTTCAGATTTGATAACATTTCACTCAGAATAACTCTCAGAGCCATTAATCTCCCTGATATGTTGCCTTGCTTATGAGTATTTGCAGACAAGTGCTAAAAATAGAGTGTTCTCATATCATTAATTTTAATTGGGTGGCCTATAAACTCTCTTTTAACATTTTAGAAACTACAACGTGGATGGGAATCACTGGTGGAATTCGAATAGACCAGGTAGGGAATTCTCCTGCCTCTCGCTCCCTCCCCTCTATATACATTCCTGTCCATCATACGGGGAGGCCACTCTTTGTGATTTATACAGTTGTCACCACTTGGTGTTCTGTCAGGATTTTTAAAAAAGTGAAAATCATGCCTCTAGTGTGGTTTCATATGCAATGTGTGACTCCACTTCTGTTGAGAAAATTAATTAATATATGACACTAGAAGATCTATAATACAAAGGGAAAGATATTAGTAGCAGAAAATTTATCGTTACTTTCTGCTATCATTTACCACGTGACCCTAATGATAAACTATCAGAATCACGTAGTTTGTTTGTTCACTCATTATACACATTTACTGATCATCTTCTATGTGCTGGGCACATGCTGGACTTCGAGGACACAGAGACCGAGTGGACCCTGCCTTCACAAGATTTTGGGATGAGATGCAGTGAATTGTCCTCCAACTTAATTTGCTAATATTTGAGTGATCATTTGCCTCCCTAAATTTTGTCAAGTGAAAAATGTATACAGCTGACATTCCTATGGCTGGGTGCTCATTATTTGCTTTCCTCAGTCAGATGATAGGAAAAGTGAATTTCTCAATGTCTCTGTTTTTTTGCTTTTAAAATGAAGAGTTTGGACTAGGTGAGCAATGTGTTTGCTTTCGATTTTAACTGTATTATCAGTGATGGAGATCTTTATTTTGTAAATAAATTTGTTGTCTCCCTCTTTAAAAGTTACCTTCGTAAAACAACTACCCATTGATCTTTTACACCTAAAAATAAACTGGTCTATTTCTGTCTTCATATAATGTCTCTCCAAATATTTGAAAAAAAATAGGAGGTCTCTGGTTGGAATAATGATATTTGGCATTCCATGAAGCAGTCTTTTCCAACTTATACTAAAATATGTATGATAGAGAAGAAAGATGAAAACAAAAGACAACACTAAAAATTAGAAGTTAAATTCTTGCCGATAAGTGAGAAAATTTTTTAAACGTACTTTGCTGATAACAATAATATAAATCGTAAAATTACCTGAAACTTAAGCGAAAGAAGTGACATATGTGTTATTGTATCACTGTCTGCTGCTTATGACAAAAGGAAAGATCTATTTCTCTCAATAATGATGGCTTGAGTAAATCCACACACTTACCATCCATCAGTGCCTAACTTTCCTAAAATGAATTGGAAAATGTGTCTGTTAAGAAACCAGCAAGGCAATTGTAGCATGGTACTGGAGCAGAAACATTGCATCCTGGAAGCTGTAGACCCCACAACTAAAATTGCTTTGAGTAAGAACAAATGCAAGAATATTTTGGTAAATGTTGTTGAAGATTGTAACTGTTTGGTACCTAGTGGAGAGAGAGAGAACCAGCCAAACTACCTGCAAATGAATGCCAATTAGACAAAAGGAATTCGACTTGGAGCAATACATAGTAATGTAAAATCCAGCAGTAAATATAAACCAGGTATTTGACTAAGGCTTGAAGAGATGAAAAGTGGGGCTCAGGATTTTTTGCTCATTTGCTTGTAAAAATGAAGACTGAACACATTGTTCCATCTTGTCGAATAAATCAACAACAAACAAAATCAAAATAGGACCTATGAAATTGCTACAGGAAAAGGAAAAGTAAATACCATCCTAGATGTTCAAGTGAAGCCCTACCGCTCTCTTTGGATATTGACTAAAACTAGTTTCGCTTTAGATCTTCTGAAATAGAATTTTTTTTGATGCTAATTTTTTTTTTTTTAAAGATTGGCGCCTGAGCTAACAACTGTTGCCAATCTTTTTTTTTTTTTTATGCTTTATCTCCCCAAATGCCCCATGGTACATAGTTGTATATCTTAGTTGTACATCTAGTTGTGGCATTAATTTATATATATATATATATATATATATATATATATATATATATATTTTTGTTGTTGTTGTTGTTAAGGAAGATTTGCCCTGAGTTAACATCTGTGGCCAATCTTGCTCTTTTTTTTTCTTGAGGAAGATTAGCCCTGAGATAGCATCTGTGCCTATCTCCCTCTATTTCTTTTTATATGTGGGTTGCTGCCACAGCACAGTGGACAGTGGTATAGGTCTGCACCCAGATCCAAACCTGCAAACCGAACCCACTGAAGCAGAGTGTGCCAAACTTAACCACTAGGCCAGGGGGCCAGCCCCTGGAGGATGTTTTTTGTTGTTGTTTTGTTGTTTTTTTTTCTGAGGAAGATTAGCTCTGAGCCAACATCCACTTCAAATCCTCCTCTTTTTGCTGAGGAAGACTGGCCCTGAGCTAACATCTGTGCCCATTTACATGTGGGATGCCTACCACAGCATGGCTTGACAAGCGGTGCATAGGTCTGCACCCGGGATCTGAACGTGGTGAACCCCGGGCCGTCAAAGCAGAGCATGTGAACTTAAGTGCTGCACCACCAGGCTGGCCCTTCTGGATGTTGTTTTTAAATGAGTATCTCAGCAGATTTTTAAAGACCATTCAAGTTTGGAAAATACTGATCAGTAATATGCAGGTAATTATTAGTTGATGAAGAGAAGCAAAAAATTTATCAAATGATTCTGTTAGATTCTAGTTTGGGTGCTGTGAGAATGCAAGGGTAATTTAATGACAACGTATCTCATTTGTTCTTTCTGGGAGGCAGGAGGAAAATGCAAGATTAGAGCTGTCATTGGATAAGAAGCAGTCACCACCCATGTTAGCCTGGAGCGGGGACATTTGATGGTCTCTCTGGTGTACAGTCCTTGTCTTTGTTTCATGTTCAGACATGATTCCAAGTGGTCACATTTTCTCTCCTTCCACCACAGTCATGGAATAATGTTTTCTAATTATTGTTAATATTTTGTAGATGTTTAAAAATCTTTGGTAGTACCATTATAGCCTAGCTACTAGGTATCAGCTTTCAAAACTGTATTTCTTTTGTTTTTCGTTCTCATTTATTTTCTTAACTTAATTTTTAAACTTATTGCAGTGTCTTTCATTTTCCTTCCAATGTTTTTCATTGATTTCTTTGAGGCTCTGAAGCAACTGTAGTTAATATGTCTTATATGTAGTAGATTCTAGATATTTTATATTTTATCAATGAAAAAAATGAAGTGGTGTTGTTCTTGATGCGTGCTTCATTTTATGCATGGCTCTATTTCATTTTCCTCAGGGGAAATTCCTAGTTGGAGATCTTGGTTAATTGTTTTCTCTTTCTCTATCTATTATCTTGGCTCATTCCTTTTTCCTTATAGTTAGTTGGAATTGTCAAGACAGGACCTCTCCTTTGCTCATCCTTAAAGTATAAAAACATTTAATTTTATTGTATTTAATATGTCCATTTTCTAATTTTAAACAATTTAAATTATATACCGAAGGTAAAATAATCACAAGCTGAGTTGACATAATGCCTTGATTACAAATCACTAGTTTTCATTTTTTTCCAATATGAAAAACATAAATTTATGAATATGTACAGAGGTGGGTTTTTGTTTCAGCTTAATATAGGCTACATTCTCAAGTGTGCTTAATTATTCTTGTAATTTAGATTTAAATGTGCTTTTGATTAAATGATTCCATGAGCAAATTTCTTGGCACTAAAGGAGAATTTAAACAGTTCACTATCTTAGTCAACTAAAAGAGCATTAGAGTTGGGAGCTGAAATATCAGGGATGAATATTGATTGGGTCAAAATAATGTAATAAGAAGTGTATCATCCAATCTTGTCTATCAGGAAGCAATCTTAAACAGAGCCAGCTGATAAAATAAGTTCAATTATATAACCTCATTAGAATAAAATATAAGAAATGGTTTCCGTTTGCCAGTCATAATGTACTTCTCTTCTACATAAAGTCAGACACCATGGCAACGCCTGGGAGATCTTCTTCACCCTCATCTTCCACAATCACTACTGCTAACATGCGCCCTGCGGCAAGCCTGACGTCCACTCGCATTTTCCTCTAATATAAATGCCAAATCATTTTCTTGGAAAAAAGCTTCTAAAGTGCAGGAAAACCTTACCTACTGCCTAAACATTTAGATAATGTACTGTTTTGCACAACCCCGTGGTGAGTTTTGTAATGTTTAGAAGCTGTATACATTGCTGGACTGAAGGACAGAACAGGCTGGCAGTTTACTGGGAACGCTAATTCTAAGGGCAGTAAAACATTCATGAGCACGTAAAGAGAAGGTGACAAATTATTTACCACGGCTTCACTCAGGAGGATGGTTTAGACACTGGACAGGAAGACGCTGGGGCGAAGGGATGAGGCAGCCAGCGACAGAGGGTTGCTCCGCTGCTCGGTCCAGAGAAGCCCAGGCATGTGTTGTGTTCTTGGCAAAGGCCAGCTGGAGCCTGTCACCAGCAGTCGTCCTCATCCCTTCCTGCAAGCGTACCTAGACATTTCCTCCAAATGATTGAAGAATATTATTTAAAAGAACCACATGAATACTATTTCTTTCAAGTAATTTTCTCAAAATGTGTGTGTATTTGGATAAAATAATTCCTAATTTCTCACATAGCTGAGAATATGTTTTAATGCCATTGAATTTTAGTACACACATGATTATAGAGACAGGGTTTATACTCTTTTTCATTAACTTCCCAAAGTCATTACTGGAGGCTACGGGAAAGTTTTTTTCTTAACTCTCCATTGTTTGTTTGATTAATAGACTTTATTTATTTTTTAAAGATTGGCACCTAAGCTAATATCTATTTCAATCTTCTTTTTTTTCTTCTTCTTCTTCCCAAAGCCCCTCAGGACATAGTTGTAGGTCCTTCTAGTTGTCCCATGTGGCACGCCGCCTCCGTGTGTCTCGATGGGTAGTGCCATGTCTGAGCCCAGGATCCAAGCCAGCGAAACCCTGGGCCACCAAAGCAGAGCCGGTGAACTTAACCACTCAGCCATGGAGAAGGCCCCTAGACTTTCTGCTTTAGAGAGGTTTTAGACTCACAGAAAGATTGAGCAGAACATACAGGGAGTAGCCATACACTCACTGCCCCACTCTGACCCCACCAGACACACAGCCTTCCGCCATCAACACCTCACCCAGAAAAGTTTATGCCGCCCTGGAATCAGCGTCTTAAACTTTTGAAAAAGGATTGATCACCGAATTATGTCTGGAAAGAGTTTTATTTTTGTCTAGTAATCAATTCCTTTCTGATTAAAAAAAAGGTTTATTGAGTATTGCTTCTCTATTGATTGATTCATTCTTACTTTCTGATATTTTATGTATATATATTATATATTTTATATGGAAGAAGGATGCATATATAGATACATACCTTTTCCACATATCCCTTAACTTATCTATCTGTGATTAATATGTCCATCCCTTTCCCCCTC
This sequence comes from Equus asinus, assembly GCF_041296235.1. NCBI lineage: Eukaryota > Metazoa > Chordata > Mammalia > Perissodactyla > Equidae > Equus > Equus asinus. Next base: position 55,383,992 of record NC_091793.1, read on the forward strand.
TCCCCTGAGTTTTGAAATACTCTAAATTTGCAGGTTTAGTTTTGTGTTGCATTCAGTGTGTGTGTATGTGTGTGTGTGTTCATATGCACACGTGTGCATGCCTGTGCCCATGTGCCTATATGCATTATTTTGGCCATCGGGTTTTTGCATCTGAAAGAGCCATCTATTTTTAAAATGTCATGTGCATTATATTCTCAAAGAAAGATCCTGAGTCATCTTTATATAGTGAATTTTGAGAACTAACACCTGATTTTGAATGTTATATAAGTAGGATTATGCCGTATGAATTTGTGGGAACTTGCTTCTTTCTCTCAACTTTTTTTTGTGAGATTAATCCATCTTGTTGTATGCCGCTTTAGTTCATTTTTCTCACTGTTGCATTATTCCATTACGCAGATATAGCACTATATATTTTTCCAGTACAGTCATGAGTAATATTTGTGTTATTTCAATCTTGTTTTTTCACTTAAAAACAATGATGTTTTGTATATTGTTTGATCTTGCTCTATGTGCACATATATAACTTCTCTAAGAACACCTAGCAATAAGATTATTGGCTGTTAAGCTATATACATTTTCAGCTTTACTAGATAATGCCAAACTTTTCAAAGATGGTTATACAAACTTATAATTTGCACTCGCAATGCTTATTATTATTTATGAATCGAAAAATTTCCTACACTGGACGTCAAACTTTATAATTTTTTTCTAGTCCTCTAGGTGTATTCATCTGTAATTTTTTTTCCTTTTTCTCCCCAAAGCCCCCCAGTACATAGCTGTATATTCTTCATTGTGGCTCCTTCTAGTTGTGGCGTGTGGCACACTGCCTCAGTGTGGTTTGATGAGCAGTGCCATGTCCACACCCAGGATTCAAACCAATGAAACACTGGGCCACCTGCAGCGGAGAGCGAATCCAACCACTCGGCCACGGGGCCAGCCGCCATTTGTAAGTTTAAAGTGAATTTTCCTGATTATTCATGAGATTAAACATGACTCCATGTATTTTTTGGCTCTTTGGATTTCCTTTTTTGTGAAGATTCTATTCAAATTTTTTGTCAGTTTTTCTATTGAGTTGTCTTTTTCTTTTGTCTTTTTTTTTTTTTTTTTTGCTGAGGAAGATTCACCCTGAGCTAACATCCATTGCCAATCTTCCTCTTTGTGCTTGAGAAAGATTATCCCTGAGCTAACATCTGTGCCAATCTGCCTCTATTTTGTATGTGGGTTGCTGGCACAGCTGCTGACGAGTAGTGTAGGTCCACACTTGGGAACTGAACCCTGGCCACCAAAGTGGAGCATGCCAAACTTAATCACGAGGCCACAGGGCCAGCCCTCAGCTTTTTATTTTAAATAATTATTCTTTATAGAGTTCCATTTATAATGTTAGGAGTGTTATCAATTTTCTTGATCTTTACACAGAATCAGCTTTTGGTTTCAATTATTGTATTATTTTTCTGTTCTCAATTTCATTGATTTCTACTCTTATTTTTATATTTTTTCGTCTGCTTGCTTTGGATTTATTTTGCCTAACATTAGAGCTCAGATTATTGATTTGAAATCCGTCCGTGCTCAAAGTATTTGTGATCCTGCTTGGATCTGTCCTGCAGGTGGGGCACCCAGTGACTAGTCTGGGCTCTGAGCAGTGGTCTGAGTCTTTGTGAAGGTGTCATCTGGATCTATCCTGTGCAGTCCAAGGTGAGCCCGGGAATTCATATCCCACTTTAAGAGATAATATTCCCAGGTCGTCTCTCTTTTCAATCTTACTGGTATTTTCCACTTTCCTGCAGGTCCCCTTTCTTGCTCTTCCAGGTGGAAATATGGGATTCTATTTACCTTATTCTGCTATGCACTGCCTGGGATTATGCCTGTACCCAGTGCTAAGTGGTGTGAAGATGTGAGAAAAAAAGTGTTTAACTCACAACTAGTTCGATGGCACTTTGAAGTCTGGCTTTCTTCCCAAATCTGCTTGTTTACCTTTCAGAGTCCTCGTGTAGCCACTCTATGCATTCTATCCAGGTGTCATTGCTGTATTTAACTGGTTTTCAATTTAATTGCATCAGGTTAAGGGAACTTGGTCTGTGCGTTACAAAATTTTTAAAATCTTTTCAGACTTGCTTTAGAACTGGAAAATAATCAATTTTTGTGAAAATTCCATATAAAATTGTTAAGAATTTATCTTCTCTAATATTCTATGTATTTTCAATGTCAAGATTTTTTTTTTTTAAAGATTTTATTTTTCTCCTTTTTCTCCCCAAAGCCCCCTGGTACATAGTTGTGTATTCTTCGTTGTGGGTCCTTCTAGTTGTGGCATGTGGGACACTGCCTCAGCGTGGTCTGATGAGCAGTGCCATGTCCGCGCCCAGGATTCGAACCAACGAAACACTGGGCCACCTGCAGCGGAGCGCGCGAACTTAACCACTCGGCCACGGGGCCAGCCCCAATAAGTCAAGATTTTTATTTGTGCAGTTTAAATATGCTGTAGGTCACTTGATCTAGTAAATATTAAAGAAGTGTATCAGGATATCTCACTTTTCAGGTGCAATTTTCAAATTCCCTCTGGATTTTAGCAAATGTGTGTGTATGTGTACAATTAGAGAGAGAAAGATTTAGTACTATTTCTTCCTGATAAATTGAATACTTTATACATATATTGAAACTTTCTATAGCTAATATTGCTTTTTTAATTAATTCTATTTTCTATGTTTTCCTCCTAATTTTTTTAAAGTTTCTTAATGTATTGTTTTCTATATTTTTATTTTCACTGGAGTAAGGGAGACCACTATCTTGACAGAGTCCCAGGAGTGCCACAGAAAGTGGAGGTCAGAGATGTGATATTTATCTATTTTCAGGGGCCTGGTTTAAGGTTTTTTGGTTTTTTTTTGAGGAAGATTAGACCTAAGCTAACATTGGTCACCAATCCTCCTCTTTTTGCCCAGGAAGTTTGGCCCTGAGCTAACTTTCGTGCCTGTCTTTCTTTACTTTATATGTGGGACGCCACCACAGCATGGCTTGACAAGCAGTGGGTAGGTCTGCACCCAGGATCCAAACCAGTGAACCCTGGGCCACCAAAGTAGAGCACGCAAACTTAACCACTGCACCACCAGGCCAGCCTCGGTACTTTTTAAATATGGAAACAGGATTGAGATTAGACAAAATCTGTGATATAATAGTTGGAGTTGGTGCACACAGCAAAGACGGCTTTGAAGTGAGCATTTACAGGTAAACAGCCATTTATGAGGTCCAGGTTAGAGGTTGCTGGTTCTGAGACTGGAGAAGATAATATCCTGATGAGGACGAGTTGAGTAGTTTCTTGCTTAGATAACGTAACTTTCTCAAAGCTCCTGAAACAAACCTAAAATTATGTGCAACTTCATCTTACTGGGCAAAACCATCCTGGTTTGAACGAAGTCATGTTAATGCAGAATATAGAATGCTAAAGTCCAGTGAATATAAAGTTAAGTATTTGTAGATGATTTTAGTTCTGATGTTTACTATGTTGTAGGAATCTTTTAGCATTTTTTCCCATAGATTTATTTCCATTTTTGATTTATTCTCATCACTGATATATTTATGATTGAGAGTCTTTTATTTTTGCTTTTTATTTTATTTTTTTTTGTGGATTTTCTACTTTTTTGCCCTTTTACTTTTTTGTATATATTGTGTATTTTTCACGTTTTTCATCTCACTGGATCCTTGGCTATTGTTTAGTAAAGTAATATCTCCATTTTCTCTTGCACCTTTTGTTTTTAATGTAGGTCCTCTTTTTATTTATATTTTCACTGAGGTAACATTGGTTTATGACATTATATAAATTTCAGGGGTACATCATATTTCAACTTCTGTATAGAATATGTCATGTTCACCACCAAGTCTAGTTTCCATTTATCACCATACACATGCGCCCCTTTACCCCTTTGGCCCTCCCCCCACATCCTCCCACCTCTGGTAACCACCAATCTGTTCTCCCTATCTATGTGTTTGTTTATCTTCCACATATGAGTGAAATCATACAGTATCTGTCTTTCTCCATCTGATTTATTTTGCTTAGCATAGTACCCTTAAAGTCCATCCATGTTGCCACAAATGGCACGACTTCACCTTTTTTATGGCTGAGGAGTGTTCCATTGTGCATATATACCACATCTTCTTTATCTATTCATCCACTGAGGGGCACTTAGGTTGTTTCCATGTCTTGTTATTGTGAATAAGGCTGCAATGAACATAGGAGTGCACGTATCTTTTCAAACTAGTGTTTTTTATGTTCTTTGGAAAAATACGCAGAAGTAGAATACTGGATCATATGGTATTGCAATTTTTAATTTTTTGGGGAATCTCCATACAGTTTTCCATAGTGGCCACATGAGTTTGCATTCTCACCAGCAGTGTATGAGGGTTCTCTTTCCTCCACATCCTCTGCAACACATGTTATTTCTTGTCTTTTTAACGTGTGGGTTTATTTCCGGGTTCTTGATTGTTTTCCATTGATCTGTGTGTCGGTTTTTGTGCCAGTACCAGGCCATTTTGATTACTATAGCTTTGTAGTATATTTTAAAGTCAGGGATTGTGCAACTGATTTCTGTAAGTTGATTTTATACACTGAAACTTTGCTGTAGTTGTTGATTATTTCTAACAGTGTTCTGATGGATTCTTGAGGGTTTTCTATATATAGAATCATGTCATCTGGAAGCAGCAAGAGTTTCACTTCTTCCTTTCCAAATTGGATACTTTTTATTTCTTTTTCTTGCCTAATTGATCTCACTGAAACCTCCAACAGTATGTTGAATAAGAGTGTTCTTTTTCTCAGAGGGATAGCTTTCAGTTTTTCACCATTAAGTATGATGTTGGCTGTGGGTTTGTCATAAACATATATACACGTCATTTTTCTAATGTGCTGTGTCACTTTGATTGGTTTGCAGATGTTGAACCATCCCTGCATCCCTGGTATAAATACCATTTGATCATGATGTATGCTCTTTTTGATGTATTGCTGTATTTGGTTTTCCAATATTTTGTTGAGAATTTTTGCATCTATGTTCATCAGCAATATTGGTCTGTTATTTTCCTTCCTTATGTTATCTTTGTCTGGTTTTGGTATCAGGGTAATAGCAAAACCTCATAGAACGAGTTAGGAAGGGTTCTGTCTTCTTCAAATTTTTGGAATAGTTTGAGGAGGATGGGTAATAAATATTCTTTGAATGTTTGGTAGAATTCTCCAGAGAAGCCATATGGGGATGAACTTTTGTCTTTTGGGAGGTTTTTGATTACTGTTTCAATATCTTTACTTGTGATTGGTCTGTTCAGATTCTCTATTTCTTGTTGATTCAGTTTTGGGAGGTTGTATGAGTCTAAAAATTTATCCATTTCTTCTAGGTTGTCCAATTTGTTGGTATATAATTTTTCATAGCATTCTCTTGTAATCCTTTTTATTTCTATGATATCCGTTGTAATTTCTTCTCTTTCATTTCTAATTTTATTTATTTGAAGCTTCTCTCTTTTTTTCTTAGTGAGTCTGCCTAAGGGTTTCTCAATTTTGTTTATCATTTCAAAGAACCAACTCTTAGTTTCATTGATCCTTTCTACTGTTTTTTTAGTCTCTTTTCCTTTTATTTATGCTCTAATTTCTATTATTTCCTCCCTGCCGACCTTGGGTTTTGTTAGTTCTTTTTTTTCTGATTCTGTTAGGTGTCGTTTAAGATCACTTATTTAAGATTCTCTTGTTTGTTAAGGTAGGCCTGTATTGCTATGAATTTCCCTCTTAGAACTGCTTTTGCTGCATCCCATAAGAGTTGGTATGTTGAATTTTCATTTTCATTCGTCTCCAAGTATTTCTTGATTTCTTTGTTTTCTTCCTTGATCCAATGGTTGTTCAGCAGCATGTTGTTTGTCTCCACATATTTGTGACTTTCTCAGCTTTTTTCATGTAGTTGATTTCTAGTTTCATGGCATTGTGGTAAGAAAAGATGCTTGATATGATTTCAATCTTGTTCAATTTATTGAGGCTTGCCTTGTTTCCCAACATATGGTCTGTCTTTGACAATGTTCCATGTGCACTTGACATGACTGTTTATTTTGCTGTTTTGGGATGGACTATTATATATAGCGGCCTGGGGTTTCACTGGTTCAGATCCTGGGCATGGACATGGCCTGGCTCATCAGGCCATGCTGAGGCAGCATCCCACATAGCACAATCAGAGGCACTCACAACTAGAATATACAACTATATACTGGGGGTCTTTGGAGAGAAGAAGAAAAAAAAGATTGACAATAGATGTTAGCTCAGGTGCCAATCTTTAAAAAAAAAGTCCACCTGATCTAGTGTTTCATTTATATCCACTGTTTCCTTGTTGATTTTCTGTCTGGATGATCTATCCATTGATGTAAATAGGGTGTTGAGGTCCCCTACTATTATTGTGTTGCTGTTAATTTCTCCCTTTAGGTGTGCTAATAGGGGCCTTATATGTTTTGGTGCTCCCGTGTTAGGTACATATATATTCATAAGTGTTATGTCCTCTTGATGGAATGTCCCATTTATCATTGTATCCTGCCTGTTTTTGTCTCTCATTGTCTTTTTTTTATCTCAAAATCTGCTTTGTCTGACATAAGTATGGCAACATCTGCTTTCTTTTCATTGCCATTCACTTGGAGTATCATCTTCCATTCCTTCACTTTGAGCCTATGTTTGCCTTTAGAGCCGAGATGGGACTCCTGAAAGCAGCATATTGCTGGGTCTTGTTTTTTAATCCAGCCAGCCAGCCACTCTGTGTGTTTTTATTGATGAACTCAAGCATTTACATTTAGAATTATTATTGATATAAGAGAATTTAATATTGCCATTTTATCTTTTGTTTTCTGGGTATTCTATACTTCCAGTTTTTATTTTTCCTTGTGTTTCTTTCTGCCATGTTAGTTGGTGGCTTTCTGTAATGTATTTGTCACTTTCTTCTTTTTTGATGTTTGGTGACTCTGCTTTAAATTTTTGTTTTGTGGTTACTATGAGGTTTGTATAGAAGAGTTCATAGATGAGATAGTCTTTTTTCTACTGATAGCATCTTTTCTCCATTTGCCTATGGAGTTTCCATCCATTTCCTCTCGTCCATGCTTTTGTTTTCACAAATTATCCCTTTTTGTATTATGAGTTTGTTACCAAATTGAAGTGGTTCTAGTTCTTTTAAAGCTTTTGTTACCTTTAACCTTTATGTTATAATTAGTGTTTACTAACCTATTTTGGTATAGAGTTGTAATTTTCTGATTCTATCTATTTATCCCCTTGCTTAAAGCTTTTTATACCTTTGCCTTTTTGTTTCAGGCAGGAGAGCTTTTTTCAAGATTTCTTGTGAGGCAGATCTATTGGTGATTAACCCCCTCAGTTTTTGTTTGCCTGGAAAAGTCTTTATTTCTCTTTCATATTTGAAAGATAACTTTGCTGGATAGAGTATTCTTGGCTGACAGTTTTTATCTTTCAGTATTTTAAATATATCATGCCACTCTCTCGTAGCCTGTGGTGTTTCTGCTGAGAAATCTGCTGAGAGCCTAATGGGGGGGGTCCCTTTGTAGGTTATTGTTTTTTTCTTCCTGGCTGCCCATAATATTATTTCTTTGTCATTGATTTTTGAGCGTTTTAGTATAATACACCTTGGAGAAGGTCTTTTTGTGTTGAGATAAATAGAAGTTCTATTAACTTCATGAAATTGTATATCCAGTTCCTTCCCCAAGTCTGGGAAGTTCTCAGCTATTATCTCTTTAAATAAGCTCTCTGCTTCCTTCTCCCTCTCTTCTCCTTCTGGGATATCCATTATCCTTACGTTACTTTTCCTAATTGAGTCAGATATTTCTCATAGAATTTCTCCCTCTTTAAAAAATCTTATTTCTCTTTCGTCTCCAATCTGAATCACTTCTAGATTTCTATCTTTATGGTCACTAATTCTCTCTTCCATATGGTCTGCTCTATTCCAATGCTTTCTACTTTATTCTGTATTTCATTTATTGAATTCTTCAGCTGCAGAATTTCTGTTTGGATCTTTTTTAGAATTTCAATCATTTTGATGAAATGTTCCTTCTATTTATTACTTTTATTCCTGAGCTCATTGAATTGTCTTTCTGAATTTTCTTGTAGCTCATTCAGTTTCTTTATGACAGCTATTTTGAATTATCTATTAATTAGTCTTACAGTTTGGTTTCTGAAGATTTGTCATTTTCTTTTTGTGATACCATGTTACCCTACCTTTCATTGTGGTACTTGCTGAGCTTATCCTCTGCCAGCACCTCTGTAGTAGAAAACACATTTCTTATTTAGGTAAGGATTTGTTTACTTTGAATCTGAGCTACTTTTGATTGTATTTGAGAGCCTGCAGTTTTCACCTACACTTCCTGTGCCAAAGGTGTCATCAGTGATCTCATTGTGCTGCCTGTGACTCTAAAGTTGCTGGTGCTTTGCTGCTTATGCTATTGCTGCACTCATGGGTGTCACCACCAGGGTCCCCAGGGTGGCAAGCACCTCTATTTCTTCCAGAATCTACTGGGTCCCAGGTACCCCCACTGAGGCAGGGGGAGGGTGTTGGTGGCATGGGACCTGGGATAATGGGCATCTCCTCCCCATCCAGGACTTTTGGGTCTGTGGGTCCCACTGCTGCAGGTGGAGAGGCTGGATTTATGTGTACCACTGCAGTTTGGGGAGACTGGGATTGTGGACTTTGCTGTTGCTGTTACTAGGCTTTCTGTGGCCTTGGGAACTTCTGCCCAGTATGCCAACAGCATTGCTGCTCTCAAGTTTTCTGGGGGTGCTAGGACCACCACTGCTGGGGACACTTGGTTTACAAGTGTCACTACTGCTGCTAGGTCAGCTGGGATTTCAGGCAGTCTGCACCACCACAACAGGGGGAGTGGTACCTGGGTCATGTGGACTACCACAGTTTCTGGAGCCTCTGGTCTTAGGCTTCACCACAGTTCCTGGAACCTCATGTCATGGGCACTGCTGCCACTGCCAGGGGCACTAGGGTCTTGGATGCAGCCCTTGTTGCTGGGAGGACCAGTGTCAGAGCTGCTGCCACCAGCTGAGGGGGAAGGATCTGGATTATGAACACCAATGTGGTTCCTAGAGCCTCTGGTCATGGGTGTCACTGCCATTGCTGAGGAAGGGGATGGGGCTGAGTCATGAGTGCTGCCATGGTTCTTGGAGCCTCTGGTTTTGGGCACCAGCATGATTCCTGAAACCTCACTCGCAGGTGTTGCTGCTGCTGGGGTACTGAGTTCTTGGTTAAAGTCCCCACTTCTAGAAGAACTGGATCAGAGTTACTGTGAGAAGAGAAAGGGTCTAGGTCACAGGCACTGCTCTGGTTCCTTGATCCTCCAAGAGTGTTCATTGCCTTAGTTCCTGGGACCTCCATTCACAGGTGTTGCTGCAGTACCTGGAGTCTTCAATCTCAGGAACTGCTGCTGCTGCTCCCCTGGTTTCACCATCTCCATGACGTCCACTCCACCTACTGTCAACTGCATAGACGTATGGATCTCTTAAGCATTCTGCTATGCTGTGCGGCTAATCCTTTGTTAGTCTATGGTTGTCCTACTGGTTGTAGCTTAGAAGGGAGACACAAATGAAGAAACTCACTCTGCCATGCTGCTGGCATCACTCCCTCTTCTAGCATCTTAAGTTTGCCCTAGGGAATTAGGTCTAAATTTCCAAGGTCAGTCCTACTCCCTACTTGCCATTTGACCCACTTAAATTTTTTCCTCAGGCTTAATTTATTTAAGCACCAGCTAAAATTAATATGGCATGGCTCCTGAGAATGAAAGTGATGTCCAACATTGTATATTAATCCCTGATTCTTTTGAATTCAATTTATGTTTTTTGAGCCTAAAAGTCTCATTTTACTTACTGTTGACTGGCACTCTGTAGTTTTAGTTTTCAAGTTTGACCTTGAAAACTAACATGGGAGGTTATTAAATATCTCCACAGAATACTCAAAATGAACATCTCCTCATGAAACAAATCTACATTAGAGCTGTGTAGGTTTGATTCTGAGTCTAAAGCATCCATATTCAAGAAGATTATACTGTTATTTTCATCTCTGAAGTCAGCAAGTCTCCAGAGATCTTTTTCTATTTTTAACACAATTTGAGTAGACACTATGCCTCCTATTTAGAGAATTCCTGTTTCCTTACAAATGTCAGCAATCCAGATGTTCAAGTTGGCTTTGAGTAATATCTAAATCAATGACTTTTGTCTGCAATGCACATTAAATGCAAAATCTTGGATTAGCTCTCAAAAAAGAATTATTACCTACAAGGTTCAATTTATGAACAATATCTAATTTAAAATTGCTACTTTAATAGCTAAAATTTAATTTTTTAAAATATAGTGTAATTTTGTTCCCATACCTATAAGTATAGTCATGTGCTGCATAATGATGTTTTGGTCAATGACAGACCACATATATGACAGTGGTCCCATAAGATTAGTACCATATAGCCTAGGTGTAGTAGGCTATACCATCTAGGTTTGTGTAAGTCCACTCTATGATGTTCACACAATGGCAACATTGTCTAACAATACAGTACTCAAAAGATATCCTTGCCATTAAGTGATGCATGACATTAAAGGGAGGTGCAAGTCATAACCCTACATTTCTTAAATCCCCTTTTCTCTTTCTCCATTTTTTCACATTCCACTAGTCTTAATTCTTTTTCGCCAAAATGATAAAACTTTCTCTTACTTTACCCACTGGCTTGGTCTCCTTTTCTTTCTCAGCTCTTTATTATCTATATTGACTCAAATAATTGCTTCTTGTGCTCCTTCATTCTCTTCAGTCAAGCTCTTTTCTGTGCTTTCTTCATAAATTCATAATAAAAGAATAGATTCTAGGAAAAGACATAACACAATAGGGCAGAGATGATAAATTGGGCTGACAACTTCAGACCAGGAGACTGAACATTCTCACATAAGATTCCTGTCACATTTTGTGTGCTGTATGCCTAGTGAAGAACAGGGGCAATCAACTCCTCGTGTTGGTTCCCACAGTACGTCCTGAAGTCTCTTGTAGAATTCAGATTTTTCTCCATTTGACACATATAAACTCCACATTCATATTCCATCCTTGCCTTTTCAATCATGGGCCTTAGGAGGAATTCTGCATTTCTACCTGTTTATTTTCTAATTGAATGTAGAATTATTCAGCAACTGAGCTGGTTTCATCTTTCCTATACTTACTGGACTTTGTAAACGTATTAGGCTTGTTCATTAGACTCCTGCTTATTTTTATAGGCACGTTCAACTATATGTTTTCCATCTTTGATTATTTCTATGCAAATTTAGAAGAGTATGAAGTTGAATATGTATCCAATCTAAAAGTTATCTGCAATAAAATTTTATATCACTCACTAAATTACTGCATATATATTTTAATAGAGATGATGAAACATAAAAGCATGGGCAATCCAACAACGTGTTTTGAAATTTCTGGAGGTTTTATCTTTCTCTATGATTATAAAGAGTTACTGGTTCAAATAGATTTATGGAAATTGATTCACATAGAGACAAGCAAAAATTCATAGATCAGATGGATAGAACATCTCCATTTTAATTACCACCTAATATAAACCCCAACATCTTGTTCTCTGCTTCATAGAACCTTTAGAATATCTGTGGTTTGCTGCAGGAACACAGACGTGTTTTAGGACCTGAGGATCTGTCCTTGTGAGTAAAACCTGAAAGCATGACGTAAGCACCATTAGCAATGGTCACAGTCAGTTTTCTGGTTGTTTTTCTTTGGAACTATTTTGGAAAAACTTCTTTCATAGATAAACATTTGAGCATTAAACTATCTATTGGAATATGTACTTTAGTGGAACATGAAGGGTTTTTGATAATGCTGAATATTTGGATGATGCATGAGGAAACGAAAGTTACAAAATCTTTCAAAAATTCTACATATATTTGGAATAATGGAAAGGAAATATCTGAATATTTGATCAAACTCCCACCAAATTTTACCCAATTATTTGATGTTCAGTAGATACAAACAAGGCTGATGGTTCATAACATTTAAAAATAATTGGCACATGTGAAAAAGATAAATCTGTATTAGGCTTGTTCATTAGACTCCTGCTTATTTTGGGGGGGTCACTCTTTTAGGGCACAACTCTACAAAGTATCACATTATAAAGAAATTCATATTTGCCCTGTAAATTTGAACATAACATAAGTGCTCACTGAAGTCTCAGGTAAAAGTAGAAAAGAATGGACTTGGAAAGTGGTTGGTGACTTACGTCCTGTTGGGGAGGAGGAAGTTTCCTTTTCTACTCTTCTTGAGTTCTTATGGCTGAACTAATAATAAAATTGACACAAGACCAGTAGAAATATCAATTTAATATGTGTACACAGAAGATCATAAAAATGATGCTCAGAGAGTGAGAAAAGCAGGCAGATCACATATTTTTTTAGACAAAGAAAGAATAAATTTGTATTTCACAGAACAAGGAAACTTAGATTTGGGGTGCATTATTAGTGAGAAATGTGAACAGAGTTTAGGCTTGAGGTAGTAAATTCTAAAAATAAGGTTTTTAAAAATTTAAAAAAATTTTCGAGGTCATATTAGTTCATAACATTGTGTAATTTCAGGTATACATTATTATATATCACTTTCATTATGAACTGCATCATTCTCACCACTGATAGTCTAGTTTTTATCCATCACTATATATATGTACTCTTTTCACTCACCTCCACTGCACACCCCCTTCCTCTCAGGTAACCACTAATCTGTTCTCTTTATACATGTGTTTATCTTCCACGTATGAGTGAAATCATATAGAGTTTATCTTTCTGTGTCTGAGTTACTTTGCTTAACATCGTACAGTCAAGGTCCATCCATGTTGTTGCAAATGGGATGATTTTGTCTTTTTTTATGACTGAGTAACATTCCATTGTATATATACAACACATCTTCTTTATCCATTCATCAGTTGGTGAGCACTAGGATTCCTCCCACATCTTAGCTCTTGTGAATAATGCTGCAATGAACTTAGGGGTGCATAGATCCTTTTGTATTGTTGATTTCATGTTCTTTGGATAAATACCTACTGGTGGAACAGCTGGATCATATGGTACTTCCATTTTTAATTTTTTGAGAAATCTCCATACTGTTCTTCATAGTGATTGTACCAGTTTGCATCCTCATCAGCAGTGTATAACGGTTTCCTTTCTTCCAAATCCTCTCCAACACTTGTTATTTCTTGTCTTGTTAATAATAGCCATTCTGACGAGAGTGAAGTGATATCTTGTAGTTTTGATTTGTGTTTTCCTAATAGTGACGTTGAACATCTTTTTGTGTGCCTGTTGGCCATCTTTATATCTGCTTTGGAAAAATGTCTGTTCATATACTCTGTCCATTTTTTGATCAGGTTATTTGTCTTTTTCTTCTTGAGTTGTATGAGTTCTTCAAATATTTTGGAAATTAAACTCTTGTCAGATACATGATTTGCAAATGTTTTCTCCCAGTTGATGGGACGTCTTTTTGTTTTCTTCCTGTTTCCTTTGCCTTGCAGAAGCTTTTTAGTCTCATGTAGACTCATTTGTTTCCTTTTTTCTTCTGTTACCCTAGCCTGAGTAGACATGATATTCGAACAGATGCTGTTAAGATCAGTGTCAAAGAGTGTAATGCTTATACGTTCTTTTAGGAGTTTTATGATTTCAAGGCTTACATTCAAGTCTTTAATCCATTTTGAGTTACTTTTTGTGTATGGTGTAAGATAATGGTCTACTTTCATTCTTTTGCATGTGGCTGTCCAGTTTTCCCAACATCATTTATTGAAGAGGCTTTCCTTTCTCTGTTGTCTGTTCTTGGCTGCTTGTCAAAGATTACCTGTCCATAGACGTGTGATTTTATTTCTGGTCTTTCAATTCTGTTCCATTGATCCGTATGTCTGTTTCTGAGCCAGTACTGTGCTATTTTGGTTACTAAAGCTTTGTAGTATATTTTTAAGTCAGGGATTGTGATGCCTCTAGCATTGTCCTTTTTTTCTCAGGATTGCTTTGGCTTTTTGGGGTCTTTTGTTATTCCATATAAATTTTAGAATTCTTTGCTCTATTTTTGTGAAAAATGCCATTGGGATTGCATTGAATCTGCAGATTGCCTTAGGTAATATGGACATTTTAAATATGTTTATTCTGTCATTCCATGAGCATGGAATATCTTTCCAGTTCTTTATGTTTTCTTCAATTTCTTTCAATAACGTCTTCTAGTTTTCAATTCATAGGGTGTTCACCTCTTTGGTTAAATTTATTCCTAGATATTTTATTCTTTTCTTGTGATTATAAGTGGGATTGTATTTTTGACTTCCCTTTATGCCAGTTCATTATTAGAGTATAGAAATGCAACTGATTTTTGGAAGTTGATTTTGTTTCCCGCAACTTTGCTGTGATTGTTGATTATTTCTAATAGTTTCCTAGTGGATTCTTTAGGGTTTTCTATATATAGAATCATGTCATCTGTAAACAGAGTTTCCCTTCTTCCTTTCCAATTTGGATATCTTTTATTTCTTTTTCTTGCCTAATTGCTCTGGCCAAAACCTCCAGTACTATGTTGAATAGGAGTGGTGAGAGTGTACCTACTTTCCTTGTTCCTCTTCTCAGAGGGATGGCTTTCAGTTTTTCACTGTTAAGTATGATGTTGGCTATGGGTTTGTCATAAATGGCCTTTATTATGTTGAGGTAGTTTCCTTCTATACTCATTTTATTGAGAGTTTTTATCATAAACGGATGTTGGATCTTGCTAAATGCTTTGTCTGAAACTGTAGAGATGATCACATGATTTTTGTTCCTCGTTTTGCTAACGTGGTGTATCATATCAATTGATTTGAGAATGTTGAACCATGCCTGCATCCCTGGTATAACTCCCACTTGATCGTGATGTATAATCCTTTTAATGTATTGCTGTATGTGATTTGCCAATATTTTGTTGAGGATATTTGCATCTATCTTTATCAGCAATATTAGCCTATAATTTTCCCTCTGTGTGTTGTCCTTGTCTGGTTTTGGTATCAGGGTAATGTTTGCCTCATGGAACAAGTTAGGAAGTGTTCCATCTTCTTCAGCTTTTTGGAATAGTTTGAGGAGGATAGATATTAATCCTTCTTTGAATGTTCTCTGGAATTCTCCAAAGAAGCCATCTGGTCATGGAATTTTATTTTTGGGAGGTTTTTGATTACTGTTTCAATCTCTTTACTTGTGATTGGTCTATTCAGAGTCTCTATTTCTTCTTGATTCAGTTGTATGAGTTTAAAAATTTATCCATTTCTTCTAGATTGTCCAATTTGTCAGCACATAGTTTTTCATAGTATTCTCTTATAATATTTTCTATTTCTGTGATATCTATTATAATTTCTCCTCTTTTATTTCTCATTTTATTTATTTGAGACTTCTCTCTTTTTTTCTTAGTGAGTCTGGCTAAGGGTTTGCCAATTTTGTTTATCTTGTCAGTGAACCTGTTCCTTGATCCCGTCTATTGTTTTTTTAGTCTCTCTTTCTTTTATTTCTGCTCTGTTTTTTATTTGCTTTCTTCTGCTGACTTTGGGCTTTGTTTGTTCTTCTTTTTCTAGTTCTATTAGGTGTATTTTAGGGTTACTTATTTAAGATTTTTCTTCTTTGTTTAGATAGGCCTGTATTGCTATAAAATTCCCTCTTATAACCAATTTTGCTGCACAAGAGTTGGTATGCTGTAGTTTCATTTTCATTTGTCTCCAGGTAATTTTTCATTTCTCTTTTGTTTTCTTCTTTGATCCAGTGATTGTTCGGTAGCATGTTGTTTAGTTGCCATGTTTTCCACTTTCCCAGCATTTTTTCTGGTCATTGATTTCTAGTCTTATTGCATTGTGGTTGGAAAAGATGCGCGATATGATTTCAATCTTGTTAAATTTGTTGTGGCTTGCCTTGTTTCCCAACATATGGGCTGTCCTTGAGAATGCTCCATGTGCACTTGAGAAGAATGTGTATTCTGCTGTTTTGGAATGGAATGTCCTATATATATCTATTAAGTATGTCTGGTCTTGTATTTAATTTAAGACTGCTGTTTCTTTGTTGACGTTCTGTCTGGATGATCTCCATTGCTGTAAGTGGGACATTAAAGTTCCCTGTTATTATTGTGTTTCTGTCAATTTCTCCCTTTAGATCTGTTAATAGTTGCTTTATATACTTTGGTGCTCCTGTGTTAGGTGCATATATTGTCATAAGTGTTATGTCCTCTTCGTGGAATGTTGCTTTTATCATTATTTCCTGCTCCTCTTTGGCTCACATTGTCTTTTTTATCTTGAAGTCTGCTTTGTCTGATATAAATATGGCAACACTTGTTTTCTTTTGCTTGCCATTTGCTTGGATTGTCATCTTCCATCCCTTCACTTTGAGCCTATGTTTGTCTTTAGAGCTGAGATGTGTTTCCTGGAGGCAGCATATTGTTGGGCCTTGTATTTTAATCCATCCAGCTACTCTGTGTCTTTTGATTGGAGAACTTAATCCATTTACATTTAGAGGAATTATTGATATATGAGGGCTTAATACTGCCATTCTATCTCTTGTTCTATGGTTCTTCGATATTTCCGTTGTTTCTTTTTCCTTGTATTTCTGACTGCCATTTCACTTTGGTCATTTTTTGTGATAGTTTTCTCAGTTTTATCTTTACTTATGATTTGTGGCTCTGATTTGATTTTTCGTTTAGTGGTTACAACGAGGTTTGTATAAAAGGTCTCATAGATGAGATAGCCCATTTTCTTATAGCCTCTTATCTCCATTAGCCTAAGCAAATTGCATCCTTTTCCTCTTCCCCTTCTGAGTTCATGTGGTCACAACTTGTTCTTTTCTGTGTTGTGAGTTTGTGGCTAAATTGAAGTGTTTATAGGTATTTTTGATGCTTTCCTTCCCTTTGTCTTTTATGTTATAATTAAGTATTTACTAAACTGTTCTGATATAGAGCTGAAATTTTCTGATTCTATCTGTCTATTTATCTCCTTACTCAAGGTTTTGTAAACCTTTCCTTTCTAGTTTCAGATCAGAGGTCTCCTTTCAACATATCTTGTAAGGAAGGCCTAGAGGTGATGAAGTCCCTTAGCTTATGTTTATCTGGGAAAGCTTTTATTTCTCCATCATACCTGAAGGATAGTTTCACTGGATAGAATATTCTTGGCTGAAAGTTTTTGTCTTTCAGTATTTTGAATATATCATTCCATTCTCTCCTAGCCTGGAAGGTTTCTTCTGAGAAATCTGCTGATTTCCTTTGTAGGTTATTTTCTTCTGCCTTGTTGCCCTTAATATTTTTTCTTTGTCATTGACTTTTGCCAGTTTTAATATTATATGCCTTGGAGAAGGTCTTTTCACATTCATGTAATTCAGAGTTCTATTGGCTTCATGTACTTGTAAGTCCCGTTCTTTTCCCACCTATTATGTCTTTGAACAAGCTCTCTGTTCCTTTCTCCCTTTCTTTTCCCTCTGGAATGCCTATAATCTTTATGTTGTTTTCCCTAATTAAGTCAGAAATTTCTTGTAGAATTTCTTCATGTGTTAAAAATCTCAGTTCTCTCTCTACCTCCGCCTGAACCATTTCTATATTTCTATCCTCTCACTCACTAATTCTGTCCTCCATAACATCAGTTCTATTTTTCATGTATTCTAATAATTTTTTTATCTCATTAATTGTTTTCTTCATCTCCATAATTTCTATTTAGTTATTTTCAGAGTTTCGATCTCTATGGTGAAGTACTCCTGCTCATTAATTTTATGCCTGAACTCATTGAATGGTTTTCCTGAGTTGTCTGGTAACTCATTGAGTTTCTTTATGATAACTATTTCACATTCTTTGTCACTTAGATTGTAAATTTCTGTGAGTTCAGGCTTGGTTCCTGGAGATGTCACTTTCTTCTGCTCTGAAGTGTTAATGTAGTTCTTCATGTGTTAGAAGAAGTGATCCTTTGCTGGTGTATTTGTGGTAGTATTAGGTCACATATTCCACCTGCCACTACTGAGGGAGCAGGAGCTGTGTTTTTGATCCTGCCTCATCTGTTGGAAGTTGTGCCATTAGGGCTTTACTGTATTTGCACACTGGGCACAGCTGCTTGGCAAGTCTTGCGTGCATGTGCTGGAAGGGCCTCTGTGCTTTGCTGGCAGGTCACTCTGGTGTAGGACCACTGCAGTTTGGCAGGGGACTGGCTGAGCTAGTGCATTACACAGGAGGGGGAGGGCACTTTCTTTCTTGCATGGGCTGCTTCTGTGCTCATGTGTGGCTTGGTTGAGCTGCAGTGCTTGGTAGAGGCCCCTTTGTGGAGACTGAGCTGTCCCACTTGGTGGAGAGTGTTCCCACAGGTGGGGCTGCTGTGGCTTAGTAGGTATTCCCCTGGGCCAGGGTTCAACTCCAAAAGCATTCATGTGGGCTGGCCTGCCCTTGCCTCCTCTTACAGTTGCATAGGCCTCTGAGTGAGGACCCATGACCTAGATCACTGCTGCTGAGGAGGGAGAGAGGTGCACTCACCTAGTTCCCTTGCCTCCCGGGGATCCAGTCCATCCATCTTCAGACATATGGCTGTGTGGACCTCTCAGACATTCTGTTGTGCTGTGCAGGGACTCTTCTGCCAGTTAATGAACGTCCACCTGGTTGTAACTTAGAAGAGAGAGACAAAGGGAGCAACTTACTTAGCCCTGATGCTGATGTCACTCCTAGGTTTGTTTGTACAGGCTTTTCAGTCCTGGCTCCCTAGCTCTGGTGATAAGCATGTCTCTTTATCTCCTGATGTTGGGGGAAACATTTCACATGGGAGATTTATTTCCTGCTTTCAGGGACCCAGAGAGAGGAGTATCAAAACTTTGCTAAGTCAAACAAATAAACTTAATTCAAAATAATATGCCATTGTGTGATGTTTTGAGGCAGCCTGTCCTGGGCCCCAACAGTTTATAACACAGTCTGTGGCACAATATCCTAAAAATTTATTGAGACATATCAAAATTTCACATAGTCTATCAGTCTTGCCTAATATTCTTTATACTCCTCAAAACTCTAGCCATTTATTCTTTTCTTCTCTCTTCTGGATCTATTCTTTTCTTCCATAGAATGAGATTAAAACTCCAATCTGGGTATACACTTCTAACCTGGACCCGGAAAGACCAAATTTATTATTGAATAGCATTGCTTTGTCACTCAGTGTAGTCTCAGTTTTCCCAACAAACTTGCATTTGAATCTCAGCTTTGCCAGTAACTTATGAGAATAATAATACTTTGATAATGGCACCAAGAATAAATCTACAATACTTAACTCAATGATGGGCACAAAGTTTCAATCAGAAAACAAAAGCTAGTATTTGTCAAATGGGTGAATTTGATACTTTTTTCATCAAAATACACTTATAGAAAAATACGCATCTAAATTTAAATTTCAAAAAACTAGTTCACTGATGGACTAGGAGAAATTAATATTTAAAATAGCTTTTTTGTGATCCTTCATAAAATTATAAGTATTTTTAATCAAATAATTATTTTCCATGATCTCAATTTGGCCAATGCACTCAATGATGTTGTACAGTGACTTAAGGGCTTTTATTCAAAAATAAAATTAGAGCCTTTAAATTTACAAAGTGCTCATTATCTCATGAAATCCTCAAAAAGATAAAAAAGACTTTTAATGTGAGAACAAAGTCTTCATCACTTGGAAACCCACAGTACATACAGGACTTTTAATTCTAAAGCTAGTATTTTTACTCTTTGCCATGGGACCAAATCTGTGTTTTCTAAATGTGGTTTATCATCATCAAATCACCTGAAACCCTTAGAATAAATCTGATTTCTGTGCCATATCTCAGATCTACTGAATCAGAATCTCCGGTGCAGAGATCTGGGAAAAAACATCCTACCTCCCATGCAATTCTGATGATGAACACATTTTGGGAAACACTTGGCCAGATGACTTCCAAGGTCCCTTGATTTATGAAAGTCTATTTTAGGAAAGAAATGTTAATTTTAATGTACCACATTTGCTTAAACTGAGTAAAATTTTACAGCAATTAAATAATCAAACTTCTTGCAAACTGGAAGAAAAATCCAGATGATAGCAGGAATAGAAGCAAAACTCTCAATTTAGTTATGACTCTGATCACATATATTCAGCCAGTAATCAAAGAAAAAACTATGGTGATTTTTGTTTTCCCTTTGAAGCTAATCCATATGTCCTTGAAAATTGGGTTACAAATATGGCTAAACTTTTGGTGATAACCTGGTCTTTGAATATTTTCTCCTGAAATGTGGAAAGTGGGATATATGTGGGACAATACAAGTATTATTCACAGTTCACTTAATATTGTTGCCAGTGAAATTTCCTGATTTGCACTCATCCAAATCTGTCAAAATTATCTAATGTGATTAGCAGTTACTAATAGTTACTAGCAGAATTAATTGCATTAAAAGTTTTAGCTTGATCAATTGAAATTTTTTATTAGTTTATATCTTAACACAAAATGTATTTTCAAGCTATTAATGTATGTGGCCAGTAATATGTGAAATTTAAAAGAATAGTGATCCTGCATCTATACTAGCTAACTACAATAAACTCTCTTCCAGTTTAAAAATGATCATACATTCCATCAACTCTTCCCAAGCAATACAGATCCTCAGTATTTTCACAAAGACTTCTTATTTAATTTATTATGGGTAATAGTCAATAAGTAATGCTTATTTGATAATCCCACAATAATACACATAATTGAATAGCTGAATTCAAAATAAGAATAAAAGTTATACCTTAGAACTCAAGTTAACTGCCACTGAAATAATTATAATAAACAAACACTAATTTTAAAGACATTTTTCCTCTTCTGCTAAGGAGGGCACAAGAATGGATATGTCATCATCAGAACTGAAACTTCTCTCCTCCATAGCTTAATTGTCAACACTAGGAACAAAGGCTTCTACATTAATCATTATACTATATGTCCCAGGAAAATCTTGATTGCTAATTCAAGACTGTAAACCAGTAAATAACTTCAACCCTAGCTTTAGGACCATCATACAAATCCATTTATCCAAGCAATAGATTGCTTAACTAGTCCCTTGTGAGCACAACTCCTTGCTCATTTGAATAAGTGGCTTTCCCTTCAGGACAACTCGGCAAAACTGCTCCCTTTTCAAATAATGCTTTACTTACCAAAAGTGGCTCAAAGATCCCCTACTTGGTGTGTCCACCAATCCTAAAGTATTATATCAAGGACTCTACCCAATGGGAAGAAGATTCTTGCATTGAAAAAATCTGCCCTAGCCCATCGCAACCCAGATCCTAAAAGTCTTCTGAGATGCTCCTAAGATTCAGTCAAGGAAGTATTCTCTCTTACAGCAGTAGTAAACTAGGCTTTGCTTGATGAAACTTTTTCTTTTTCATTCCTTCTCTTTTTCTTTCTTTCTTTCTTTCTTTCTTTCTGGTCTTTTAGAGAATCTGCTGTTGACAGTTATGTGTTTTTTATTTTAAAGCATTGTGGTTTTTATTCTTATTTATTATAAGAATACTTTTACATGGGTTATTTACTTGAATTTTTATCACACTACAAAAAAATGTGTTATGTATTTTTTGCTTTGTTTTGGTGTTTAGACAATATGCAAAACTATTGTGTCTATTAATTTATGGTTTATTCCTTTTTTAAACAATGAAATAGTCATTATTATTAATTATGTTAATAAACCAAAGGAAGAACCTTTTTGACTATCTCAATAAAGGCACAAAAAATTGTGCTTCTGCTTTAGTTTCCTCATCTGTCCACTTATAGTGGAGGAAAAATTAACTCTTACACAGTATTTGCTATGTGCCAGGTGCCACTCTAAGTGTTGTCCAAATATTAAGCCATTTATTCCTCATAACAGCTCATAAAATAGGTGCTCATTTTCCCTATTTTAGAGATGAACAAACTGAAACAGAAGCACAGAGAGTTTAAGAGATTATCACAGGTCATGTAACTAGGAATGATAAAACCAGATTCAAACATTGAAACAGGGTACTTCAAAGGCTGTGCTCTTAAATGCTGTGCTGGATTGCCTCATTTTTCATAGCAAATAAATGCTGGAGAGTTACTAAAGTTATTTTCCAAGTTAAATGTCATTCTTAATCCCAAATTATTTTAATGCCTACTTTATTCTCTGAATTGCTACACAACCATCTGTATCAAAAGAAAATAAAAACAAAGATTATTTTTTTCCCTTGTGTCTTTTATAGAAGTTGGGAACTTTATTGTATGGTATCATTGAAATAACTTTTTTTCCCACTGCTTTTATTTTCTAATTTACATTTCAAAAAAGACCCAGAGAATTGCATCTTCTTATATACTACTGTGCATCCAACTCATTTTGACTTTAACTAAAGTATACATTACATGTGGCAGAGAATTGTCTCACCAATAACAGAATTAAAATGAATTTAATCAATATTACAGAGGAGAGATTTAGTTGCATTACTTGTTAGTATACTGGCATACATTCCTAATCAAAAGACCTAGGAATAATCAAGTCTGTTTTGAAAATGATAAATCAAGAAAAATATTTACCCCATATAAACTTACATATTTATTAAAATATCTCAGGTTACCCTAGTGCTGTAAATATGATTCAAGTATTATATACTTAGGGCTTACACTGTGCCTAGGGGAATTCTAAGACAATGGAATCATGAAGGAAATCCCAATTCCTTGTAATTCTCACCTCTTTCTTGGAAGGATTCAACAAAAAAACCCCAATTTGCTAGTGTAGCATGTACACTGGAAGTTGTCATTTCTCTGAAGAACGTGCCAGGGGAGCTTTGTTGTCTGAGCTACTTGGGGAGAATCTACAGCAATGGCTGTAGTTTGTGAAGCTACCAATGCAGCCTTGGCTAGTGGATGTTTTTGCAACCTGAAGAGCAAGAGGAGGGAGGGTGCACTCCCCAATGGGCTATGTACTATCTTTTGGGAGTCCACATGATTCTCCTGGTACCTGGTGGGGAACTGTGGAGCTACAGTACATTACTGTCTTGAATTGCATCTGGTCTTGCATTTGGGAAGGCCCTCTCTCCTTTGTGCCTGGCCTCTCCTTGTACTGGGAACGATTTTAGATTATCAATTCCTGCATTTCATGTCTCAGTGAGTAGGGCTTCCATTTTTTTAATCATTATATGTGGGTCCAACAAACAAAGCTTTCTTTTTTCCTATTGGCTGCAGTACTAAAACTGCAAAAGAAACCCCAGAAATCAGACTGACACATTTGCTAATGAACCCACAAAGTAAGTTAAAAAATGATCTATTTAAATTGATTTATCAGCTTGAAGGAGGAACCCAATTATGACAAATCAAAACAAGTAGTGATCACTCTGGATAAATGAAGAGAAGCTTAGAGAACCATTGATAAAATTGAAGCAGAAAATGTATAGTAAGCAGTTGGAAATGATTTTTAAATCTTATGACTTAAAATTGAAAAAGAGAATGGATCTTGCTGGAATCTTATCTGGATAAATAATAAATATCTTAGAGTACAGAGAAAAAATACAAAGAAATGAACAACAGAAAAGGAAAGAGACTTGAAGGACAATAATAATGGTTTACAGCTTCCATTAATCTAAATGGATGATATTCTTATTCAATACTTTAAGGGCGAAGCACAGGTTTTTGAAGTAGAAGAGACCGTCTAGAAATATAATGGTAGCTTGGCATTTAAAATTTCCAAATGATTGAGACAAAGCCCAGGAATTGAGAATTTGAGAAAACCAGATGATTGCAATGTAGTTTTATTGTTAAAGTATGAGAATTTCTCTAGGATGATATAGCATAGTTTGGAGGGGCAAATGTACCATACTGATGGTAGTCAAGGAATATTTTTGATGGAGCAAAACTAAATTCTGAATGGGAAAAATGATATAGCCATCTAAAGTGGTGATAGTATTCTAGTCAGAGAGAAGGGTCTGTAAATAGGCAAGAGTTCAAGAGAAATGATGATATGGGAAATTAAAGGGCGACTCAATGTTATTGGAGAAAGTATTGAGAAAGGGAGAAGATCAAGAGGTGAATTTGGAGAACTAAGGAAAGTCCCAATCATGATTGTTTTTCTTAGTAATATTTTAATACAACAACTTGTTTTAAGATGGAGGTTGCTTTGTAGAACACAAGCCCAGAGATTAAAGAAGAGAAGAGATGAGTTCTTAAACAAAATAGTGGAAATGAAGTGTGGTAGATTGTCTCTAAAATGGCCCCAACAATTCCTCCTTTCTTTGTACACACAAGCACCTCCTCCTATCAACAGGTGGCATCAATTTCCCTTCCTTTTAATCTGGGGAAGGCTTATATGATTTGTTTTGATGAACAAAATGTGACACAAGTGACACTATCCTACTTTAAGTTGTAGGCCTTGAGAAATCTGGCAGCTCTTTTCGTTTTCTTGGAAACTTCAGCTGCCCTACTGGAGAGACAATGTAGAGAAAGTGATGCCCAGCCTGGCCCCAGGCTTTCCAGTTACTTCAGCTGAGGTGCCAGGCATTTGATTGAAGTCATCTTGGACATTCTGCCTCAGATGAGCTCTCAGTTGAACATAGCTGTGTGGAAGACCCTGGCTGATACCACATGGAGCAGAGATGAATCTCTCTGAGAAGTCCTGCCCAGGCTGCAGAATTATGGGCAAATCATGGCTGTTGCTTTGAGCCACTGGATTTTGGTGTGACTTGAGTCACAGCAATAAATAACTGAAACTTCAAGTAAATATATAAAAAAAATGTTAGAGAAGTAGAACTCAAGTGACTCAGAACTTGATTTATGTAAAGTGTTGGAGGAAGAGAGAAATGCATCAAGAAGAGTTTCTTAGATTCTGGCTTGGGAATCTCAGTGGAATGTTGATCTCAGCTATTAAGATGTCAAACAAGGGGCTGGAAAAGGTTTGACTGTAGAAATTTGTAACTATTATTTAGAGTTCAGGAGAATGTTTGAGGCTGAGGTATATATTTGAGAATCATCACCACAGTGTTGCTGGCTAAAGTCATAAATTGGAAGAATGCAATCTGACGTGTCCATGAGAATCACCTGTCAATCAAAATGTCTACCTTGTTCTGTCCTCTCAGAAGTTCTCACAGGCTGATCATTCTCAACCTTGGTAGTACATTAGAATCATCTGGAATGATTAAAAATAATCCTGGTATCCAGGCTGAACCTCAGGCTAAATACATCGGAATCTCTGGGAGTGGGACCCAAGTAGAAGTATTTTTAAAACTCGCCAGTTTATTCAAATGTAGCCATCATCACTTAGTGGAGGAGAGTCAAGGTGCATGGTGTCATATACCTCCCTAGATAATTCTAGAATACCCTTACTTGGTTGGAAATCCTGATGTGAACCATCTAATTTAAGGACCTCTATAACTTCAAATTACTGTAGGTACTCAAAATTAACACAATTTTTTAAAAATAATCTAAATATAGCATATGCTTACAAAATATTGGTTATGCCTAAAATATATTTACTTTCTATTATCTTTTTCGAAAATTACCTTTGATAAATTGCTTATTTTATTTGCCTTTATCACTATCTTGTTTTTAACTTTACTGCTGGCTAAGTTTTAATTAAATTGAAATGGAAATAAAATTTGCAGAAGCATACTTGATCCAAATTAAAATGCCAAAACCAAAGGAAGTTTTTACTTACCTTTTCAGTTACTGATCTTTAAAATACTTTATAACCTGCATAACAAGAAGCACTACTCAAACAAAATGGGCTCCACCTGTAACAACAACAATAACAGGTATGATCTGCATGAGTATGTACCTGATAAATATTGCCTTTGCAAAGATGGCACGTTAGTATTGCCACAATTAGATGTAACTCCCTTTTTGGCATCAGGTTTCTTGTGTTCTTTTAAATACAATGGGACAGTAGTCTTAGAATAACTAGATAAAGAAAAAGTCAAAAATTTTTTACCGTCTCTTTATTTATTGTCAATATTCATATATTACCCGCACTCTTTCCAGCTCTGTGCTTTGGCATTGTTGTGAATGTCTGAGAACTCATGAATCCTTCAACTCTTATCATACAGTTGGACACAGAGTGACTGACCAAAATTTATAAGATGGCTCTCAGGATCTGGCTGGGAAACAGCTTCACAGGATGAATTGTACATCCACTGGGCAAAAATGATAAATTTTAAGGTCATCCAATCAACAAGGCTTTTAGCTTATTTTGGTTTTGATAGATCAGTTTATATTCTCTATTTGAAGCATTTAAAACAAACAGGAATAATTCCTGGACAAAGAATCACAAGGGTTTTACAAACACTGTATTTCCTTCCTCTATCACATTTATATGACTTACCTTTTGGGAATGAATACATGTCTTGATAAAATTTAATAGTCACAATTAATTGATTATTTTTTCTTTCCAAAACAAAAGATAGGTAGTATGAAGTCCACGGTGAAAATCAGAGCCATATTGGGATTTGACCAAAGGTAACCTATGGGTGACACTGTGAGTGTGGAAATAGAAAATTGTAGTTCCAAATACTTTGATTCTTCTTTGTTTAGCATCATAGTCTAAACTGTAATGAGAAACAATAAGAGGCAGAGGAGAATGTGGGCACAAGTGCTTTTGAGAATGTAAACGAAAGGGCCAGTCATTATCCTTTTCTGTATCAAAAGAAGAGAAAGTTGAAAAATATTGCAAATCGCACACCATCAAGAGACAATGAATAAATAGATTTGCCAAGGTGTTGGCAGTATCGAGGGTGCAAAAACAGAATTATGCATATTTTGTACCTTGTGATGGTAAAATAAAATGGAGCTCTTGGCGTGCTATAAATAGAGAGGTAGGATTGCACAGTGGTTAAGAACACAGCACCACTGGAGCCGGATGAACTGGGCAGAATTCCAGCTCTACCACCAACTGGTTTTATGATTTTTGAAGCAAGTTGGTCGATTTCTTTATGCCTCAGTTCCCTCACTCAGAAAGTGGAGATAAAAACAGAACAAAACTACCTTCCTCAGAGGATTGATGACAATAAAGCACTTAGAACAGAGCCTGCCCAGTGTAAGCAGTATGTAAAGGATTATTTGCCATTTTTTATTTGCTGAAAAATGTGAAAAGTTCTGTATGTTCTTCTTTAACTACAAAATGTCAATAGTTATTGAGGTGGAATTAAGTCTTACCCTTTAGGTTATGATTGCTGCTGAGCTCTTTTTACAAGTTTGTGGCAGAGAATTGTATTGTACTCATCTATGTATGTGTAGGCAATTATAACTGATAAATTACATTTCTTATAGGAAATTGAATTTACCTTATTCAAATTGTAAAGTACCATACCAGCATTGTTATGATTAACTTTCTTTCTGTGACCTCTAAAATGCCCCTTTCTATTTGTAACAAGATTTTCCTTATTTTTCAGAAAATATCACATGATTTTGTCCTGATAATCTTCCTATGTGCCCTAGTGGAAAAAAAAAAAAAAACTGATTGCAACATATTGAGTCCTAAAATATATGTGAAGCATCTTTTTTCAACTTGAAGAAATAAAAACAAATCTGACTTGGTTTGTGCCACCAAGAAGCTTACTTTTCCCCTAAGTAATTTAATCCCTACTACTACTACTCATGTTCAGCCGTAGCCTTGATTGGGATAGGGTGATCATAAATCTCAACCTGTACTCATTGTCCCAGTATAATAAATATGTCTCCTGCTACATATTTCAGAGGTTTCCCAGTTTAGCTAATAAATTATACTCTTACTCTAGGTAACAGATACAACCTACACAAAAGCGCTTTCAGTGAAATTTGTTTCAGGAATTAGACATTAAGGTAATGACTGATTTAGCAGAAGGCCAAGTGTTGCCATTTGAAGAGATCCAGGATTATGGCTCCCTCATAATGATCTGTCCCTGCCCTGATGCCTAAATTCCACCATTAAAATTCATTCCTGTTGTCTATTTAAAAGAGAGAGAGAGAGAGAGATCACTTTTATGGTACACCAGCCAAGAATGCATCATCAGAATCTTATCATGAGGAAACCTCAGATAAAATCAATTTGAGGAAAGTCTTGTAAAATAATAATCTATAGTCTTTAAAAAGACATTATCATGAAAGACAAAAGAAAGTCGGAGGAATTGTTCTAGATTAAAAAGTCTAAGGATACGTGACAATTAAATATAATAAATGATTCCAGATTGGTTCCTAGGTAGGAAAGGGTTAAATCAGCAGGTCTGGTTGTTCACACTGTGCATTCCAAAGAAAGGCTTGTCTTCGGGACTGGCCCTTGGTTGGCTCCTGGGAAACAACCTCTGTCCCCTTGGAATATTCTGCTTGATAAGAATGTTTTTGTATGCCTGAGGTTTTGGGCCATACTGTATCAACTTGACCAGATAAACATATCCTGATAATGTGATTTATGTGAACATCTGTTTTTGCAAGTGTGTGGGGACAATAGTGGGCAGATTGGAGTCTGAGAAGCTGAGGTCAGTGAGGCAGGTGGTGCATACCTATGTGACTGACCCCCAATAAAACCCTGCACACCAACCCTTGCAGGCAATATTTCTCATATGTCACCACGCATCGTTGCTGGGAAAGGTGTGTTCCTGTACGACTCCTGTGGGAATAGACACCTAGAAGCTAGCATCTGGTTTTTCCAGGAGTTTACTCCATGTCTCTTTCCCCTTTGCCGATTTTAATCAGCATCCTTTCAGTGAAATAAACTATAACCATGATTCTAATAGCTTGTCTGCATCCTGTCAGTACTTCTAGACTCCTTAGGCCTGAGGATGGTCTTTGGAGCCCCTGACACCGTTCCTATAGTGGAAAAAAATTGATAAGAAAGACATTATGGCAATGGCTATCGAAACTGGAATATGAATCAAACATTAGATAAAAATATTATATCAATGTTAAAGTTCCTGAACTTGATAACTATAATGTATTTGTGAAAGAGATTAGCCTTATTCTTGGAAAATAAAAACTGAAATATTGTGGGGCCAAAGGACAAGGTGACCACAGCATACTATCAAATGGTTTACAAAACTTGTATGTACAAAACAAGAGAGAAAAATAAAGCAAATATGTCAAAATATTAAGCATTGGTGAATTTGGGTAAAATGTATATGTGAGTTCTTTGTATTATTCTTATTTTTTAAATTTCATAATAGTTTACATCAATGTGAGATTTCAGTTGTACATTATTTCTTGTCTGTCACCACATAAGTGTTCCCTTTCACCCCCTGTGCCCACTCCCCAGCTGCCTTCCCCTGGTAACCACTGAACTGTTTTCTTTGTCCATATGTTTGTTTATCTCCCACATATGAGTGAAATCATATGATGTTTGTCTTTCTCAGTCTGGCTTATTTTGCTTAGCATAATTCCCTCCAAGTCCTTCCATGTTATTGCAAATTGGATGGATTTGTCTTTTTTATGGCTAAGTAGTATTCCATTATATATATATATATATACACCATGTCTTCTTTATCCAATCTTCAGTTGATGGGCACTTGGATTGTTTCCCTGCCTTAGCTCTTGTGACTAGTGCTGCAACAAACATAGAGGTGCATATGCTACTTTGGATTGTTGATTTCAAATTGTTTGAGTAGATACCCAGTAGTGGAAGAGCTGGGTCATATGGTAGTTCTATTTTTAGTTTTTTGGGGAATCTCCCTACTGTTTTCCATAGTGGCTGCACCAGTTTGCATTCCCACCAGCAGTGTATGAGGGTTCCTTTTCTCCACACCTTCTCCAACATTTGTTATTTTTAGTCTTAGTGATTATAGTCATTTTAATGGGCATTTCCCTGATGATTAGTGATGTTGAACACCTTTTCATGTGTTTATTGGACATCTGTATATCTTCTTTGGAAAAATATCTGTTCATATCCTCTGCCCGTTTTTTGATCGGGCTGTTTGTTTTTTTATTGTTCAGTTGTGTGAGTTCCTTATATATTATGGAGATTAACCCCTTGTCAGATATATTATTTGCAAATATTTTCTCCCAATTGGTGGGTTGTCTCTTTCTTTTGATTCTAGTTTCTTTTGTGTTGCAGATGCTCTTTAGTCTAATGAACTCCCACTTATTTATTTTTTCTTTTATTTCCCTTGTCTGAGAAGACACAGTATTTGAAATCATTGTTTTAAGTGGGATGTCAAAGAGTGTACTACCGACATTATCTTCCAGGAGTTTTACAGTTTCAGGCCATATCTTCAAGTCTTTGATCCATTTTGACTTTAATTTTGTGTGCGGCATGAGATAGTGGTCTACTTTCATTCTTTTGCATGTGGCTGTCCATTATTCCTAACACCATTTATTGAAGAGACTATCTTTTCTCCATTGTATGTTCCTGACACCTGTGTTGAATATTAGCTAGTCATATGTGTGTGGTTTTATTTCTGGGCTTTCAGTTCTCTTCCATTGATCTGTGCACCTGTTTTTGTACCAGTACCATGCCATTTTGGTCACTATGGCTTTGTAGTACATTTTGAAGTCAGGGATTGTAATACCTCCAGCTTTGTTCTTTTTTCTCAGGATTGCCTTAGTAATTTAGGGTCTTTGTTTGCCCCATATGAATTTTCGGATTCTTTGCTCTATTTCTGTGAAGAATGTCATGGGGATTCTGATAGGGATTGCATTGAATCTGTAGATTGCTTTGGGTAGTATGGACATTTTAACTATGTTTATTCTTCCAATCCATGAGCAAGGAATCTCTTTCCATCTCTTTATGTTATTATCAATTTCTTTCAGTAATGTCTTATACTTTTCATTGTATAAGTCCTTCACCTCCTTGGTTAAATTCATTCCTCGGTAGTTTAGTCTTTTAGCTGTGATTGCAAAGGGAATTGTATTCTTGAGTTCTCTTTCTGTAAGTTTGTTATTAGAGTATAGAATATAGAAAAGCAACTGAGTTTTGTAAGCTGATTCTGTACCCTGCACCGTTGCTGTAATTATTATTTCTGTTAGATTTCTGATGAATTCTTTGGGGTTTTCTATATATAAGATCATGTCGTCTGCAAACATCAGGAGTTTCACTTCTTCACTCCCTATTTGGATTCCTTTTATTCCTTTCTCTTGCCTAATTGCTCTGGCCAAAACCTCCAGTACTATGTTGAATGAGTGGTGATAGTGGGCACCCTTGTCTTGTTCCTGTTCTCAGGGGGATGGTGCTCAGTTTTTCCCATTGAGTATGATGTTGGCTGTGGGTTTGTCATATATGGCCTTTATTATGTTGAGGTAATTTCCCTCTATCCCCATTTTGTTGAGTTTTTATTATAAATGGCTGTTGGATCTTGTCAAATTCTTTCTCTGCATCTATTGAGATGATCACGTGGTTTTTATTCCTTAATTTGTTGATGTGGTGTATCACGTTGATTGATTTGTGGATGTTGAACCATCCCTGTGTCCGTGGTATGAATCCCACTTGATCAAGATGTATGATCCTTTTGATGAATTGCTGAATTTGGGTTGCCAAAATTTTGTTGAGGACTTTTGCATCTATGTTCATTAGTGATATTGGCCTGTAGTTTTCCTTTTTAGTGCTGTCCTTGTCAGGCTTTGGCATCAGAGTGATGTTGGCCTCATAGAATGTGTTAGGAAACATTCCATTTTTCCTAATTTGGGGGAATAGCTTGAGAAGGATAAGTATTAAATCTGCTCTGAAAGTTTGGTAAAATTCCCCAGGAAAGCCATCTGGTCCTGGGGTTTTATTCTTTGGGAAGATTTTGATTGCTGTTTCAATCTCTTTCCTTGTGATTGGTCTATTCAGATTGTCTGTTTCTTCTTGATTCAGCTTTGGGAGGTTGTAAGACTCTAAGAATTTATCAATTTCCTCTACATTATCCATTTTGTTGGCATTTGGTTTTTCATAGTATTCTCTTATAATCTGTTGTATTTCTGTGGAGTCTGCTGTTATTTCTCCTCTTCATTTCTGATTTTGTTTATCTGAGCTTTCTCTCTTTTTTTCTTTGTAAGGTCTGACTAGGGGTTTGCCAATTTTATTTCTCAATAAACCAGCTCTGTTTCATTGATCCTTTCTATTGCCTTCTTTGTTTCAATAGCATTTATTTCTGCTCTGATTTTTATTATTTCTCTCCTTCTGCTGACTTTAGGCTTTGTTTGCTCTTTTTCTAATTCAGTTAGGTGTAATTTGAGATTGCTTATTTGGGATTTTTCTTTTTTTTAAGGTGTGCCTTTATTGTGATGAATTTCCCTCTTAATATTACTTTTGCTGCATCCCATATGAGTTAGTATGGTACGTTATCATTTTCATTTGTCTCCAGATATTTTTTTATTTCTCCTTTAATTTCTTCAATGATCCATTGCTTGTTCAAAAGCATTTTGTTTAGTCTCCACATTTTTGTCCCTTTCTCAGCTTTTTTCTTGTAATTAATTTCTAGCTTTATAGCATTATGATCAGAAAAGATGCTTGTTATTGTTTCAATTTTCTTAAATTTATTGAGGCTTGCCTTATTTCCCAACATATGGTGCATTCTTGAGAATGTTCCATGCACAATTGAGAAGAATGTGTATTCTGCTGTTTTTGGATGGAGTGTTCTATATATGTCTATTAAGTCCAACTGGTTTAGCTTTTCATTTAATTCCACTGTTTCCTTTATGATTTTCTGTCTGGATGATCTATCCATTGATGTGAGTGGAGCGTTGAGGTCTCCTATTATTATTGTGTCATTTTTCATATCTTCTTTTAGGTTTGTTAATAATTGCTTTATGAACTTTGGTGATCCTCTGTTGGGTGGGTAGATATTTATAAGCATTATTTCTTCTTGATGTAGTGTTCCTTTGATCATTATATACTGCCTCTCTTTGTCTCTATTTACCTTCCCTATCTTGAAGTCTACTTTGTCTGATACGAGTATTGCGACACCTGCTTTCTTTTGTTTTCCAGTAGCTTGGGGTATTGTCTACCATCTCTTCACTCTGAGCCTGTGTTTGTCATTTGAGCTGAGATGTGTTTCCTGGAGGCAGAAAATTTTGGGGTCTTGTTCTTTAATCCATCTCATCACTCTTTTTATTGTAGAATTCAATCCATTTGTGTTTAGGATGATTATTGATGTCTGAGGGCTTAATGCTGTCATTTTGTCACTCGTTTTCTGGTTTTCCTGCATTTCCTTTGTTTCTCATCCTGTGTGTTTTGGTCTACCCATTGAATTATATAGTTTTCTATGATGTGTTTCTTTGTTTTTTCCTTGTTTAGTTTTAGTATCTCTGTTTTGCTTTTTTTTTAGTGGTTACCCTGAGGTTTGTATTCAGAATCTCATGTATATGATAGTCCATTTTCTGATGGCCTCTTACTTCCTTAGTCTAAACTGCTTATGTCCCCTTTCTCCTCCCCTCATAAGTTGTTTTTCTCATATCTCATTCCAACTTGTGTTGTGAGTTTGTCATTAAAGTGACGAGATTATCTTTGTTTTTGGTGTTTTCCTTCCCTTTAGCCTAATGCTATAGTTGAATATTTGCTATCCTATCTGATTCTGTCTACCTATTTATCTCCTTACTCTGTGTTTTGTCTCCTTTCTCCCTTTTTTTCATTTTTCAAGTATGAAGGCCTTCTTGAGGCTGTCTTTTAGGGAGTCTCATGGCTATGAAGTCCCTTAGCTTTTGTTTGTCTGGGAAAGATTTAATTTCTCCCTCATATCTGAAGGATATTTTTGCTGGATAAAGTATTCTTGGCTGAAGATTTTTGTCTTTTAAAGATTTGAATATGTCACTCTAATCTCTCCTAGCTTGTAAGGTTTCTGTAGAGAAATCCACTGAAAGCCTGATAGGGGTTCCTTTGTAGCTGATTTTCTTCTGCTTTGCTGCCCTGAGTATTCTTTCTTTGTCATTCATTTTTGCCAGTTTACTACTATATGCATTGCAGTAGGTCTTTTTACATATAAAAATCTAGAAGATCTGGAAGCTTCTTCCACATATATTTCCCTCTCTTTCCCTACTTTTGAGAAGATCTCTACTATTATTTCTTTGAACATGCTTTCGGCTTCATTCTCCTTCTTTTCACCTTCTTGAATACCTATAATTCTTATGTTGCATTTCCTCATTGAGTTGGATATTTCTCAGAGACTTTCTTCATTTCTTTTTAGTCTTGGTTGTCTCTCCTCCTCTGTCTGGAGCATTTCAACATGTCTATCTTTGATTATGCTGATACACTCCTCTATGATGTCCACTCAAGCATTCAGGGAATCCGTATTTTGTTTTATCTCTTCCATTGTGTTTTCATCTCTAATATTTCTGATTGATGATTCTTTATAGTTTCAATCTCTTTTGTGAAGTAGCTCCTGAACTTGTTGAATTGTTTCTCTATGTTCTCTTTTGCCTCATTGAGTTTTTTGATGATAGCTACTTTGAATTCATTGTCATTTAGCTTACATATTTCTTTTTCTTCAGGACTGAGTTCTGCGTGCTTGTCATTTTCTCTCTGGTCTGGAGGTTTGATGTAGTGTCTGATGTTGGAAGGTCAGGTCTTTCTCATTCTGATATTATTCGGTTGCAGTAGCTGCCTATTGCCACTGGGTGGGGATTGATAGGTGCATATTCTCAGCCCTCTGACTTCAGCAAGATCCCAGGCACTGCAGCAGCGCGGGACGGGTGAGGGGAGGGGCAATTTCTCCTGCATGCATTTGGGGCTTTCTCACTCTACTCTCCCTATGTGGTCTCTTGGCTTGTTGGCTTGATGAGGTCACTCCCCACAAAAGCTTTTCCCCCATTAGAGGGCTTCCATCTAGGCTGCATGAGCCCTAGGGAGTCCTGGTTGATCCCACCAATGAGCAATCCCTCACCCACTCCTTCTCTTGTGGTTCCTCCCACAGTCACAAGTTCAGTCTTTAGGGGAGGGAGCAAAGATCTCTTTTACCCCATTCCACCTCCTCTGAGGGGGGCTCCAGCCTGTCCACCCCTTGTCATATGGCTGCATGTGTCTCAGAGGTTTTTGTATTATGTTGGGGTGTCTTCTGTTGGAGTATGGATTTCCCTTTTTGTTGTATGTTGGAAGGGAGAGAGTCACACAAGTTCACTCTGCCGTGATGCTGACGTCACTCTTCTTTGTATTATTCTTGTAACCTTTCTGTAAGTTTAAAATTGTACCAAAATACAAAATTAGAAATGTCTGAAAACAGTTAAAAATGTATGGTGCGTTTGTGTATTTAATCTTCGTTTATAACTTACTGTGTTTTCATTATCTGAACTTTGTAAATATTCACCAAGAACTGCAATTAGTAAGTAAATAAATGGTGGAGAAATAGCTCAATCATTTAACAGAATTAAATTTTTGGGCAGCTGGATGTTGACCTTAAGGTGGAAATTGTCACTAAAAAGACAAATGGAAGGATAATGAATAGAATGTCAATTATCAGAATGGGTATGTGGACCCTGACATGGTGGGCTGGAAATAAATTGGTAAAGATTGGAATGGAAGCAAAACTTTGCAGATTAAGTTGGTAGAAGACAATGGTGACAATCCAGTTTTCCTGGGTAGGCATGGGATTCAGAGAATATGACAGGCAATGACCAGATATGCAGATTGAGGGTGTTGGCAAGTGTAGCATGGGATAATGGATGGGTTTCCAGACAGGTGACGGAACATAGCTATGGAGAGTCAGGAAACAGTCAATTTCTAGGGATCCAGACTGACAAGTTGTAAGTATCATATAAATTTGGAAGAAATTAACAGACATACACAGGTCATGAAAGCTTAAAAAATATAAAAGGGACTTCAGGTCTCAGAAGTATTGGTAAGAATGAAGAATAGTGTTAGTCTTCAGGCACCAATTAATAGGATAGAGAGAAAGGAACCTAGACAATTCAGTAATTAAGTTTACTGGGGTACAGAAATCCAGAAGAATTAACAAGATGAAGTGCTAAATAATTAACCATTGCTAGAGGTTTTTAAAGAGGCTCCCAGATGCTGAGAAGGGGCAGAGTTTGCAGGTGAGAATTAAGTGGTCCCAGGGGGAAAATGTGGAGGGCTTCAAGAAGAAAGTGCCAGGCAGCCACTGCAATTACTTTTTCCAAAAAATTTCTTGCATCTGCCAAATAAAAGAGATACTAAAGAGGAGTGTGGAGGAAAAATGGATTTGAGATTCATATAGATCTGCAGTTAAAACTCGTCTCTACCACTTATTACCTATGTGACCTGTATCAGACCTCATAATAGTAAATATTTCAGAGGACCACTTTTAGAGTTAAAATAAGTAAATATGTAAAGCTTTTGGTTCAGTGCCTGGTACAAAGATTGCATTTAGTAAATGACAGATTTAATTATGATGTGTGCAATGAGAGATTGCTATTTCTCTTGCTACCAACTGTAAGTGATAGGAGAGGTAGGCATATTGACTCCTAGCTTCATTGACCAAAATAAAACTCATTTAAGACAAAAATCTTCCTGCGCTATAAAAACTCTGCATAGTCGTAGCCTGCTCCTGAAGTTGCTTTCCCAGTGAGAGATGGATACACACATGACACTGACTTTAAAGTCTACCTGGGGGGTTGGGAGTGACAGTTAGCTTGTGTCTCAAATGGTTTGGGGAGACTCAGATGTCAATGAAGTCTTGCATTCCACAAATCTGAGGCCTGCAGGCTGCTGGGAATGAACATTAAGCCATATCATCATGAAACTAGGTTGAAGCTTCCAGTTGTGAATGCCAGAGGATGTCATCCATATTCACACTGGGCCTGGAATCTCACCCAGGTGGGAATATGACAGAAATACAAATTATATCTAACTTAAATATGTAAACTGTGGACTGAAAGTGAGAGAATAGAACCATTACAAAATTAATTCAATCACAATTATATCACCATGTAAACAAGGTTTTATTTTTAAAAATTAGCACTTTTTTCTTTCTTGGTCTTCAACTCTTTATTTCACAATTGTCTATTTGTCATCATAATAAAAACAGTAATCTAGCACTGGCCTGGGGGCATGGTGGTTAAGTTTGGCTTGCTTTGCCTCGGTGGCCCAGGTTCCTAGGTTTGGATCCCAGGTGCAGACCTATGCCACTCATCAGCCATGCTGTGGTGGCGACATACACACAAAGTAGACTAAGACTGACGTGGTTATTAGCTCAGGGTTAATCTTCCTCAACCAAAAAAAGGGGAAGATTGGCAACAGATGTTAGCTCAGGTCCAATCTTCCTCATCAAAAAATAAAACAAAACAAAAACCAGTAATCTATTATTGCTGGAAATATTTTTGTGTTGATAATTTACTGTTGTCCACATTATCTCATTTGATTTTGCAGCAACTCTTAGAGTTGTGAAGGGCATACGATATTCTCATTTTATAGATAACAAACTTGAAGTTCAGAAAGTTTATGATGAACTGCCCGACGTCACTCAGCAGATAAGCAAAAATCTAGAATTGTATCTTCTCACTCCAAAAGAAGCATGTTTCTAACTCCTTATTCCTACATAGTTTCTAACATCTCAAGGCCACACCCCTAGGATGACGCTATTCCCCTTAAAGTGCCTGCCTGAGAAAACTCATGGCTGCCAGAAGAATTGACTTCTTTCCAGCCAACCCTTGAAGATAAGGCCCTGGATCCCAGCCTCTGTGGAGGGTGAGGACCTAACTTGGATGAACTCTGGTTAGCAGATGGGTTTCACGTGGACCAACATGCCCTTCTCGATTTTTGTAAGTTTTCACTTCCCTGACTCTACTGAGCCACACTCAACCCTCCTGCCCCCGATTCCCTCATTCTCCCTTTGTAATGCCCTCTCACCTCTGTACAAATTGAAGTTGAGTTGAGTTCACACTGACTGGTCTCTTTTTACTATTCCAGTACCATATCATATTTATATTATATTTCCCTATTCCAAGTACTATATTACTGATCAAAATCTGACCATGTCCAGCTTTGCTCATCTTTAACAATACTCAATAGATTGAGAAGAATTCAAAGCTTTAAAAACAATGAGGGTTCATCAGGACAGGAAGCAGTTAAAACTCTTCCATACTGCTGGCAGTACTATAAACTGGACAGTTTGCTACATGTAGTGAATTTGAAAGTGTTTTCAGCTTCTGACTCAGCAGTTCTGCTCCTGGCCTTTAGGGCCTTCCTTAGCTGGATAATTACCCAGAAAGTACTGTTTCACAGGCACACATCAGGTTATTTCCATAAGAATACTGTGTGGCGGAAAGTTCTAGATAAAACCTAAAGGTCTAACAACAGTGGAATAGACAAAACATTTTTAGTGCATTCATAGTATTCATACAATGGAATATTCTACAATAACAAAAATTAATGAACCACAGCTGCATTTATTAATATCCATGAATCTCACAAGCATAATATTGAGTAAAAATTTATGGAATTCATAAATATGCTATTTATATAAATTTGAAATACTTGCCAACCTAACAATATAAATAACAATATAAAGAATATAAAGGAAAATAGAAGAAGGACAAAAAAAACAAAATTCAGGATAATGGCTCCTTCAGTGCAGGAGGAGGAATCTAAGAAAGGATATATCTTAACCTGAGTGGTAGGTACAAATAGTCTACTACAATATTTTTTATCAATTGTGTAATTATACATGTGTGCTAAAAATGAAGTTAAATTTGTATACCATAAATTAGATTTTTAAAACTTTAATGTAATATTCATAAACTATGAAAATGTAGTGTTTCTTATATACTTTAGTTTTCAGGCTAAAGTCCATACCCCCAACACATCTGTTTGGAGCTTTCAGCAAATTCACAAAATCTTTGGAGTAAATGGATTCCCCTCCTCCACCCACCTGTCCCAGCTGAAGAGTGAACATTTATTCTCTGGAAAAGTAGGACAGGAGAGATTCTGGACTCAGGGAGAGAATCTTGCTAAAAACATGAAGATTTAACAAAGATATGTGTACTTAACTATAAGAGTTTGACTCTGAGATTGGGGATAACTAGGAATTCACCGTTCCCTAATTTCCCTCCTTTTTCACCCCATCTCATGGTGGGCAGAAGTGAAGATTCATTTCAAGCAAAATTGAACAGTACAAGAATGCACCTGCTAATGGAGACCCTTCGTGAAACAGTTCATCCAGATGACCATATGGGAAAAGCCCCTAGCTAACAAGGCTACTCATGCACATGGAGTTTGCAATAGTGCATTCTCTTGACTATGAGAGAGCAGCCAGCTATTATCAGACAACTGAAGAAATTCTCCAACATTAATGAATGAGATTTAAACATTTAAAAAAAGAAACTCAAAGGAATTAAAAACCCAAGAAAGTATGAGTGGACAATGGGAATGTTGATCTATGCTTATTTTTTTTATAACATATATTCATGTTCTAATATTTCTAACTTTTATTCAAGGATTGAAAAAATCAAAAAGACTTCTTGGCAAAGAGAATTTAATAAGTTTTATCATTCATTGTTTTAAATGTATTTATTCATCCTACCAATTACATTGATTATATTGGGGAATATTAATACTTTTATATACTTTAAAAAAAAGTTTTCACTTTATTTATTTATTTATTTACTTCTTTATTGGTGAGAAGATTGGCCCTGAGCTTCCAATCTTCCTCTTTTTCCTTTTTTTTTTTCTCCCCAAAGCCCCAGTACACAGTTGTATATCCTAGTGTAAGTCATTCTAGTTCTTCTATGTGGGATGCCACCACAGCATGTCCTGATGAGCAGTGTGTAGGTCTGTGCCCAGGATCCAAACCAGCAACCCCAAGTTGTCAAAGCAGACTGTGCCAACTTAACCACTTGGCCACAGGGCCAGCCCCCTTTGTATACTTTTTAATTTAGATTATTTGATATCTTTTAACATCTTTACTATCCTTCTTCCTGTTATCCAGTTGTTTTTCACGTTTCAAATTCATGTTTGCCTATTATCCTTTTGTGAATTTTGAGTCCTATTTTATAGGGGCTGTGCCTTCTCACATGTTAATGATGTACTTTTTTTCTGCAAATTTTCTTTAGTTCTTATAGTAAATCATTTGCAGGGCCTGCATTTCCTCTGTATCCAAGGTGGTCTTTCTTTCATTTTCCTCGAAGTAACTCTTCACAGGCCTAGGTTGCATTTCTGGCTCTGCATTTGTTCTTCACCCCCAGTGAGGCAGAGGTCAGCTATGCTCAGTGTCTCCTGTCATTCAGCATGTGCAGGTGATTCTTTGCTCAAGCATTCTCTTTCTCACATAAGCATGTCTTGTCTCCATTTAAGACTTGTAGCTGGACAGCATGTTGACAGTCCCGTGTCAACAGGAAGACCTTCATGTCCCCTCAGATTGACTAACATGGAGGCAGGCTTCTTCCTGACTCTTTGCTCCTGACCTCCCTTTTCTTAGAGCATTTACTTTAGAAAACTTGTAATTTTAAATCTTCCCTGCCCCTTTGAGATATAAATCTTTTTAAAGGCCTCCTTTCAGTCTTACAGCTCAGGAATGTCCCTCTCAAGGACCTGAGAGCCGTCTATTTGAAATGTAATAGTCAAAGAAGATGGCACCAAAAGGAGTCTGACCTTCTTGCTCCAAATTGTGAAAGCACTTCCTGTCATGAAAATGTGGGAAAGTTTACTTTTCTTTAAGATAAAGCCAATTAGCAAACCCAAGAGGCCAACGATCTCCTGTCCCCAGCCCACACAGTTCTTAAAAATTCTCCAGCCCTTTGTCTCATTGGAGCTGAGCTCAGGCCTCTCTCCCCTATTGCGATCATCTGGAACAAAGTCTTGCTTGGCTGTTTAACTGCAGTGAAGTTTTGCTTTGAAGTGTGTTCTAGCTCAATTGTCCTAAGCTTTCAATAGAAAGGCTGTGCCGACTTCAGATGAGGTGGTCACTTTGTATCAATCTAACTGAATCAGAGCTATACATGAGAAACACATCAAAATGCAACAACCACAGTAGACACTGCTACCAGGCTTTTATTTTTTGCCTTCTTTTCTTTTTTTTGTTTATTTTATTTTTGACTTACATAATTCTCAGGATAAAAGATAGCACTGCACTTTTGTCTCACTTGTCATCTGAGAGATATAATCTCTGACTAGAGGCAGAAAGAGATATTGAGTTAGTGGGAAAAGAATTCTCTAACTTTCTCCTAAAGCTTCAGCTACACAGGAAAGGGAAAAAAAAAAAAACCCTCTATTTCCTTTTCTTCTTTCCTCCTTTTTAAATTTTGAATCACATAAAGCATCTCTAATGACATGAAGACCTGCATATCCTTAGTTTCTAGGACATTCAAACGTGAGGATTAACACATGTCAATTTATTCCCTGCCATTGTAAGCATGTGGGTCACTTCTTCTGAATTATGAGACCTGAAAATACCATGCTCTTGAGAGATGCAGCTGACTTACGCTTACATTTAAATCAAAGCAAGCTGGAACATTTTGAAGAGGGAAGTGGCAGAATCGTAGTGCTTCCTGTCTAGGAACAGGAGATCATTTCAGATAGCATTACAACTACACAAGGGACATAATGAAGGCTTTAACTAAAGGTTGGAAATATGGACGAATAAAATGAGATGGATTCAAGAGCTTTTCGGAGGTAGATTTGGCATGACTCTGATTAAGTGTGGTGGATGAGGGAGAAGGAGGGAATAATTATGTTTAAAGTTGCTCGCTTGGGTCATAGTAGGTGATCATGAACAAAAGGAGAGTCAATGTGTGGTATATTGGAAAGACAATTTGTTCCTAATGTTTAATCTGCCTCATCAAGTTGTATGACCTTATAAAAGACTATTAAAAACTTAAGTCTCTGATTCTTCATCCAGTTTGTCTTGATATTCCTTTTCAGCAGCAAAGATCTAGTCATCTCAAGGTAGATCAATACCTTCACAATGGATGGCCTCTTTCAAGTCAGGCAACAGGCATTCATCAAGCAGCTATTATACGGTGGTCATAACCTGAGAATTGAGAGAGACACAAATTAAAGACAGTGTATATATAAAGACATTGGAAGAATAATATTTATCTGCATGATGCATTTATAAAATAGTGAAGCTATAATTACTTAAATTCAAGTATTTATGCTATGAAAGGTCAACACTATGAATGTTGAATCGCTGTAGGACAGATTAATAAAGACATCATCTTCCACGTAAAAGCTTAACTTATAACACACATGAAAGACTGCTTCAAAGGCACCAGTTATGAAGAGATGATTAAACAACTGAGATACATAGAGGAACAATCACAACAAATTTTCTAAGTTTTGTGACTGGTGAAGAGAAGAGTTAGGTTTGTATTCAGATATGTGAGATTCCCAAGGTCACGTACTTAAGTCCACATCCTTGTTAGACCTCAGCATTACATAATATACTTTCAATAGTAAAGAAATCGTTGCCTTCTTACTTGGAGCATAACGAGTGCATCGGCCCTGTTCTAAAATTATGTGCAATTAGATACAACTAATATTTCAAAAGAACTAATGTATTATTTCAATGTGTTGTTAGTCATTAAAGTTTTTGAAACAAATATCAGTCATAAAAAATCACCACCTGAAATGCAGTTTACAAGGAATTGAGTTATGCTGCCATCTAGTGATCATTTGGTTGTTGCTATTCCTCAATTATCAAAAAAAAAAAAAAAAAAATCAAGAAATTAAAGGTGTTGGAGGCCGGCCCCGTGGCAAGTGGTTAAC
Source organism: Equus asinus (assembly GCF_041296235.1). Lineage (NCBI taxonomy): Eukaryota > Metazoa > Chordata > Mammalia > Perissodactyla > Equidae > Equus > Equus asinus. Next base: position 55,426,540 of record NC_091793.1, read on the forward strand.
TTCATGTGCTCTGCTTCACAGTCCAGGTTTCCGCTGGTTCGGATCCTGGGTGCGGACATGGCACCACTCATCAGGCCACACTGAGGCGGTGTTCCATGTGCCACAACTAGAAGGACCCACAACTAAAATATACAACTATGTACTGGGGGGATTTGGGGAGAAAAAGCAGAAAAAAAAAACAAAAAGAAGATTGGCAACAGTTGTTAGCTCAAGTGCTAATCTTAAAAAAAAGAGAAATTAAAGATTTTTGTATATGCAAAAGGTAGGCTGACAAAGCTGGTAAATAGGCTGACATAGATTTATGTCGTAAATTTCATACGAATTAAGATTAGGCAAAAAAATAATAACAAAAGAAAGATATTAGTGAAAAACTTTATTATTCTTGAATTTTTTTTTAATATTTTTATATTCTTGAACTTTTTCTTCTTAAAAGTGGTTCTGCATCAGTTTACATCAAAAATGCAATAAGTCCTTTAGTGGAGTTTCCACACTTTATATTTTACGGGTTCTAGGTTTTTTGCCTTATTATTTAAAATAAATATTCTTCATAATTTACATTATTTTTTAGGGAAAGCTGTGTCTTCCTACCTCGCCTGGAGGTGAGACAAAGAGCTGAGAACAATTGAGTGAAGCAGAGAGGCGATCTCATGAAGGTCATGGGCAGAGGAGGAGGCAGCACAGAGAATGGAGACAAAAGAGATTTGTTCGTAAGGTCGCTGGAGCTCAGTATCCTGGGGAGCTCAGTAACTCCTAGGGAAACTTTGAGAAAGCATTTAATGTACCAAGTAGTGGAGGTCTCAAAGCACTGTAGTTTGGTACATTACACAAAATAAGCATACAGGATTTCAATTCCAAACAGTGATATCTGAAAAAACTTGAGGCATATTAGATATTGATTCTCACATACATGTGACTCTTACAGGAAGGTAGAGATCCATGGGCTTAAAGGCGTGAGCAGGATAAACAGTACAAGAACAGAAAGAAAAAGCTCCAGATTCTGCAGTTCTAAAGTGCAGTCGTTTCCTTGTTCAGAGTGCTGACTGATGATAACATGTGAGACGCTAAACCACGTGTTAGGCGCTGTCGTATACTAAATTCTCCCCGCCCTGGAAGAATTTACAATTAAGTGTCAGAGAAAGATGCCTATAAATTACCGACTATGCCAAATGTGGAGGGCATGAGCAGAAAGCGGCTTGTTTTTCTCCTACCGCAGCCTACACACCCACTCCACTGGAGCTCTCCTTCCAACATCTTAGCAACGTTTCTGGCAAATCATAACTCTCTGGTAGGTGGGGGTGTTAGAACAGCCTCATTGTCAGGTTTAAAAATTTACCTTGGAACATAAACTAACTGAAGTTAAAACCTCACTCTCTCACCTAGTTCAACCTCTTTCCCCAAGATCAGCTCAGACTCTAAGCGGCCCTGGAATGCACAGAGGGGCAGCAAGCGGGGCTTGCAGTTTTATGTTTTCTTTTGCTCTCCTTGCTTGATTTCCTTTCCCACCACCTCTTCTCCTATTGACTTTCTTCAGGAGAGCATCTGGAGAAGGAATGACAGAAGACGGAAAGAAACGACTTTCCATTCGGTTGGTGTGGTTCTCCCCTGCTGTGGTAGGTATCTTCTATCACGGGGCCTCCGCACACTTCAGAGACTCTCCCACCCCACATTCTGTTTCATGCAAGACTATGTTTTGAACATGTGACTTTAAACGTTTACTATTGTCACCCTCTTGGCTGTGAGCCTGGGAAGGGCGGAGATGGAGCCTCCTGTGGCTGCTGTTTGGGCACAGAGAATCAGAGATCCATGGAACTTCGTACTGAAAAGGGCTTTAAAGCGAAAGGAAATGAAAAATGGTCCTAATGCAGGTATAAGCAAACTGAGGACAGTTTGAGTAGAAAACTTGAAATGTATGCTTATCTTTTAACACGTCTGGTTATGGAGTCTATTTAATGTGTTAATCGGTCAAGTGTGAGTTCGGTTCTCCACCCCTGTGTCCGGCTTCACCTACAAAACACATCCTGGGAGGCAGGAAAGGCTGGTTTCCAGGAAACCCCACAAGGCCCACCCGCTTGGTTGCCTGAGGAAAAATAACCCCAAATCAAATTCAGGTTCACATTCAGCTTTTTATTCAGGAACACTATGGGGGACATTTGGTTTGGTAAGGTGTGATTTCGGCTCCTTTTGTTCTGGGACATTACATGGATTTATGGCAAAATTTTAAAATTAACCACTTCCAACTAACTCTACATACAGGGATGGAAAAAAAAATTACAAAGGAATATTTGGAGAAGAGGAAGGCTGCAAGACTGGCCACCACTCTGCTGAACAGGCCCGTGAGGTCCAGCAGGGCAGCCACAAGCCACATGGGGCTACTGAGCACCGGGATGTGCCTAGTCCAAAGTGCAATGTGCTGTGAGTGTAAAATGCATCCTGGATTTTGAGGACTGGTATACAAACAGTAAAATATCAGGGCCAGCCCAGTGGTGGAGTGGTTAAGTTCATGCGCTCTGCTTCAGTGGCCCAGGGTTTCGTGGGTTTGGATCCTGGGCACAGACATGGCACCACTCATTAGGCCACACTGAGGCAGCATCTCACATGCCACAACTAGAAGGACCCACAACTAAAATATACAACTATGTGTGCTGGGGGGATTTGGGGAGAAAAAAGCAGAAACAACAAAAAGGTTGGCAACAGTTGTTAGCTCAGGTGCCAATCTTAAAAATAAAATAAAATAAAATAAAATATCTCTGTAATGTTCTTTGTAAAGATTTGTAGTTTGAAATAGGAATATTTTGCATATATCAAATGAAAATGTATTATTAAATTAGTTTTATCTGTTTCTTTTTACTTTTATTAATGTGGCTACTAGAAAATATTAAATAGCACCTGTTATATTTCTCTTGGGTGGTGCTGGTCTGGAAAATAATCTCCTGGACTGAAAGAGTCAGAATTTTCTACCCTCGTTTCCTCGTTCTCTGACCTGGGGATTTTTCTCCCTTAGGAAAGCACTGGTTGCTCTCCCTGTCTTCCGCTTCATTCGAGACCTCCGCTGCTGAGTCTTCCTTAAGGTCACTCTAAATAACTTCCTCTCAAGCCCAGCCTGCAAGCAGTTACATCTTGGAATGTGTATTTTTCACCTCAAACTCTAAAAAGGAGTTTCTTGTCCACAAACACCTTCATTCCTCAGTGTGTTTAATTCTTGCTTCTGGAAAGATCACAGGAGATTCAGGAAAGTCTTGTCTTTACCTTGATGTAGCAACATTTCCTATCCTTGACATTGATGGAGTTTATACCCACCTGAGACCAATGGAACGCAGAGTTTAGCCCTTCAAGCATTAATGACATGAATTCTGACCATTTAATATGCTTACTATACTAGATATATTTTTCCATTGCACTTCTTGGTAATATTTTCCCTGCAAATGACAGGAACTCAACTGTATGTAGTTGGAGGAAAAAGTAAATTAATTCCAAAATATCCAGATCCTATAAAACAACAAAGTTGTATATAAGGCAGGTATACAGCAAAATCTTGGGAAGAATTAGAGCTAGGATTTGGGAATCTGTTAAAACTCTTTCCCCATTTTTTATATTTAATTCTCTCTGTCGTCTGTTTAATTTTTCTCTCTAAATTCTGACTGATTTTCTCCAAATGGGAGAAAACATGTCTGCTGAGTCTTAGGGGAAAATTTAAAAGATAAACAAGGCATTTTCATATTTTTGTTCAATAGGAGTCATTATTCTCCTAGTATTCACCCAGCTTCAAAACTTCCTATTTATCTCTCAACATCCCGCTGCATTGCTCCTGTATGTAACTAGCCTAACCATCTTCTTTACTCTTGCAGTTTCCCTTGAATTCCACTCCGGTTCTCACCATCTCAACTCAAGATTGCTCTCTTCCTCCCTGGACTTCTCATTTTTCCTTCTACCTCTGCACATTTCCTCTTCCATTGTATTGGCATTTAAATTAAAAGTACTAAAAATCCTTTAGTGGTAATGACTGATTTCATTTGAAGTTTCTTTTAATAGTGGATAAAGTTAGCATTAAGAAAAGACACAAGGGCTGGCCTAGTGGCAGGCGGTTAAGTTTGCACACTCTGCTTCTGCAGCCTGGGGTTTGCCAGTTTGGATCCCAGGTGTGGACCTATGCACCGCTTATCAAGCCATGCTGTGGCAGGTGTCCTACATATAAAGTAGAGGAAGATGGGCATGTATGTTAGCTCAGGGATAGTCTTCCTCACAATAAAAAGACAGAAAGGATACAAAGTGGCTTACAGATTTAATGTAATCCCTATCAAAATCTCAATGGCATTTTTTACAGAAATGATAAAAAATCCTAAAATTCACAAGGAACCTAAAAAGACTCTGCATAGCCAAAGCAATTTTGAGCAAGAAGAACAAAGCTGGAGGCATCACACTTCGTTATTTCAAAATATATTACAAAGGTATAATAATCAAAACAGACTGGTACTGGCATAAAAACAGACATATAAACCAACGGAAGAGAACAATGGGCCAGAGATAAACCCACACATATATTATCAAATAATCTTCCACAAGGGTGCTAAGAACATACAGTGGGGAAAGGATAACCTCTTGAACAGATGCTGTCGGGAAAACTGGACACACCCATGTAAAGGAATAAAATTAGATCCTTATCTTACAACATACACACAAATCAGCTCAAAATAAAGGTTTAAATGTAAGATATGAAGCCATAAAACTCTAGAAGAAAACACAGGGAAAAACTTCTTGGCGTGGGCCTTGGCAATGACTTCTTGGATATGACACCAAAAGCTGAGACAACAAAAGCAAATGTAGACAAATGGGTCTACTTCAAACAAAAAAGCTTCAGCACAGCAAAGAAAACAAAACAAAAAGGTGACCTACAGAATGGGAGAAAATATTTGTGAACTATATGTCTGATAAAGGATTAATATCCAAAATATATAAGGAACTCCTACAACTCAGTAACAAAAACTGAATAATCCAATTTAAAAATGGTCAAGGGACTGAGTAAATATTTCTCCAAAGAAGACATACAAATGGGCAAAAAGTACATAAAAAAATGCTCAACATCACTAATCATCAGGGAAATGCAAATCAAAACCACAGTGAGATATCACCTCACACCTATCAGAATGGCTATTATATATATATATATATATATATATATATATATATATATATATAAAAGAATATATATATAAGAAGTACAAAAGATTACAAATGTTGGTGAGGATATGGAGGATATGTACACTGTTGGTGGGAATGTAGATTGGTGCAGCCACTATGGAAAACAGTACAGAGGTTCCTCGGAAAATTGAAAATAGAACTACCATTTGATCCAGCAGTCATACTTCTGGGTATATGTTCAATAGAATTGAAATCAGGATCTTGAAGAGACATCTGTATTCCCATGTTCACTGTAGGTTATTCTTAATAGCCACATGGAAGCAACCTAAATGCCCATCAATAGACGAGTGGACAAAGAAAATGTGGTATATACATGCGTTGGAATATCACTCAGCCTTAAAAAAGAAGGAAATCCTGCCATATATGACAGCTTTAATGAACCTGAAAGACATTATGCTAAGTGAAGGAAGCCAGTCACGGAAGGAGAAATACTACATTACCCCATTTATATGAAGCATCTAAAATAGTCAAACTCAGAGAAACAGAGAGTAGAACGGTGGCTGTCAAGGGCTGTGGCAAGGGGAAAATGGGGAGATGTTCAACAGGTGTAAAGTTTCAGCTGTTCACGATGAATATGTCCTAGAGATCTACTGTACAACATAGTGCTTATAATTAAAAAAACTTTTATATATTTAAAATTTTGCTAAAAGGGTAGGTCCATGTTAATAATCTTATCACAAAATATTATATTATAATATATAAACATATATAAATATAATAATAAAGTGGGCCAGAGGAAACTTTTGGAGGGGATGGATATGTTTATTGCACAGATAGTGGTGATAGCTTCATGGATGTATACTTATCTCTAGACTCATTAGCTTGATTACATCAAATATGTACAGCTTTTTGTATGTCAATTATACCTCAATAGAGGGGTTAAAAGAAAGAACAAAGAAAAGATACAAACAAATAATTGAGGGGCCAGCCCCGTGGCCTAGCGGTTAAGTTCATGCGCTCCACTTTAGCAGCCCAGGGTTTCACTGGTTCGGATCCTGGGTGTGGACATGGCACCACTCATCAGGCCATGCTGAGGCGGCGTCCCACATGTCACAATCAGAGGCACTCACAACTAGAATACACAACGATGTACTGGGGGGCTTTGTGGAGAAGAAGAAGAAAAAAACCAAATAATTGAAAGGGAAAAAATGAACAAAATGCTGACTTTTGCAAAAGAAAAAGTAATGTGTTTCACTGTAAACGGAGTTGTTCATCTTCAGCCTTCAGTACCTTAATATAGTCATAAGAAAATGTTGTATTTAAAGTCAATCGATTTCAGAATAAAATTTCCAAGAAAGAATCAAGGCAACGCGTTACTGAATCTCAGGCAAGCCCTTATTTGTAAATTCACATTCTCAAACACAGTTTTCAAACAATTTGGCCACAGCTTCTGGGAAGTTGTTTGGTGACAGATGTCTGTGCTTGAAAAGCTAATGAAAATGTAGAAACAGAAGTGCTTTTTAAAAAGCTGCTAAAATCACACACAGGAGAAAGGAACCAAATATTTTCTTTCTCTAAATGTAGAGCTACCAATCCAGGTATTATAACAAGTTTCATGGGTATCATTAATATTTTTCATCGCTACATTTCCATGCATGATTTATCCTCCCTATTTTCCTTCGATAAGGTGAATTGCTTTTTCAATGAAGAGTCATTAGGTAACACTTGCACTGGTTATCATAAAATAGAAATCTAATAATTAGCACTAATGTGCCAGCCGAATAGAGTCCACACAAGCAGACACTGTTCGCTGAGAAGAGGAAATGACTGCACGTCTAGATGCCTTTTACGTCATCTATGGTATCAGGAGAATCTGCTTAAAATGCAAAACAGATTCCTTTAACAGGGTTTGGTTTTAGGTTTAGGGGAGAGGAAATGCTTGTCCCTTCACTTTCCAGAAGGTGCACTGGCTGGAAAGATATTTACCGTGGGAGACAATTGAATTAAAATCCATCACCTCAAATCAGAGACCTGGTTGGTTTGGGGCGCGATGACAGAGGTAATGTGAGATTGACTTCAGAAGGACACAAGTTTCTTAAGAGAAAGGACCAAATTATATTCACCTGTCTTTTCTTCATGCATATACCTCACAATCTTTGCCATTCAGATATACTTATTTTATATAAATTAACATAAAATCTCTGTATAACTCAATACAGTGAGGGTTTGTGGAATAACAAAAATCATTCTCATTTCTGTACATATGACATGGAAGAATAAGTTTGGTGTGAATTATTAGTGTGATCATTTTCATTGGGAGAATTATTATACTATGTAACTTTTTGTGGTAGACATCTTTTTTTTTAATTAATGTTATGATAGATTACAACCTTGTGAGATTTCCGTTGTACATTATTGTTAGTCATGTTGTGGGTACACCTCTTCCCCCTTTGTGCCCTCCCCCCACCCCCCCTTTTCCCTGGTAACCACCGATCAGATCTCCTTGTCAATATGTTAACTTCCACCTATGAGTGGAGTCATATAGAGTTCGTCTTTCTCTGACTGGCTTATTTTGCTTAACATAATACCCTTGAGGTCCATCCACGTTGCTGCAAATGGGCCAATTTTGTCTTTTTTTATGGCTAAGTAGTATTCCATTGTGTATATATACCATATCTTCTTTATCCAGTCATCAGTTTCTGGGCATGCAGGTTGGTTCCACGTCTTGGCTATTGTAAATAACGCTGCGATGAACATAGGGGTGCAAGGGACTCTTGGGATTTCTGATTTCAGGTTCTTAGGATAGATACCCAGTAATGGGATGGCTGGGTCATAGGGTATTTCTATTTTTAACTTTTTGAGAAATCTCCATACTGTTTTCCATAGTGGCTGTACCAGTTTGCATTCCCACCAACAGTGTATGAGGGTTCCTTTTTCTCCACAACCTCTCCAACATTTGTCGCTCTTGGTTTTGGATGTTTTTGCCAATCTAACGGGTATAAGGTGATATCTTAGTGTAGTTTTGATTTGCATTTCCCTGATGATTAGCGATGATGAACATCTTTTCATGTGTCTATTGGCCATCCTTATATCTTCTTTTGAGAAATGTCTGTTCATGTCCCCTGCCCATTTTTTGATCGGGTTCTTTGTTTTTTTATTGTTAAGCCATGTGAGTTCTTTGTATATTATGGAGATTAACCCTTTGTCGGATAAGTGGCTTGTAAATATTTTTTCCCAATTAGTGAGCTGTTTTTTTGTTTCCATCCTGTTTTCCCTTGCCTTAAAGAAGCTCTATAGTCTGATGAAGTCCCATTTGTTTATTCTTTCTATTGTTTCCCTCAACTGAGGAGTTATAGTGTCCGAAAAGATTCTTTTGAAACTGATGTCAAAGAGTGTAGTGCCTATATTCTCTTCTAGAAGACTTATTGTTTCAGGCCTAATCTTTAGGTCTTTGATCCATTTTGAGTTTATGTTGGTATGTGGTGAAAAAGAATGGTCAATTTTCAATCTTTTGCATGTGGCTGTCCAGTTTTCCCAGCACCATTTGTTGAAGAGACTTTCTTTTCTCCATTGTAGGCCCTCTGCTCCTTTGTCGAAGATTAGCTGTCCATAGATGTGTGGTTGTGGTAGACATCTTTTAATTTATGACCACTTAGTCTTGATCTCTATGTTTGGAGAATTTCTTTCTTTAAGAATTTTGGTAGAGGGGAAAAAAATACCCTCCTTCTATAGAAACGAACAATGCTAGCCACTCATTACCTCAACCTCCCCAACAGCCAAGGTTGATTCAGCAGCTTGTAACCAAGTGGCTGTTTCTCAGCTCGTGAGGGTAGTAGTAGATTCTGAAAGGTGACAATTATGAAAAGAGAAGTGTCTAGCACTTGAAGGAATGTTCTTCAGCATACCAATTTTTCATTGTGGTTTTGTGGATTGTTCCTGGTGATTAATTCAAAACCTAGTTCTTTGATCTTTCCAATGATTCTTTTAATAAACTCATTTTCTTTTTCAGATAGAGCCAGTTTCTGTTAATTGAATCAAAAACCTGGTCAGTTCCAATTGCAAACTTCCTTTCACTGTAACTTCCCTCTATTTGGAATTTGTACAGAATATAATCTTTATGTGTCCTGTTTCTCTATTCAATGATAAGTGCTTGATCATGGAGCCCTTACATTATACATTCTTTGTTTCATCCATAGTATTTAGCAAAATGCCATCTTAATATGGATGATTGAATGAGCATGTGGTTACATAGAAAAAGTATAGGCCTGAGAAATACTCAAAGCAAATACTGTTGTGCTAAAATCTTACTTTGCATAAGCCATAGTATATCTCTGGGTCACAGATTCCACACATAAAATGAAACGGTCAGATAAGCTTTATGCTTCTAGAAATTCATGTTTATATTCTGTGAATTAGCCTCTTAAGTTCAGTAGATCTTCAGGTTAAGGACTCCTTAATATAATATTCCTTTATAAAATTTCAGGAACAGATGTGCTTAAAATGAAGGCACAGCCCAAATTTAATTCATGTTTATTTGCTTGTTATTCTGCCCATAAATTGAAGATTGACTAGACAGGTGCCAAAATAACCTCAACTTAGGGGAGGAGAGTTAATTTGGGCATCTCTGTTCCAGGATAGGACTACTTCCATCGTCATCTCCCTTTGTTATCTCAGTTCTTTGGTTTCTCCTATGACCAAGCAGCTCAACAACTATAGCAGCTTAGTATCCTCTGATCTTACTCTCCTAAAACTGTTTATCTGTCTCAATCACTGGGTGCTGCTCCTCAACTGCTTCCTTCTTCCCATCTTTGCTTGGGGATGAAACAATGAGTTTCAGGCATATCCAAACTCTCCCTCCCTGTGGGTCAGCAGACATCACTAATGAATCATGTCACTCTTCTTGCTGAGCCTGCATATGTTCGGCCAATCCTCAGAACACCTCTCCAGGAAGTCAATACCAATCAAGGTTAGCACAGTTTGTTGCAGGCACTTTCTATTAGCTCACTCACCACTTATTTAATGCTTCCTGGCTTATCTTCATGAACAATAGAGGCTGGCAGCACACGAATTGCATTTTCCAAACATCCTTTTAACTAGCATGCAGGAGTGAGACATCAGTTCTGCCAAGCAGATGCACCTGCACAAGACATGGATGAGGAAATGCGCAACATGAAGCAGCTATTGCATGTGGGTCTCCTGGGGCAGCTGGGGTGGAGTTCTAGTTCCTATTGTAGGGATAATGGCAATGTTTTCCGTTGCAATGGCCTCATGGTTTGGGCGTTTTTCCTGAATATATTGTCCTTCATGCCTATCTCCTAGAAATATAGTGCCCAAGCTTCAAGCCCATCCCAACACTTCTGTTACGTGACTTCCACTAACCAATTCCTTAATGAATAAACCAGCTAGAGTAGTTTCAATTGTCTACGACTAAGAACCATGGCCACACAAAGTTGAAATGTGTTTTTTATCTCTGTCAATTAGTAATGTGTTTCTCAGTAATAGAAAACTTGACAAACAGTGGTTAAACATGAGACTTATTTTTTCATAATGCTCAAGAATGTCAACCAGGAACTATCTTCAGCATGTGGTCTTTGACTTCATTGTTACAAGAGAACTTCTGCATCTCTATTTTATCTGCACACTAGGTAGAAGGGAAGGGGTGGTTCATTGTTACAAGAGAACTTCTGCATCTCTATTTTATCTGCACACTAGGTAGAAGGGAAGGGGTGGTTCAAAAGCTTTCTTCTAACATTCCATTATTTGAGAAGGGATGTCATAGCCAAGGATTTACTATTGACATCTTCTTGGCTAGAATTGTGTTATAGGCCCTCCCTAAAGCATGGAGGCTGGTATTTCATTATCCTATTTTGTAATAGACACAGACAAGGAAGTGGAGATCAGAAATTGTGTTAAGTGAGACATCCTACGGTGTTTGGCACACCATCATTGCCTTAGTGTCTGTTGTCACCTAGAGCTCCTCTGATAGGCTTCTACCAAAGCTTACTGATGTATTAAGATGAACTATTTAGTTATCAACTGATGGGATTAAGCATACCAAAAGATTCATCTTTCGAAAGTAACTTCCCCGAAAGCTTGTCATCAAATGTGAATTTTCTACTTTTAGAGTCATATTTTTATATTAAGATATATGCCATCCAGAGAGCATATGCTAGACTGCACATGTATTATTCAATGATGGTAACTCAAAAACTCATCACCACTCATTATCTTGTTACTACAGACAAGATTATTAAATGGGTGGGTGTAGCTTAATGCAGAATAGAGCAGAATAGAAGTTTTGTCTGAGAAAGGGAGGCTGGATGGACTATTGAGCAGCATGAGCCATTGGATTCCAGGAATTATGAAGTGAATTAAAGAGGGAAACGAGTATAACTAAGCTTCCTCTCAACTGCACCTTGAAGTAGGCCAGTTTTAATTAGGAATACTTATTAAATGGTCACTGCATACATGTTAGAATTTTAGGTCAATTCATAGCTTCCTTCCCTTCCTTGTTTGAGATTGGAATAAACTAAGAAGAGGACAGACAGATGGAAATTACGATATCAATTTTTTACTCATAATGATCTCTATATTCTATGCTTAAATCTTTGACCAAGAAGTCTTGTAATATTTGATGCATGGATTACACTTATTAACTTACACAGTCATTGGCACAGCTGGACAACCCTAGGCTTCACATACACACACAGGGGCAACAACTTGTACAGCCAGAAAGCAGAACTGAAGAGAAACCAGAGTTAGCCAAGCCTCACGTGACAAGGTCATCATCCCACTTGCCCATTGGAAAAGTCATTCCACTAACTTCAGGTTGGTGAGTGAAGGAGTGGATGAGAGACCAAGAGTGTTGCTCTGGTGAAAGGCCCTCCATAGAGAAATGTCAAGAAAGAGGAATACATGCTCTCCACTGATGAGTCTTTGCAGTTGAAGTCAGAGAGGCAGAGAAGAAAGTGGCAAAGCAATTCTAGACAATAAGACTATCATTGTTGATATTTCATCATCCTAAGTTATTCTTAAAAGGATAATGATAACACATATTATGCTGTTATTATTGTGCTCTTCCCATAATACTTACAGGAAGAACATTTTTTTTTTTTTAGGAAGATTAGCCCTGAGCTAACATCCGTGCCCATCTTCCTCTACTTTATATGTGGGACACCTACCACAGCATTGCTTACCAAGTGGTGCCATGTCCGCACCCGGGATCCAAACCGGCGAACCCTGGGCTGTCGAAGTGGAATGTGTGAATTTAACTGCTGCGCCACTGGGCCAGCCCCAGGAAGAACATCTTTTAAAGGCAGAAATATACTATGCCTTCATGTGTCCACAAAATTTTCACTTTATTTGTGAGGCAAAATGAGATAAAAGACAATATAAAAAGTTTGACCCATACATACCTAACCAGTCTCTCCTCCCTCTTGTTCTTAATTTCTTTTATAGTCTAGTAAAAACTATCTGCCTATAATGATCGTGGCGTGTCCCATGCTATTCCGTGCCTCTGCACTTGTGCTTTTGCTAGTTCTTCTCCCTGAAATGTATTTTCATGCCTTTTTTAACTAACAGTAAGTATACTTCATATCTCAGTTCAGGCATCATTTTATTCCATTAGGAATACTTTAGAATCTTCTGGATATAATAAGCGACCTTCTTCTGTGACTTCATAATAACACTTTTCACAGTATTTGAAATTGTATGTCATATATTTGTGAACTCAACTGGAATACAAGTGGCTTAGGTTAAGGATTATTTTTGTTCTATAGTAAGCACTTAATAAGTGATTTTTGAATTGTTGAACCAAAGAAGAGAGAGACAATGGAGTTATTAGGACAGAAAGGATTTTCAGAGAAGGGCAAATGGTGCATGAAGAGGCATTTAGTCAAAATGTGCTTTAAAAGTTTGGGGAATGGCATGGTTCTCTATACAATAGATCTTTAACTTTTGAAATGGCACGTTAGTTTTCAAAAATCTCAAAGGTGTGATATTTTGACATTTAAAAAGAAACATCATTGAATGATACTGCTCTCTTTTTTAAAATAAAAATTCCAAAATAATAAAAATAAATATGATTTCATAAGACAACATGATCAGAGTTCTTAGATATATGTTCATATTGTTTTCTTAGTTTTTGGGGGGAAGATTAGCCCTGAGCTAATATCTGCTTCAAATCCTTCTCTTTTACTGAGGAAGATTGGCCCTGAGCTAACGCCCATACCCATCTTCCTCTACTCTATTTGTGGGACGCCTGCCACAGCATGGCTTGATAAGCTGCACATAAGTCCATGTCCCGGATCCCAACAAGGGAACCCCAGGCACCAAAGTGGAGTGTGTGAACCTAATTGCTGCACCACTGGGCCAGCACCCATATTGTTTATTTTCGTAATATGAGTATCATTAGCTATTTGGTGATTGAATTCTAAAAATTAACATGATAATTCAGAATGCATAAAATTATATATACTAGCAAATTTAAACACCAGAATGAAAAAGAGTAGATGGTATTTACATTCTAAGGTATATCCTAAGAAATAAATATAAGGTATAACAAACAGTACAGATACTTTTCATTCATTCCCGATTACAGCAACATTATCATGTCAACGACTGACTCTCCGGGAGCATCTTTTGAACACACTGTGTATCATATTTAGATAAACTGCAGGTAAAGTCTTGTCTCTCAAATTGTATCTATAGAGGAAAAGCTGACAGAGCACTGTTGGTCAGGAAGAGACTAGAGTTGGCTTTTTATATCAGATTTCTGAAGATGATTTTTCCTACACAGATTTGATGAAATTAGCATCTTTCTGTTCATCTGTCTGAAATCCATAGGGGCAGCATTTCACTTCCACATAGCCATATTTAGACAAAATCAGTCACTGGCTTACTCGAGTTAAGCAGGACCAAAGTCCCATATTCTGAATGTTTCAGTTTATGTCTTAATATTTTTGAGTTCTGGCTTAAGCTTAGGTTCAGTGTTCCAATGCTGTAATTCTGTAGTATTGCTACTTATTTAAAGATATAAATGAATATATAGGCCTACAAACATTTGTACTTTCACAGAAATTTTTCATTTGGCTTCCATAAAATATTAAAATTATGAGAGAAATATAAAATTTTTTAAGCTTTACAATTTACTAACACCAAATTGAATTCTTTGTAGTTAATATTTATTCATATAAATCAACACATAATCCTCCCTTCTTTAATTGGCAATGCCAAAATAAATTATAAAATTGGTATCTACATACTTAATCATTGTCAAAACCAATTATTCATTTGGATTTGTGTTTTCTCAGTCATTCACACACAATTAATCATTCTCAGAAATGCTCAGTCCTAAAGAGGTTTGACAAATGTTGCACTTAAAAACAGCTTTGTTTTCCAAATTGCATTTCTGCACTTCTTTTTTTATTACTAACAATATTTGCCTAAAGATAATATCAAATTAAACAAGTTGCCAATTTCATTGAATGGATTTAAAATCCTCTTGAAATTATTACAAGTCAACAAAATGTAAAATTGCTTGCATTAGCATATACACATGAAGAGAATACACATTCAACTTTCTTCCTAGTAGAACCTCTATAAAAATATTGCTTTTTTTCTATTACTCCAATTAAAAAGCTGTAAAATATTATCTGAAAACTACCTCAACTAACTTTTGAGCTAATTTCTGCAAAAGCAAAACAGAATCATTTGATTTCGTGAAGACGAAAGCTGACTTCTAGTAGATTTAGGCTACACCATCTCTCTGAGGAGCACTGTGCAGAATCATTTTCAGATTAAGTATAAGCATTGCAAAAAGGACTCGCCTGAAATTGTACTAAGAATGTAACCAAGATAATTTTTACAGCTTCTATTTTTTAACTTCTTCCTTCCTGTAATTTTTCTTTTAGTTTTTTATATAGCAGTCATTAACACCTCAGAAAGGTCTCTGAAAAACGTGTATTTATTCTTGCTAACATGTTATCATTCCCTGTCTTCATCCATGTTCACAGTACCAAACATTCAGGCTAACATGAACTCAATCATGTTGGGAACATAATGTTCTCAGTTTGCCTGCAAGATAGACTGACTTTTGAAAGTAGTTCTTATTTTTCCCCTTTTACTACCATTCTTAATATTCTTAGTAGATACCAATATTTTAGTAACAATGACAGAATACTTAACTTTAGATTTTTAATGGGGAAATTAAATTTTAGCTGTAGTATATTCTCTAATTTCTACTTACCATTTCATCTTGCATTTCTCCCCCCTCCACTGCTGTCATCATCACTGCGTTCGTCATCTAAAGCTTGGGTATTGCAGCATCTTTTCCTCTACTTTTAAAACTTCTATTTTCTCTTCTCTTCAATAGAATCAGTTCAAAATTTACAAAATTATCTTATCAAGAAGTGGTTTTATTACTTTCACCCAAATCCATAAACATCCTACCTATCTCCTGTCATATCTATTGTAAAACAGCTTCCCTGGTTTTGAACTTGCCTCCTCACAGGGTCAGCAAAGTCAACGTTGTTGAAAAGAGTTATGAAGAGACAGAAATTCTTCAGAACTATCTCCTTTGCTTGGAACCTTCCCCATTCCCTCTCACCTGCCTCTCTTAGTGTTTTCCCTGCTAAAATACAGGTCTAATCTGGAGATTCCAGCGACCCCTTAATTTTTTTCAACCCATCTGTATTTTTTATTTTCAGTTTTCAAGGTCAGGAACATTATATTACAAAGTTGCCTTGATTCTGCAAATATTTTCCATTCCTTGACTCTCTCCGAGGTAATGATTTCTCCAAATATTTCTAGCTTCAGTAAGCAAACTCTTCCTTTCTATTTTTTCCCCAGCTTTATTGAGATATAATTGACATATTGTATAAGTTCAAGATGTGCAACATGATTTGATATATGTATAATGTATGTGAATCTTTACCACAGTAAGGTTAGTTAACACATCCTTTGCCTCACATAATTACCACTTTGCTGTTGTTGTGATGGTGAGAACATTAAAGCCCTACTCTCAGACAACTTGCAAGTCTGCAGGATTAACTACAGTCATCATGCTGTATCTTACACACCAGGAACTTATCATCTTATACCTGGAAGTTTGTACCCTCTGACGAACATCTCCCCGTTTCCTTACCCTTCAGCTCCTGGCAACCACCATTCTACTCTCTGTTTCTATGAGTTTGATGTTTTTAGATTCCACATATAAATGAGAACATAAAGTATCTATTTTTCTCTGTCTGACTTATTTCACTTAACATAATGCCCTTAAATTCCATCTGCATTATCACAAATGGCAGGATTTCCTTTTTTTAGCCTGAATAGCACTGAGAATAATATGGCTGAATAATATCTATACCACATTTTTATCCATTCATTCATCGATGGACACAAGTTGTTTTTATGTCTTAGCGATTGTGAATAATGCTAAAGTGAATATGAGAGTGCAGATATCTCTTCAAGATGGTGATTTCATTTCCTTTTCTTTAATTTCCTAGAATATATACCTAGAAATAGGACTGGCAGATCATATGATAGTTTTATTTTTAATTTTTTGAGAAGCCTCTATACTATTTTCCATAATGGCTGTACCAATGTACCCTGTCACCAACAGTATACAAGGGTTCCCTTTGCTTCACATCCTTGCCAGCATCTGTCATCTCGTCTTTTTTTTTTTTTTTAAAGATTTTAATTTTTTCCTTTTTCTCCCCAAAGCCCCCCGGTACATAGTTGTATATTTTTCGTTGTGGGTCCCTCTAGTTGTGGCATGTGGGATGCTGCCTCAGCGTGGTTTGATGAGCAGTGCCATGTCCGCGCCCAGGATTCGAACCAACGAAACACTGGGCCACCTGCAGCGGAGCGCGCGAACTTAACCACTCGGCCACGGGGCCAGCCCCTGTCATCTCGTCTTTTTGATAATAGCCATTCTAACATGTGTGAGGTTATATCTCATTGTGGTTTTGATTTGCATTTCCCTGATGATTCACGATGTTGAGCACCTTTTCATGTACTTCTTGGCCTTTATGCATATGTCTTCTTTGAGGAAATGTCTATTCAAGTCCTCTGCCCATTTTTTAATTGAGTTTTTTTTGTTTTTGCTATTGAGTT
Source organism: Equus asinus (assembly GCF_041296235.1). Lineage (NCBI taxonomy): Eukaryota > Metazoa > Chordata > Mammalia > Perissodactyla > Equidae > Equus > Equus asinus. The sequence goes on from NC_091793.1 coordinate 55,443,790, forward strand.
GAATGAGTTTCTTATATATTTTGAATATTAACTCCTTCTTGGAGATAGAATTTGCAAATATTTTCTCCCATTCCATGGGTTGCCTTTTCATTTTGTTGATTATTTCTTTTGCTGTTCAGAAACTCATTAGTTTATATAGTACTGCTTGTTGAATTTTGCTTTTGTTGTTTGTGTTTTTATTGACATATCTAAAAAGTCAATGTCAAGATGAACATCAAGGAGCTTTTTCCCAATGTTTTCTTCTGAGAATCCTAGGAGTTCAGGTCTTACATTTAAGTCTTCGATCTATTCCAAGTTAATCTTTACAAGTGGTGTATGGAGGGGTGTATTCTTTTGCATGAGAATATTGAGTTTTCCTAGGACCATTTATTAAAGAGACTATCCTTTCCCTATTGAGTATTCTTGGCTCCCTTGTCAAATAGTAAGTGACCACATATGCATAGCTTTATTTCTGGGCTTTCGTATCTGTTCAGCTGGTTTATGTGTCTGGGGGCATGCTCTGATCCTGGATATAGTGGTACAAGCTGCCAAGTTGAGGGACATGTGGTGGATCTGAGTCTAGGATGGTGTGATGTCTCATCGGCTCATGCTGCTGGAGTCCAGAGCACCTACAACAGCATGGTCTTTTGTGAGCACTGGGAAGGGCCCCGCAGTGGCTGCTAGGGCTGTTGGGCTCCTCAAAGACACCTCCAGATCCAACGGCTAGAGACTAGGGCAGGCAGCAGTGATGGCCAGAGCCAGCGGTGTGCACACACTTGGCTGTAGGCTCAGCTGCAGGTGCCTTTGTAGTGGCAGGGGCCACTTGCAGACAAATATGTATGGTGGGGGCCAGGGCCAGCAGCAAAGGCCAGAGCCAACTGCAGGCACACAAGTGTCTGTCAACAGAGGAATGGATAAACAAAATGCGGTAGACATATTATTCAGCCATATATTATTATTATGAGTATTATTCAGTCATTTTGGGGCACAACTTAGTCTCATAATACAGAAAAACATCATCTCATCTTTGATCTTTCAATATGCTGTAAGCTTTATTCACAGGAACAGAATGCCACAGTGTTGAAGGGTGTGGAGCCAGACGGGCTATGATAAAATCTTTTATCTACCATTTATTATTTGTATCACCTTGGGCAAGTGACTTCACCGATTGATATTTCAGTCCTCTTGACTGTAAAATAGGGTCGGTAACATCGCCTGTTTATAATATTGTATCAAATATGTGCAAAGCCCAGAGAACAGTGACTTGCACAAAGATGTGCTATCTAAAAAGTAAGCTATTGTTATTATTATTATCATTACTATTAGTGAGTTCATATTTTCTTGTCCTGTATGAAGACTCCAGAGCATTGAAAGGAAAGATTCAGTATATTCTACCCCTGCCTTGGTTGATGGTGGTGTGACACTGCACCACCGCAGAGGGAGAGCCGCTGTGGTCTTCCTCCCGGACCTGCAGTGGATTGTGCACATGCAAATTAAACTTTCTTTATGCCACTAAGATTTGCAGGTTGTTCTTACTACATAATAACCTAGCATTTCCAACTAATAAATGACCCCATTGGGCAGGTTAATAGAGTCTATTAAGAACTGCCTGCAGTCTCCACCAGTTTCTAACTATGTGATCTTGGAAACCCCTCAACTGCCTCAATTTTTTATTTATAAAAAATAAATGAGACTATTATTTATTGTGAAGGATTATTGTGACAGTAAGGAAATATAAACCTTGTAACGCACCTCACATGTAGTAGCTCCCCATCCGTTATTACCCCTTTTAATATTGATTTTGTTCTTTTTTTATAAACCAAATATACTAGAGGGTTTTGTGATAATAAGTTAATATTATAGAGAATTTAGTTAAAGGTTTTAAAAACTACTATCCTTCTGTAGCTGGTGGGAGTTGACAGGGCTGTAAATTGGAATAATTTCAATGGAGGAAAATTTGACAATATTTTTCAAAATTAAAAATGGTCATACCTACCATTATCTTACACTGTATACAAAAATTAACTCAAAATGGATTAAAAACTTGAATGTGAGGCCTGAAATCATAAAATTCCTAGGAGAAAGCATAGCCAGTATGTTCTTTGACATTGGTCTTAGCAGTATCTTTTTGAATACCTTGTCTACACAGGCAAGGAAAATGAAAGAAAAAATAAACAAACACACACATTGGACTGCATCAGACTGAAAAGCTTCTTCATGGCAAAGGAAAACATCAAGAAAACAAAAAGACAACCCACCAACAGGGAGAACATATTGGCAAATAATATATTCAACAAGGGGTTAATTTCCAAAGTAAATAAAGAACTCATACAACTCAACAACGACAACAATAAAAAAATGGACAGGAGATATAAACAGACGTTTTTCCAAAGAAGATATATAGATGGGCAACAGGCACAGGAAAAGATGCTCAACATGACTAATTATTATGGAAATGCAAGTCAAAACTACAATGAGGTATCACCTCACACCTGTCAGAATGGCTATTAGTAAAACACAAGAAATAACAAGTGTTGGAGGGGATGTGGAGAAAAGGGATCTCTCATACATGGCTGGTAGGAATGCAAATTGCTGCAGCCACTATGGAAAACAGTATGGACATTTCTTAAAAAATTAAAAATAGAAATACTATATATCCCAGTATTCCATTACAGGGTATTTATCCAAAGAACTTGAAATCAACAATTCAAAGAGACTTATGCACCCCTATGTTCATCACAGCATTATTCACAATAGCCAAGACTTGGAAGCAACCCAAATGCCCATCAACAGATGAATGGAAAAGAAGATGTGGTGCATATATATGTGACGGAATACTACCAGCCACAAAAAAGACAAAATCATGACATTTACAACAACATGGATGGAACTTGAGGGTATTTATACTAAATGAAATAAGTCAGACAGAAAAAGACAAATACCATATGATTTCACTCATATGTGGAAAACAAACAAACACATAGATACATAGATGTGGAGAACAGATTGGTGGTTACAGAGGGGACGTGGGTGAGGGGAGAGCAAAAGGGATACAGAGCATATATGTATGGTGACAGATAAACGCTGCATTATTGGTGGTGAAAAATATATGGTCATACCTGTTAACCTTTCTGCTTCTGGATACTTATTCTCTACATATGCATGAATGTGTATGAAAATACCTCTGTCAGAGATATTCACTGAAATATTATTTGTGATAGGAAAGGAGGAAAAATAAACCTAACCAGCTACCAACAGAGAATTGTTTAACTAAGTGATGATAAATTCATACACTTAAATGCTATCAGGCCATTTTTAAAATGAGGTGTCCTGTTCATACTAATAAGGAAAGATCTCTAAGGATATATTAAGTAAAAAACATAAGGTGTGAAAAAGATATAATACGGTCTTTGTCATATAAACAAAAGATATACATTCACAGAATGTCTATGGAGGGTGGAGGATGCACAAACAACTGGTAACACTGTCTTTGGGGAAAGGAATTGTGTTTGGGGAGAAATAGTTGAATGAGAGATGTATTTTCATTGCATTTCTTACAGTAGGTTTTTCTTTCATTTTTACCATGGAAATGGAAATGTATTATCTATTAACACAAAATAGATGACAAGAAAGATGATGTATCAGACATACCTTTGTCATTATACTATTACTAAAGGGATATTTATGGGTAAATGATTGGGTGACATTGACATGAGTTGTTTTGATACATTTGAGAGTGATTTTTACATACAAAAAGGCAATTTAGAAGAATTATTTTTGTTTAAAACTAAATTTTAAAATTAAAAATATTTTTTCCTTTGTGCCTTAAATTTATTCTACAAATTTTTAATTCTATTTCTAAGGCTATTGGACTTTAATAATTATTTCTAAGGAGGCTTTAAATAATATTTGCTCCTATTTCCAAATTTAATTACGCATCCTCAAACCTTAAATAATGAGCTTCTAAATATTATATTAGATTTCTTTTAAAAAGATTTCAGCTCTCTAGATTAAAAAAGAAAATTTCTAAGTATTTAAAACCCTCTTGGGAACATAATGTACACCATGGTGGCTATAGTCAATAATACTGCACTGCATATTTGAAAATAGATAGGAGAGTGGCTCTTGACTGTTCTCGTCACAAGAAAAAGACTTGTAACTATGTATGGTGAGGGATGTTAACTAGGCTCATTGTGGTGGTTGTCTTGCGGTATATACAAATATTGAGTCATTACATTGTACACCCAAAACTAATATATTATGTCAATGATACAATAAAAAAAAAATAAAAAATAAAAGAATCAAAACAATAAAAGACCTCTTATAAATATAATAGATAAAACTTATATCACTAAAAATTTAGTAAGGCTTCAACTTTAAGTCACTAGTCTAAATCAATTACTCAATTACCTATTTTTAAATTCTCTCTTAAACGACTGTCACTCTAATAACCAAACTGTATTAAACAATATAAGTGCAAGAATATTAATGATTATATGAAATAGAATCTTGAATAAGTTGGGTAATTATTTTACATGTGCAGAGAGGTTAAGCAACCTAAGTTCCTATAACTAGGTAATAGCAAAATTTGATTTGGGTTTATCTGATTCTAATTCTTATGACTTTCATACTATGTTACCTGCCTTGCCAGATACCAGAGACTGGCAAAAAGGAAGTCTAGTAACTCATATATTTAGAAGTTCAAGGACTAGGGCTGGCTTCAAGTGCAATTGATATTGGGGTTCAAAAGATATCTTCAGTCTCCAGTTTTACCCTCATACTCTTGCAGTTTTGCTTCCTTTGTGTTGGCTACAGTTTTAGCTGCGGAAAGAGGCCTATATCTACCTACCATATAATCAAATGCTGGTGTTTCATTTTTCTGAAATTCTCCAGCAAAGATCTCATCACAGCCTATTTCGCTATTTTCGCAATAACCACATCCCTGAAATATAATCACTAGCCAGGGAAATAAGATATGCTAATTCACATAGAGGTAAATAAAGTCAACCTTTTGTATGAGAGATTCTATTTTACCAAATCATGTGGATTGAGAGTGACAAATAGATGTATCTACAATAGAAATGCTGGGTTTGCAGAGGTGCAGGTGAGAAGAGCTGTGATTTAACAAGAGAATTCTGAAGTGGATTCTGCCCTCTATGCACTCACTACACTTGTTATTTGAAGACTTTTCAGAATTCCTGAATCACCTGTTAAAATTGAAATGTCTGCTTTAAGCTTAATAAACTACTACCTTTAGTGTGATCTGGGGGAAGCAGGGGACTGCGGCCTGATTTTCAGCAACACAAGTTTTCCAAAGTAAATGACAGTGAATTCGCAGATAGCTAATTTGAAGAATCTCAGTAGAGAGAACTGGATAAAGGATGCGGTGAAGTTTAGTCAAGTGACATTTCTCTTAGCTGGCGTCAGAGCCCCAGTTATGCTGCTCAGTATTGGTTCAAGGTTGGGAGACTAAGTCACTAATAAGAGCAAGTTGCTATGCCCGTGTAAGAGGAACTGGACCACATGGCATGTTGTTAAGATGGAGTTAGTGGAAGGTCCTTGGTATCAGAATTCTGTGAAGCAGTGACCAGGACTTGGTCAATGCAGGGGTCACAGCTAGAGTAGTAACAGCAGACTTCATAACAGTGAGGATGTTGGGCTCTAATTTAAGTCTCTCCTGCCCAATGTTGGTATTACTTCTGATAAAAATGGATCCAGGAAAGAGGTTTCAGACATGAAGAAATTAGCTTTGGAGAAACGGGACCTGAAAATTTCTGATGAAGTTGCCATGTATCCTCAGAATTGTTCTCTTGGCCCCTTCACTCAGAATATAGCTTTCCTTCCTTTTCCGAAAACACTATCATGTCTTATATTTTATATTCTGAGGGTTTTTTCCCAGCTTTATTGAGATAAAGTTAGCAACAAACATTGTGTATGTTTAAGACGAACAATGCAATGATTTGATACATGTATATATTGTGAAATGATGACCAGAATAAGGTTAGTTAACACATCCACCACCTCACATAGATTCATTTTTTTGTTTTGTGGTGAGAATATATTAGCTCTATTCTCTTAGCAATTTTAAGTATATAATACAGTATTTTTAATGATAGTTACCACACTGTACATCAGATCCTTAGAACTTAAAACTGAAAATTTGTACTGTTTGATCAACATCTCCCCATTTCCTCCATCTCCCAGGCCTTGGAAACTACCAACATACTCTCTGTTTCTATGAGTTTGGCGTTTTTAGATTCCACATATAAGTGAGATCTTACAGCATTTGTCTTTCTCTGTCTGACTTGTTTCCCTTACCATAATGTCCTCAAGGTTCATCCATGTTGTCACAAATGGAAGGATTTCCTTCTTTTTTACCACTGAAAAATATTTCTTCATATATACATATGTGACATATATATATATCACATTTTCTTTATCCATTCCTCTGCTAACAGACGCTTAGATAGTTTCCATGTCTTGCCTATTGTGAATAATGCTGCAATGAACATAGGAGTGCAGATGTCTCTTCAAGATAGTGATTTCATTTGCTTCAGATTTATACCCAGACAAGGGATTGTTGGATCACATGCTAGTCCATTTTTAATTTTTTGAGGAAACTCCATACTGTTTTCCATAGTGGCTGCGCCAATTTATAGTCTCACCAATAGGGCACAAGGGTTCCTTTCTCTGCACAGCCTCACCAACACTTATCTCTTCTCTTTCTGATAATAGCCATTCTAATAGTTTTGAGGTGATATTTCAATATGGTTTTGATTTGCATTTCCCTGATGATGACTGATGTTGAGCACCTTTTCATGTACCTGTTGGCCATTTGAATATCTTCTTTGGAAAAATGTCTATTCAAGTCCTTTGCCTGTCCTAAGGATTTAAATAATCAACTGAATGTGTATGTTTGTGTTAGTGTTCTTGTGAAAATTACCCTTTTTAAGAATTAGTGTAGGCAACCATAAATCAACTGAATAAAATTGATGTTAGTTGGGGCCCACTTGGTGGCACAGTGGTTAAGTGTGCACACTCCACTTTGGCGGCCCAGGGTTCACCGGTTCGGATCCCGGGTGCGGACATGGCACCACTTGGCAAGCCATGCTGTGTCAGGCATCCCACATGTAAAGTAGAGGAAGATGGGCATGGATGTTAGCTCAGGGCCAGTCTTCCTCAGCAAAAAGAGGAGGACGGGCAGCAGATGTTAGCTCAGGGCTAATCTTCCTCAAAAAAAAAATTGATTTTAGTTAATTATCAGAATATTAGAAATGCTGATTTATAACCTAAGTACAAGAATATCCTTGATCATACACAAATTAGTTTGCAAAGTAATTTAGGTACTTGAATCACTGTTGAAGATAAGAAGGCTAACTCTATTCTTGTTTTGAAACATCCTGGTCAAATTAGATAGAGCCTGGAGCATCTTGTAGTGGCAGAAAGTACAGAAACGATAAAAGAAAAAAAACCCACAATGATGATGAGGGGACACATCAAAGAGCCACAGAGTTGGCTCACTGAAAGAGCTCCCAATGTCCAAAACTACAACAATTCAAATAAAGAATAAAGAACATGGACATAAGACAAAGATGCAACAAGATATAGTGGAAAGTGTGTTAAACTTGTAAATGGGCAGTCCAGTTCTGGTCTTAATTCAGCCACATCGTAAAGCATAAATTCTTCACCTCTCAAAGACTAACTAACTTTCACAGATGATTCGCATTAGAAAAGGCCCCTTTCCCATTGCTCTGGTTTCCATAAGAAGAGTATTTTCCACTTAATACCCCTAGCCTCTTGCCCTACCCTTACTCCTTGCAGCAATGCAATGAGTTTCCTTGATGGTGGAAGATATTCGTTAATTCATGATCCTTGATTGAATGAGGATAACCTAGAAATGGTTCTAAATGGGAGATAGTTGGTGTCTTATCCTTTCTTTTTTACTCTAGACTGGTGTGAGGCAGCTGTAATGGCTGAAGCATTGGCTGTTTGGGCAAAATGTTCACTATTTTTCTGTCTTCTTTCCTGAGCCTTTGCCAGAAGTACCACCAGCACACTATATACAAGCTTAGGATTCTGCCTTCCAAGTCCTGTGAAAGTAGGTTCTTCCAACTTTGTAAACTCTCTAGAAGAGGTGGGTTGAACAAAGCAGTGTGTAATTTGATTGTCCTACACCCAGCCAGGCAGTGAGGACTTCTATTTGGCTTTCACACCGTGTCCCCCATATTAGTTTCCTCAGACATGTAGGAGATGTTTGGAGTTACCTCCTGCCTTTGAGGTAGTGCTCACTGGTTCATAAGTTAAATGGGAAAAGGGAGATGTCATTTACTGAGACCTTCAAACCAACCTCAGCATTCCATAAAACCAAATGAAATCGTTTATGCTGTGGAAGGTTGAAAATGATAAGTCATCCTATAACTTGTTACCACAGTAAAGTTGGAACTTCTGATAGTAATGGCCATGTGTATTCTACATCTATGTAAAAAATATTGAATTGTTACAACTTCTAATACTATCCAAAATAATGAAATTCTCAACTTGTTTAAAGTTTGTAGCAATCTGCTTAGCTTTATAAAGTGGACTCTCAGATATTTCTAATTGCCAATTATTTCCCTCTCTTTTTGCCTGCTGCATGTTCAATATAAAACTATGCTTTTAATTAACTTCTGCTCAGTAAATAGGTATTCAGATGCACATTTTGTGCTTCAGAACCACAATTAAAGCTGTAGGGTTAGTTTTTGCAATGTTATTCTAATTAAAATACTTTTAGCTGTATTTGGTATGCATTAAAATGTCAAGTAATTGACAGCCCATAAGTGAAAAATTGATCCAATTATCAAGCCAGCCAGAACTTTTTTCTTTTTTCAACTGCTAAGATTTATTATGGCCATTAGAACTACAGATGTTTATATGTTTGCTTTTAGTAATTGGAATTCATTTAACTTTGCTGTGCCCTCGGTGTTGTTTCTGCTCTTCAGTGGGATAGACAATTCCTCAATCTTTGAAATGCACATTTAGAAAAGACCTCCCGAATCTCTCTTCACATGGAGTAGATAATCACGCTTTCATTCGAGTTTAGGGGATACATTTTTCTTTTCATGTCTCCAGATGGTCCTTTTGGTAATGAATCACAGAGGAACACAGCTTGTCCTAAGATATGGCTTCTCGACATCTTATTTTTTAAATTAATAATATAAAGCTTTAACAAATTAATTTAAGACATGCAAGTAGAATAAAATGAAAGAAAATATAACAAATGTTAACTTCTAGTTGCAGCTATTTGATTAGTCTTTCCAGCGATGCAATAAAAATATTTAATCCTCTCAATGAAAGTCAGCCAAAAACTCGCCAAAATATTAATGTTATATATAGACTTGAAATGTAATTTAGAAGAATTATTAGTAAAACAGAAAAGAAAATTGAGGAGGATTAATATTTATTCAGTTATTTATATCATTATTTGATCAGTACTGTGGGGGGACCAGTATACATTCTTTACTAAGAATAAATAAGTATTAACCAATTAGATAAAAGTCATTTCAGAGTAGCAGGTATTAAATTTATTTGTATTTGGATCTAATAACTATAACTGGAATAAATATCAAACTGATTTATTGGTTTTGGATGCCATAGATATATTATTCCACTGATGACATTTTACACAGTGTGACGCTGTATCTAAGTAGATGTGTCTAAATCCTAAACAAGTCTTCTCTTACCCAAGATCTCATAATAACATTCGTTTCTTAAAGTAAATGCAAAGTTCTCAGCTTAGAACACAGTGCCTTTCATCACTGGATCCCGGTCCCTCCATTCCTCCAGCCACGTTCCTGAGAATCCTGATCCAGGCCACCCAGTAACATCCAGGACATCTCCCTCAATCCCACTTCTCTGCTTTTCCCTCTGCTCTTCTCTTATTTCCTAGTAGTCTTCACTCCGACTATTCAACAGCTCCAAGAAGACCAGGCTCAAAACTTACTTTCACCAAGAACATACCTTTATGAACCTATCCCAGAAATAAATTTTTTCTTATTTTAAATTCCACAATAGTCTTACAGTATGCGCCTCACTATAAGAAATGTATGTATAGTCAATTTTCACGATTCATGGTAGTTATGTTTTATAAAGTCACTGCAAACACTGAATCATTGTTTCATGGTGAAATAAAGAGTGAGGTTTCTGGGAGCCTCTGGTCATAACATTTGCTTAACTGATCAATAGATAATCTTGTTTCATGTGTGTTTCTGTTTCAAGACATTTATTTAACATGTATTGTTGATCCATTAACGTTGAACTCATGGACAGTAGCACCACACCTCATGACTGAATATCACTTATCTAACACAGCTATTTCTCATAAGGCTCATCACAGCCTTCCTGAACTTAGGAAGAATAGGCAGCACTTCAACACTAGGCTTGGGAGCCATTTTAAGCAGAGAAATCACCAAGAAAAAGTACAAAAATGTGGCACTAAATAGAGCATGAAAAGGACACTTTTTACAGTATGAAAGCTGAAACAAGATGTCAGAGTGAAGCTTTATTTGACCTCAATTGGGAATGTGTGCGTCAGCTCAGTTTTTTGCTACACTGAGCATGTGCATGTCCACAAATGAAATGCGTGTGAACGACCTGGAGTATTATTTTGGGGTTGCAAATACATTTTAGAGAGTCAGTGAATTCACAATAATGGAATCTGCAAATAATGAGGATCAGCTGCAAATTTCTTAGTTCCTTCTACCATTTGCTCACCTGCAGAATTGTGTCCTCCCCCCAACACTGATGAATCCATTGTAATACCTTTAATAATAACTGCAGAATGTGAAAATAAATTGTCTCACTTTACACAGATTGTCTCATAAGTGTGAATATTCCTACTGAAATTAACTTGATTATGTAATCTCTGGCCTTATCTGGAAACACGGATTTAAAAGTCTCTGAGTAAAATTTATTTAGAACTTAAAAGGTACTATAAAGGATAAAGCCTAACTATATCAAGTGATAACTTTAGAAGTAAATATAATGACTGAGTAATATTATTTCAGTCTTATAATGTAATTCTGAAACAGCTGTCAGGACAGAGACCACAGGCCAGCAGAGCAATAAGGAGGCTGTTGAAATGATCCGGATCTGAGCTGATGGGGGAGGGGTTGGTCAGGGCGGTGCGCTATAAAGGAGGAGCCATTTGAGACAGAGATTTTTAAGAATTGATTTGAAGCCTTCTCATAAGACAACTGTTTTTAAATTTCAATAACAAATGAAAATAATTTCTGTTCCAGTCTACATACAGCATGCAAAAGAATTTAAAGGAAGCAGAAAAAATTATTATTCTGCAAACAAAAAAATCACATGAACCAAGACAAAGAGAACAACAAAGCTGACATTTATTACTAGTGAACACCAAGGATAATATTTAATAGCTATGATTCCTACTTTAAAAATTCAGAAAATTGAAGTTTCCCTAAAGGAAAATGAATCATATTCAAAATGTTTTTTAAGCATCTTGCTGAATTTCTTGAATTTCTACTCATAACTATGTCCTTGGGGAGTATGGGACTAACAGATGTTAGTAAAAATGACTATGGGGGTTGGCCCAGTGGCATAATGGTTAAGTTCACATGCTCCACTTTGGCGATCTGGGGTTCACCAGTTCAGATCCCAGGTGTGAACCCAAACTCTGCTCATCAAGCCATGCTGTGGCAGCATCCCACATACAAAATAGAGGAAGATTGGCACAGATGTTAGCTCAGGGCCAATCTTCCACACCAAAAAAAAGAGACTGTGCCTTAACAAGCTTCTCCAACAAAATACAAAGTGCCCAAGTCCATAATAATTGCTTATTTGTGTGAAAAAGATTCTGAATCACACATGCATCATCTTCTCATCTATCTCTTAGCTAAAATGATCTTTCCTGGACTACCAAACATTCAAGATACTGCCAAATTGAAAAAAGAAGTATTTTTTGCATTAATTTCCTGTGATTTGTGGGATTTCGGTTTTGTTCATGACAAAAGCCAACGGACAATTTTAATGAACCTGCTTTTTCTTTTTAAAGTTCAATTATGCCACATTCAAATTTGGCCAAAAATACTACCTTGTTTCCTATTTCATTAACGCATGTGTTCAGATTGTTCACCAAGAAGATTCACTGCTTCCTTCAGGTTATTAATATATAATACAATGTAGTGACGCTGGTGGAATATTCTCCAACCTCCTACATTATGTTGATATTAGCAATAGCTGATTTATTTTATAACAGATATAAAAATGATGCTGATCTTTTTCAATTGCTTCTCTCTCCATGGGGAGGAGCCGTCGCACTTCAGAAAGTGAAGAAAGCACAGTTCCAGAGAAAGTTGTCTCTGCTGCTATTTTCATCTGTTATCAGGCCTTTGCAGCTCTGGATCAAAATTCATGCTGGGAAATGAGTGTTTCAGTAATGTCTGTGTTATTACTGATTCTACTCATAATAAACAACCTCGCAAAGCAGTTCTTTTTCAATGGAAGATGTCTCTGTGCCTAACAACGTGCATGGTACAATGTTATGTAATTTACCTTCTTCAGAAATAAAAGAGCCACACTGAATTAGATTTTTGTTTTGTTGTGTTTTTAGAATACAATAGTAAAATGTTCACTGGAAAACCATTGGACAAAATATCCCTAACCTATACGTAACTCTTTTTAAATTTTCAGATACTACTTCACTTCCATAAATATGTAAGCCTTAAATATATTTTTCTCTAGATAAACTTTAAAAAATGCCTTTAAATATTTGGTTGGTTGCAACAATTATACTGAAAAATATGAAATATTTGAGAATCAGTCATTTACTTACTGATTGTGCAAAGTCTGAAAGTACTAAATCTAGTTTGATGTCCTGAAATATTATACAATTAGAAATAGCACATTGTGTTTGATATGCTTACTTAGGAAACAGTCTTTTGATCTTTTTCTGGAAAACTATTTATTATGAAAAAAATGATGCAAAGAAGTAACCAATGGTGTATAAAGCATGTATACTAAACAGAGCCAATACAGGATAAAAATTTTTAAATCAATTCAATTTAGAAACATTAAAACTCAAATCAAGTTCTCGAAGGATTTTAAAAGCATAGAGCAAACTTTCAGCTGGTTACCTGGAGCATCATCTAACATTGTCAGTGACGCCTTGCAGTCCTCATCGTTGCAGTTTGAAACAAACAATAAAAAAATCCTCAGTTTGAAAAATTTGGCCATATGCCAATTTAATAACTCATAATAGGTACGTGTATTCAGGTTCTGTCATGTGCTACTTCATTAGGCTCTTTACATTCCTTATCACCTTTACTTCCTTGCAGAAATCAATAAGGTAAGCATTATTATTTTTGTTTTATAGACTTGGGAGTTCTAAGTTCAGAGAGCACAAACAACTTGAATAAAAGTACACGAAATTTTCAGATCTAGATTTACGTCACTTCAAAGTTTGGACCCTACCTACTCAAAGCCGTGCCTCCTAGTAGCTAAATCCAATCTTCTGCTCTCAGATCTCATGTTAATTGACCTTTCAGGGGAATTTCCCACAGGCGATCACTCCCTCTCGAAACATTTTCTTCACCTGGCTTCCAGACCACCATGATCTCCTATTTATATTCCCATCTTACTGATTTCCAGGAAGTCAAGGCTTTTGCCTCTGTTATTTATTGCTGGATCCTGAGCACATAGAACAGAGCACATCAAGTACATAAGTAGGAAAAAAAGTAGTTATTGAAATAAAAGCATTTTTAATTTCTGGAAAACAATGAAAATATATTTAATTCTTAAATGGTAACATTCAATAAAATAATATATTATTGAACCCTGAAAAATATTAAACCTTTTGCATGTATCTTTCCTTGTAGGAAGAGTTACTTAAAAAACTGATTTTAGATTTAAACATTGTTTAGTGAATATGCATATAGTAGATGATACTGACACAATGCTATAGAAACTTGATATACATTTTTCTCTCTAAAAAAATTCATTTACTCATAAATATCTACCGAAAACCTACTATTCTAGGTTCTGTGGATATAGTGTGGCGAGCACCAGCAAGGCCATCTTCGATTGGGTAGTCAGGAAAGAAATCTGTGAAGATATTTCTTTATATCATTGTATCTAATGCTGATCGACCAATCATTTGAACAAAGACTTAAATGGTGAGAAGGAAATCACTGTGGGGATAACTGGGAACAAGTATTCTAAGTAACATCAAATGTGAAAGCTCTCATAGGATCTACCAGAGGAGAGGCGAGGAGGAAGCCAATATAGGAGAGGAGGAAGGGAGAGAGAAAGGAAGCAATCGACTGCCTGAGCAACAGGATCAGCGAGTTTTGAGTTTGTGCATTTAGAATAATAGTGATAATAGTGATGCCACAAACTGAAATGAGGTTGACTGAGTGAGATGCAGGGTTGGGACAAGGATTGGAATTCAAAATGTGTTCAGTAAAGTTAATTTTGAGATGCTTAATAAATATCTATTTGCATGTGTGTATTTGGAGAGATGGGGATGAAAACATAAATACATACATTTGGCATCAGCAACACAGAGATGATGTTCAAAGTCACTCAATGTAATGAAATCACCAGTGAGAGCATTTAGATAGAGCATATGACAAGGAGACCTCAATGACTGAAGCCTGGGACAGGCAATATTTAGAGACTGACCAGAGGAAGGCTGTAAAGGAGTGGCCATTGAGGGAAGAAAACCAAGCAAGTGTGGTATCCCAGAAGACAAGGTTGTAAGGGTATTTGATGAAGAACTAGATGGACAATAATAATAAAAGTCACAGTTCCAATTTCTGGTCTAGCATGTAAGGAGCTTGGAAGTCCCATCCTCACAACAAGAAAAAACTGAACAAATTGAAATTTAGCAACTTTTCTTAGATCCATCAAAAACTGAAGTCACAGGACAAACAGCTGCTCCAAAGAGTATAGAGACAGACAGTGGGCTAAGCAGAAGCCCGGGAGTATAAACCACTTTTAGAGCCAGCACTGGGGGAGACAAACTTAAACCGTAATTGACAAATTGCTGGAGGCTCAGTGTGGACAAGCTTGAAGGTAAAAACTCCAACGGAGTTCAGTTTTGGGGTCGACCCCACATTTTCATGAGTTTTATCACCAGGTACCTTATCAGGTTCTTACAGTGAAGATCAGAGAAAAATTCTCTCATGTTTCCAGGATAGGAGGACACATTCATAGCATTCTATTCTCCTTAGCAAGGCCCTAATTAGCACAGGCTCTTAAACAACTGAGACCTAATCATAGGACTATAGAACACTTCCCCTCCCCATGCAGCTTAGATCACATCCATAGGGCTCTTGTATAATGACAGGATTGCAATGAAAGAACTGCATGTCTTAGATCTTATATAAGAAGTCTCTGGAGAAATCCAAAGATGCAAAACAACGGCACCAGAGGAAACTTTACCCTCTGACACTACAGTTACAGAAAACAGTAAACACACACTAACTCCTAGCCAGACAAATGTAAAGCCTAACATTAAAGCTTATTTACCTCATTTCCTTTTATCCAGTACATCATGTCCAGCTTTCAAAAGTTTACATAATTTGTGAGATGCAGCAAAACCTATGCTTAGAGGGAAATTTATAGCATTTCATATATGTATTAGAAAACGAGAAAGAAAAAAGACCTAAAATTAATACTATAAACTTCCATCCAGAATGAAGAAATCACAAAGGAATCTTTTTCAGCAAAAACGAAACTAACAACGCAGAAAGTAGATTGGCAAATTTTAGATTTTTATTTCCTAGTTAATATCCTGGGATCAAAAATCTTGTGCATATATTACTGAACACGTTTGATTACTTCTTAAGAATATCTGTTTAGAAGTAGAGTCTTAGGTCCTAATATGCATTTATATTTAATGTTTATAATGCATACTGTTACCAGGGATTCAAGAAATAACACTAATACTATATGAGGATGCTAATTTTCTTGCAAGAATGTTAAAACTAAACACTTTCATTCGTTTTATTTGTTGCCAGTTAGAGAGGTAAATACACTGTATTATAAAATTTTACTTTTCTATAGATTAAGTAAATCTAATTATGGATCAAATATATGCTGGCAGGATCAATTTTAGTTTCTAGAATAAAGTTTAAAGTCTAAATCAATGCCACCCAAATATAGTTCATGATCTAGACTGGCAACATTAGCATCATTTGGGACTTGGGAGAAATGATTATTCACGGACTCCACTCCAGATCTATGAATCCAGAATCTCTGGAGGAAAGACTCAGAATCTGAATTTTACTGATTTTCTTTTATTTATTCATTCATACTTGAGAAGAATCCAATTTTCACCTTGTAACGCCAGCAAAGCTTGTCATAAACTTTTCATGCCTTTTCTTCTTTGTCTCTAGAATCTAGTGTCATAGAGTACATATCTGAAATCTGGATGATTTTGATTCCCTTTTAGGTTTTTGCTTCACCTCCCTGTGCTAGGATACACGTAACTTCACTTCTTTTCTATGTTAAATGTTTAGTCTGGGCATGTCAAGGTATAAATGTGTTTACACCTTCACAGTTGGAAAATCTGTCAATACTTTCATCCATATTTTACTTTCCTGGTCAGTTTTCTTCAGCTGTGACTTTTTTATAAACATCTTAATGCTCAGGTTTCTGAGTAAGTGGTATCTAACATGCTGAAATGGACTCTTGTGCTCTGTTCTACACATGTGCATTCCCTTCTCTGAAGGATATATCTTGCGTTTATCATTATATTATTTACCAATATTTAATATTTGAAATAGATTTTTATCTATTATTTCTCATGTAAATTTTAATTATGGTTTTCAATTTGGGGTTTTTTGCTCATTTTCTCATTTCATTTATCCCCCTTTCATCTCTATTATATTAAAAGTTATTGCTTACAGCAATTCAGTCCTTTATGTTAAAATATTTTTTATCAATTTAAGTGTTCAGATTCATCATATTTGTTTTACACTTCATTATCTTTCTGGTCTTTTTCAGTTTTTAATAATAAATTTTAAAATGACAAAGGAAGAATCTTTCACAAATATCTAAATAAGGAGTCTGCAATTTCTCATTATTATATTGAAACTTTCTAAACCATCTTTACAAATGGCAGTTAAACTAAGTATTACCAGCTCTCAACAGGAGCCTAACAATGTCTCTGGCCACTTCAATGCCAGCTGCCATGAGAAAGGAAATCAGAGTGGAAAGATATAGTGGTCTTAATCAATTACAATTAAAATATCCTACTTTTGCAAGTTTTACAAAAATACTTGGTCATATGAACACATCATTAGGGACCTTTCTGTTGTCTTAGAAGATGACCAAGTTAGGAGCCCAGAATTTTAAGCTTCAATTTGACTGTAAATCCACTTTCAGTCAAGATTATTTGATTTCCCTAAGTGTGACTCTTTCATTGATTTTCCCATAGATTCTTTGCAGGTTCGTAAACCCTATGTAGGATCCTTCTATGTGCTTACTTTATAAGAGTGTTACAGAGAAAAGTTACCAGATTGCATACTCTCTCTCTGCCTTTCCTGAGGAATTTTTCTGTATAATTTGAAATTAAAATTCCTTAGTGATTACAGGTTCTTCTTCTGTGCTTTCACGAAAAGGTGATAAGTAAAGGACAGAAAATTGGTTCTACTAATATTTAACAAATTGTTTTGGAAACAAATTTCTCTAACAGCCATTTATGATCCACTTGTTCCCGTGTGTGTGTGTGTGTCTCTCTCTCTGTCTCATTACATTTATCTATCTTTCCATTTCTCTTTCTCTCTAATATCTACTAGCGTTATTACTAGGGACTTTTTAAAAATGACAAAGAATTATAGGAAGATTGAACTCAATAAACATATGCAGCTTATTATAAAAGTCTCTATGCAATAAACTATTAAGAATGCAATTTTGACATTATCCTTCAGTTCTTAATTAAAGATTTAGTGTCAACTCTTAAAGTAATGCTAGCACTCAATATGCATTCAGAATGTTGAGGATAAATAATTCCAACTCAAATCCTCAGCTTCTTTGCTCTAACAAGCAATCTGAAGCCATTCTCACCTATCGCTTTATAATTCTTGAAAAAGAGATGTGCCCTTTTCTGTTCACAGGTAATGGCTCTGCTTGTGTTGTGGATCTGATCTTCCATCACTGCTTTGAGACTTCACTTCTGAGCAATCTCTCTTCTTTCTGCTCTCCCTGGATTTCTTCTGTAAAGCCTAAAGGCATGTTTAAGTTACCCCCAGTTAAAAACTAGAAGAAGAAGGGGGAGGGGAGAAGCAGATGAAAGAACCAAGCTTCTAGCTTTCATCACCTTACATCTCACTCTATTTCTAGCTTTTCACAACCATTACGTGACGGCGTTGTTTACATTGTTATTGCCAAACTCAATAGATGTTTTATCCTTGTCTCATTTTCTCTCTGTCATTTGTACTCTTGGCCACTCTGATTTGCTTGAAAAAAATTTTCTTCCATTGGTTTCAGAGCCACCACTTTCCCTCGTTTCTTTTTCTTTACAATTTTTCCTTTTCATTTTCCTTAGAATTTTTTCCTTTAGTTGCTTACCCTGATAAATTTGTGCTTCCTGAGAACTACCCAAATAATTTACTCTTTAGCTAAAATTTAAACTACTACTCAAAATGGTGATTTCCAAACCAATATTTATCCCAGGCTTTCTCACCTGTTTATGCAAGATACTATGGAGAATACCCACTTAGGTGACTCGAACCACCTAGATCTCAACATATGTGTGTATATTGAGCTCAGTTTAGGTGTATAAACCAACTAAAGTTCTAGGGAGCTCAGTAAAACCAAGGGGCTTTCAAGTTTGAACATTTTTATATAAAGAAAACTACCTCCTCTCTCTGGCCTCCATTTATAATTGGTTACCAGTCATTAGTGACGATTCTTTTATAATATCTCTTCCATTTACCCAGCCCCAAACAAATATATTTCTATAAAAATTACACATATTTTTTTACAAGATTTTTTTTCCTATTTCCAATTTCTTTTCCTTTGTATCCACTGTTCAAACTGCTGCCAAATTAACTTATCTGGCCAATTATTTATGATATCATTTTATAGGTAAAAGATATTTAATCATTTCCTATTTCCTACCAAGTAAATGCTAATTTTACAATGCTGAAATTTCAGGCTTTAACCTATAATTATCATGAAATAAGCTAATCTGTCCCTTCGTCAAAATATACATGTCTAACATTGATTCAGTAGATGTCTATTTTGGCTTACCCCAAAAGAATCCGCTTCTTATAGCCAGATCCCAACTTTTATCTGGAGAGTTGCCACCCCCAAGTCCATAGCCTTCTAATGTACCTAACCCTAGTCTTGATTATGTTGTTGGGAAGACAACTTGACTTTCTGAGCAATAATTTCCCCTCCCCATAGCAAGGATGGATATGTTGGTCAGAGTTGAGGGGTGGCCATATAACCCAAGTGAGCTTAGTGGAAGTCCTATGCAGTATTTTTATTTTTCATTTGTTGGGAAGGCTTTTTCTATTAGGGTAGTCAAGCCAGTAGCTAATTGGAGCACTGAAGCCTTTAAACCATCATTGGAAGGGAACCAACAGAAAACTAAGCCACAGAAGGAATGAGTGGATGCAGAATCACTGTCATTATGGGGTAGAATTTGTCTTAATTTCATTTGAATTTCAAGGGACAAGTTACATCAGCTCACATTTAAATTGTACCTATTATATCTCAATGCTTTCATCTATTTATATCTTAGCTCAAGTTTACTTTATCAAGTCCTTCCAGACCATTTAAATATGTCTATTACCTAGCTATATTTGGAGATTTCATTTAAATTTCACCTCTTTTGTAAAGTCTTCCATGATTCCCTCAGTTCCCTGCAGTTCTTTACATATGTGCCATATACCACTTTTCACATCCCACCACGCATGATGATTACTTTTCTTTCTGTGAGCTATAGAAAAGTGAAAATAGGCCTTTTTGTGGTATTCAATGAGTTAAGTTAGAATTCAGCTTTTGCCAATTACTTTTTATGCAACTTTGGATAAGATGGTTAATTTCTCTGAGCTTCAGTTTTGATGGTGATTAAATGAACTAATATGTAAGAAAATATTTAGTTCTAAAACTATTATAGAAATATTTCAGCAACATATGTGCCTAACTTTTTATTCAATAATTGAATAGCTATTCATCAATGATATCTTATGTACAAAGCAATGAACTAAGAAAGACATCGCAACTGACACATAATATATTCTGTTCAATCAAGATTTATTTTTATTTCCCTAGTTAGAATAAAACTACAAGAAGAAATGGTCTATAATTTATTTTATCCATCGAAATGCTTATTATATTGCTTTTAACATATTCAATGATGTCTTTAATAAAATTTTAGAAGAAAAAAATTTAGTATGAGAAAAGTTTCCATAACTGTACAATAAGAAAAGTAAGTATCAGATTTCTTTCCATCCTGCTTATTGAAATGTAAGTATCAGTAATAAAGAAAAAAATCTTTAGGGAATGGCTGTACACAATGCCAAAATATCTTTGTGAAGTTGTCTTTTTACTCATGTGGTTGTTGTTTGGAGGAAATGAGTTTAATAGTTCAAGAGTATATTGTTTTCAACAAATTCCATCAATAATATTTTCTTTATCTACTGTATCATGTTCCAGTATGGCAACTTTGAATTTTGTATCAATATAACATTTCCCTAGCCACTGGGGCTTTTAAAAAAATCAATATTAGACTCCTCATTTCTCTACTATTATAAATGCTCATGGCAATGATTGTCAACAGCTCTGAGCTTGTCAAAAAAAAAAATAGCCTCAGGGGTGACTTTCATTCCCTGGAATCTTTGGAAATAGAACGGGGGGCAAGAACTATTCTTATAAATATAAAATGATGCATACTTGAAGAACATTTTTGTAATAGACATGGGCATTTTTAAGCATACTTTAAAGATAACAGATTTTTTTTCCCCAAAAGTTATGCCTTTTATCTTTTAGGTATCTGGTATCCTAAAGCATAGCCATTTTAGCATTTGTATCATTTGTTTTACTGAATTATTTTAAAACATGTACTTGAAAGTCTTTTAATTATTAATATTTTTATTTGCTATATTAACATTTTATTGAGAGAACAGATATATATTATCTCCATGAAAATATAGTTTCTTAAAAGTACTACCATAAATTCCAAGTCATTATTTAAATAAATAGACTTGTATCTTTATAAGTTTAGATATGTAGACTGTAACATGTTTAAAGCAATATGTGTATATACATATATATTGTGTATATGTATAAAATATAATATACACTAGTCTGTACTAACATATCACACACACACAAAGGTTGTATTCCTGACAATCTCTTCCCTGAGAAACACACTTATAATCCTGTAAGTGAAACTTGAAATCAAAGAAAAGAGTTCCTCAGATACTTTTCATGTGTTCTGTGGTCCAAGCCTATCAGCATGATTGAGAGTTAGATTCACCAGGAGGCTTAACTTGCATAACATTTGTAAGACACTTTCAAAAGTGCTCTAGATAGAGACATTTGAAAAGGTCATGGTGAGTTTAATGTACTCTACTTCAGGAGTAAAGACTAGACTACTGATTCAGAATAAAATTTGACTAATTGCACCCTGTATAGCTACTCTCAAGATCCTAATATTTAGGTAGACTTAAAGGAATAGAACTCATAATACCAAATACTGTTAGCTAATTGAAAGCAACTATCTGGAAGGACTTTCATTCATTATTGGGCAGAAAATCCTGACCATGATAAATACTTGTCTAAGCATTTCACCAAAGAATGTCTAGTATTTTTATTATAAAATCAATACCATCCTAACTACATACAGGAAATTATTTGAAAAGTATATTACCATCAATCATTTGGTTCATAGAATAAGTATTAGTAAAAAGCATAATTTGTGCAAATGTCTTTTTATTCTGAAGTAAGTAAAACAGTAAGAGTATCAATTTCTTTCATTTCAAATATCTGTTTTACCCATAGGAAGGGACAACAATTCTCAGAAAATAAATAGGCTTAATCTAGCTGATATGTGGTTGAAGACATTCTGGAAAGTGAATTATACAAAAGTTTAATACTCTAGGTAGGGGAAGAGACAGAAAATCTCAAGTTATATTGTTTCTAAGAAATGTAATTCTTAGCATGCTGCTATATACTAGATTGGGTCAGAGTTCTTAAGTATCAGAAAGTTGCAATTGAATAAAATCCCAAAACAAGGACAAATGTTTTCTATTGGTAACACTGAGAATGAACAAATTTATAAGAAAAGAATAAAGGGAAAGGAAATAAGTGCCTTTGAGAAATCACTGTAGGGTGAGGGGATGTTTGGGGAAGAAACTAACAACCAAGAAAAAGGAAAGAAAGACGATCATAGACCTAAAAATAATCTACTGCAAAATCTAGAAGAAAAGGTCACAAGCCTGTTGGTTTGTATCCTCAACAGAATTCAGAATGGCTTGACCTCTAAACCAGGAGTAAACAATCATTAGGACAGAAGACATTGAAATGGAAATTCTGCAGATTGAGTTGAAAAGTCAACTAGATGAAGAGGGTGCTTTCAAAATGAGCTGAAACTGATTATCTAACATAAATTTGGAACTTAACATTATTATGAAAGGTTGCAAGAATACCAACAAATGCAATGACAAAATTAAATTTTTACTGAAATTAATAAAAGGTAAAATTTACATTAAAAGAAATCAAATCACTGACCTAAAGGTCAAACAGGAAAAGTTATCCAAAATTTCAGAGTGAGAAGACAGAGACAAACAAGATGTAAGAACATGTTAATATAGAAAAGGGAGACAGAAGAGCAAATGTTCTAAGGAGAAAGGAAAACAAATGAAAAATAAAATCTAGGGGCCAGCCTGGTGGCATAGTGGTTAAGTTTATGCACTCTGCTTCAGGGGCCTGTGTTTGCCAGGTCGGATTCTGAAGGTGGACCTAGTGCTGCTTACCAAGCCACGCTGTGGCGGGCATCCCACACACAGATAAAGTAGAGGAAGACAGGCACAGGTGTTATCTCAGGGCCAGTCTTCCTCAGCAAAAAGAGGAGGATTGGCAGTGGATGTTAGCTCAGGGCCAATCTTCCTCAAAAAAAATATTAAAACAAAATAAAATCTGGGCAACATAGATCTAATATTTTTGAAATTAAATAAGATCTGTGTATTCAAACTGGTATTTCATCTCAGGATAAAATCGAAAAAACATGTTTGGAAGTATTTTGGAATGATTTTGAATGACAAGCATAATAACATAAAACTTTATAAGGAAGGAGATGAAAATGAGATTACTTTGAGTATTTTTAAGGAAGAGAAATAGCAAAGTTCTCATTGCTGTCTGCTCTTTTAGATTACTTCTTTAAAGCTTTTGTTTAGGGACTTAAAACTCACTCTTAGAGTAATATCTTACTATATCATGTTTAAAGTTTCCTTCATTTCCTTTCCTTCTTTCCTCACATAGTCTTCAAATTCAGCATAAAATTTCTCAAGCTATTCCCTCACACAAACATTTTTATCACCTACACTGATTTTAAGAAGTAAACTCCAGCCTCCTTAGGACAGCGTTCAAACCACACTACACTGTTGGATTCAAATGTGGAATTGGCGTTATTGTGTAAGTGGGAATCATCTCAAAGTATCTTCAAGATATTTATAGTGACTCAAAAATTTTATTGAGGAATACTAGAAAATTATGTTCATAAATTGACTAATTCTAAGAATGTGAAACTTTTAGGGGAAACTTAAAGGATTAAAAGGCTCAGAAGTTAGAACTGTAGGAATGAAAAGTAGAAAAAAGCAGAGGCAAAATCACACATACATTTTTTGCATTTTTAAATATTAAAATTCAAAAATCTCCAAAAAATAAACTTTATTGTTTCTTATATATGGTCAACATATATCATTAATTTGTATCAGTGTGAAAACCTGATTTTTTCCTTATAAATTAAACTGTCACTCAGGACCTGACGCATATTGGATACATCAGTGGATTAAATTATTTAATGTAAGTGTTCATTCCTTTCAAATACATGAGCTCCAGTAAAGTAAACCTACATGAATTTCGAAGAATATTAAATGATTGTTTTTTCTTTCAGCTATTTTTACTGATGCTGTATATTTTTTAAAAAAATAGAAAAATGTTAGGAAATGTGGCTTAATTGGTGATTTTTCTTTATAGTATTTCCTGATTGGAAAGAGAAAATCCTGTAGCTCTTAACCATGAAGAACACTAACATAATAGCCTTTATAACTTGTAAAAGCAATTTTAAGGAAAATTTACTGAAAAAAACGTACGTTAGTTCTTTCCATTAAGATGATTTCTCATGAGTTACACTTGTTAACAGAATAAGACATAACGACCTTTTTTGCCAAGTATTTGGGACAGAATCAGTTTGCGCTCTCTCTCTCTGGGTTGTGTAACTGACCTCTCAGCTACATGACTGTAGTTAATTAGATCACAATTGACCTGTGCGTCTGATCCTCACTCCTCCATTTGCACTTGCCAACCTGGACTGATAATTTCCTACTAACAGGCAAATTGCATTTTGTACTCCTTCACCATGATGCAAAAAACAAACAGAACAAAAAGCGCACATTAAAAAAAACCCACAAATGGCACTGATGATGCTAGCAAACATATATTCTATGAGGAATCTTGACAAATCCTAAGTGTGAGAAACCAAAGTGGGGTTCAGGCAGAGTTTAGGAATGGAATTTTAAGGGAATTTCATAAATGACATGGTACTAACAAAATAGACAGGAAGTAAGCAAGACATTGCTGCCTAAAATAATGCAAAGTTCTACTTCAGAGTTTCAATGAATGGATACTCTTGAGTATGATGTTTTGTATTTTCAAGTAATAATTTTATCTGATTTTAAGAAAGTACATTCTCATTTAAAATTTGGAAGCTAAAATGAAATATAAAACAAGAAGAACGACAATGCAGATTAATATTACCAGTATACCACCATGCAAATATAAACGCAGTTAAATTTTTTTGTTTCATCAAGATAATAATTACTCTATACAAACTTTTGTTTTTGTTTTTAGATGTATGTGGACCTTTATCCACTTTTGTTTTCCTTTGAACACATGCTTTTTTAATCCCTGCTCGTTTTCTATCACATGGACAGACCATGAAATGGTTCAAGTTTAGCACTCAGCATAGTACTTGAATTATAGTAAGCTCTCAAGAATTATCTATTATTTTTATGAGAATTTTCATTATTCAAAATTATCTGCTGTTATAAATAATACTTTGATGAAAATTATCAATATAAATATTTGTCTGAATGTCTAATTCCTTGAGATAAATTCTTAGGGAGAATTTTTTGGAAGTGACTAATTCAAGCGTCTCAATATTGAAAGTTTATTATCACATGTCCCGCTACTTTCTATTGGTATTATTTTTATATGTCTAAATTTATCTATGAAAATATAGGAAAAATATGATTTTTGTTTAATGTGAATTTCTCGTTATTAACAAAATTAATTATAGAAAACTCACTAATTTACATTTTTATTTTTCTATGCATTGTTCATATTTGGAGTTAACTTCTCCTTTAGAGCAATGGTTTTCAAACTATGCTTGGAGATATAAGGATCCATCTTCAGTGGCCCCATGAAGCCAGGAGAGTGGGCGAAAAAGAGCTGGAGGAGCACAGTGGGTGCTCAGACTCCAGACTTCGACTGAGCAGGTGGCCCCTACCTACTGTACAATCTGGCCTTTGTCTAAGGCTAAATGTGTAGAAGATGTTTTGGCAATGACTATGTTTTAGTATTAGTAATTGATTACTAATTCGTAGTAGCTTTATATATTTTAGACATCTTAACCCTGTATTCTTTATAAATTTTTGTGGCTTATCTTTGCTTGTGTTTGACAGTTTGCAATGACATGAAATTGTTATTTTTAAGTAGCAAAATATATGAATTCATTTCATTCATAATAACAAAAAGTATATAATGTCTAGCTTTACAAACCAAGACCATTAGGAAGAAAAGCACAAAACGTTGCCAAGAGACTTTGGAAAGAATAGTCTTGACTAGAAGGAGAGGGATAGCGTGTTTATAAGTGGAGATAGCAGCCATTGATAGATCTTAGGCTGAGTTCCATTGGAAACTCAGAGGAAGATTTGCTGGAAGGCAGGTTATTGAGGAGCAATTTTGGTAACACCACCTGTGAGGAAATGGGAAGTGGGATTAGCGAGACAGAGACTTTGAACCTTGCTCCGGTTACAACAATGTCTAAGCCAGTCCCGCGGGAAGCTCTGAACCTGGGATGGTCTTTTAGAGGAATCTTGAATTGAGGCAAGGGGTCTGGACATTTGTCCAGACACTCCATATTAACCCAGTCATTGTAAATATGTGCCCTGGAGAGGTGGCTTAACCTTGAGCAACTTTTAGGGGAGGAACCCAGATGTAAACTATTAGCAACCAGCATGCCTAGTAGCTCGGGTAATGACAACCTGGGCTCTGCGAGGGGATCTGGGCTGCACATCTTAGCATCTGCTATTTTGTAAGATATCAATTACTCTCTTATAGAACTATTGGCAATATAAATTGGTATAAATTTTCTGTAAAGACATTTTGGTAATGTAAATCAAATTTTTCCCAGTTTGCATCTAAAAACTTTTTCTAATAAAATAATCGAATATATGGCAAAGATTTATAGGCAAATATGTAAGATTTATATTCTTGCTCTCTAACTATAAATAAATATTAATACATAATTATAACCAAACTGTAATATTATTATAATATACTATGTCCTACAATATATCTAGTATATACTATAATAGTATAATGTACAGATATAATATATGTTTATATATATTTCATATATTATACATATACACATATTTATGGAAGAAAATTTAGCAGTCTTTATATAAATTGCTCCTTGATTATGGAATTTTGACTAAGTTTTTTCCTACTACTTATATTTCTGTGTTTTCCAAATTACCTATGAAAAGTAATCGTACTTTTTAATTAGACAAAATATTAGTTAACCATGATATTTAAGCTTTAAACTGTCTCTTGGCTTCTTCATATCAAACACACAAGTAGAGAAATTTTTTTTTGTTTGATTTCAATATTGCTCTTTTCCAAGTCATAATGGAAGTCATACAAACACATGGAATATATGTCTCCCTACCCTAAGATGCCTCACCAGAGGGTGCTGTAAAGCTGTTTCTGAGATGGGAGGTCAGTTATGCAGCTATTTCCCAAATTTTGATCCAATTATCTGGAATTGGCTTGTCACTGAATTTAATCTTGTCAGGATGGGCAGTGTTGGTCGGGGTAGGGAGCACACGCTTTAGCATTTGATATATGTGACACAGACTCAGCTCTATGTTTTGCCAGCAACGAATCCTGGAGAAAGTTATTTAATGTCTCTATCCTTCAGTCTCATCATCTGCTTACCACAGAATGTCGTGCATATTGAATGAGAGCGAATATATTGAGTGATTTCTAAAATTTCAGCCAAATTTGTGGAAATATGTTGACTGATCAAAAGTGATGGCT
The DNA here is from genome assembly GCF_041296235.1 of Equus asinus. Classification (NCBI taxonomy): domain Eukaryota; kingdom Metazoa; phylum Chordata; class Mammalia; order Perissodactyla; family Equidae; genus Equus; species Equus asinus. The sequence goes on from NC_091793.1 coordinate 55,471,330, forward strand.
ATTTTATCATTCTATGAATTTTCTTTCTTAGAAAGTCATTGGCTCTAATTTGAATACAAACTGAAGGGAAGAACTTATGAAGAGGACTCCAAATCACAGAATTCTTAGAGTAGTTTGGCCAAATAACTCATTTTATGAGTGGCTGTCAACAGTTTACTTTATTCAAAGTAGAGGAAAATATAATTTCTATCTAGTAATTTTGAGAAAATTAGATTATCACTACTATAAATTATTAAATTTACAGTATTAAATTAAGGAGGGAAAATAAATATTCTGAAAATATCCATGTATATATTTATACACGCACACTTTTCTTTTTTTACTGCCATTGGAAATATGTTGCCCTTCTTTGTTGTCAGGTGACGGAACAATGAATATATTTATGCATCGATGTGGTATAAAAGATCTTTTCACACAAAAATATAGGTTTCCAGTACTCTGTGTCCAATGACCTAAGATGAGGAAAGAGGTACATATATTGAGGGCCTGGAAAGCTGACCAAAATCTTCATTAACAGCAAGTTACCAGAATTTTGACAAGCACAGTGCCACCTGAAAATGTATTTCAGGCAATCAAGAAATCATATCAAGGGATCAAATTTGTGCCTTTCCCTTATTATTTAGCAAAGCCACCAAACAATTTTAATATAATTTTATTCTTTTTTCATTTTAAACTATTTATGACTAATTAGAATCATAGTCTTGTAATTCATAATGAGTTGCACATCTGTTTTACAAACATATTCATTGGGAAACTGAATATATTAGCAATATTGTATTTCCTCAGTACTTGTGCTAGATGCTTGAGCCTTTTCATTCTGGAAAGTGATTAAAATTGAAAGATAACCTAAAAGGCAATTTCACAGAGTCCCTGAGATGGACATTAGCAAAGCGTTCTTCTTCAATTAAATCTGCAGGCTAGTGAAATGAAAGGGTACTTCATTCATTTCTGTCTACCCTTTGGCTATGACCTGAGCAAATAAATTCTCTGTCAACAAATGGAGAGTACATATCACAGTTGCTTTACTTATAATGTTAAATTGTGAAAAGCAATTATTTTTTCATAACCCTTCTGGAAATGGATAAGAATTCAGCTCTGATTCCTACTTTATTTTCAAAGTAGCTCTTTGTATAATGTATTGCATAATGTATTTTAATAGATCTTGATGAAAATTATTCTATGCAAATATAATAATATAACTGCTGCTTCATTCATTTCTTCTTGATGGTTTAAGTTTTAAGGCACAGCCTATGTTAAATTGATCAGGTGGCTTAGTACTTACAACTGTAATATCACAGATTTAGGTCAGATATTCAAAAAGATCTTTTTTCTTTTTCTTGAAATATAGCAGTTTATTGAAAGGGAAACATAATTGGACTGACAATGAGGAGTCATGGGCTTGAGTCCAGGCTCATTTCTTGTCCATGTAATCTTGAATAAACCACTGGTTTCTCTGGGTTGTGCATATTTTCACTTACGAAATGTAAAATTATCTTTCAGTTGTTCTTTTTCCCCAACTCTAAAATTTAATGATGTTATGAAGTGTATCATTGAATAAGTTATGCTGAAAATGTAATACATAGCAACCTATTCACTTTCAGGAAACACAGCATAGACAAATGCTGGGTTCCATTAGAATCATCTGGGGTTGGATCCCAGAGAGAAGCCGTATTCAGGGGGCATCTCCTTCTCTCAGACTATTTGATCTGGTGCAATTGTCAACAGGCATAGGTCTGTCTTGTAACACTTTGTTAAATTTTTGTTGTCATTGCTGACAGGCTTTTTTGGTTAATAAAGATTTAATTTTGTTATGTAAAATTTTATGGACATTTGAGAACTGGAAAAGATAAGTGAGAAGTTTTTACTTGTTTCCTTTATTGTGCAACAAGTGATACAGAAATAAAGGCATCAGAGAAGCATCATTAATATGTCGACTCCTCAGTTCCTGCTGCTTTTGGAAATCAGGAAAATTCACTCATCTTTGAATTTCAATTTCCCTTAGGAAAATAAATTGTTTTTACTCTATGTTTTTGAAAATTCTTCCCTTAGGAAAATAAATTGTTTTTACTCTATGTTTCTGAAAATTCCCTTTAAGCCTACTACAAATATAACTTAATTACCTATCGATTTTTAAACGAAAGCTACAAAGACATTCTAATCGTCTTAACTGAATTTTATTTGGATATGAATCAACTTAAAAAAGTCTCACTCAGCCAAGTCTCGTATTTCAGAAGAAGGAGTAACAGAGCATAAATAGTAAGACTTGAAAGGGATCACAAACCTGTGGCTAACAGCCACGGGCATCAATTCTGTCAATCAAATCAGTATACAATCTTTCTAACAATGTTTTAGAAAAATTAAGTAATATAAATTGTCATGTTTTAAAACATTATGTAAGCTATGAAATATCTTGCAAAGGAAAGATGTTTTACCAAATTTAAAACATAAGGCTGTGTCTCCAAAAGCCCTATGTGACCAATTCGTCAGTTGAGCAGCACCCATCTCCTGCCCACATACCTCTCGAAATGCAACATGAAGGACAGTTATGAGATTGCCCTTGTGTTTCATGTCATCTCATACTAATCATTTAGCTTCTGATGAAAATCCATTTCCTAAATAATTGTGGATCTATTCTACACTAATGTTCTAAGCAAAGATTTTAAATGCAAATATATACTTTAAGTGTAATGATGTTTTATTAAGAAAACAAATCAAAGAAAATATGAAATGTAAGATCATAAAGTAAAATGTAAATATAAAAAGTAAAAAGAATATGAAAAACAAAAATAAATATACCAAATCTGAACAGGCTTAAAAGCAGAAATGTTAAGAGTAAAGTTTGGAGAGGAAGCCTTGGTGGCAGAGCATGTTTTCGTGTACATCGAATCGTAGGATTAGCTAGAGGAGAATCACCTCGTAGTTTGAGAGCAAGGGGAAGCAGCTTAGAGTTTCTTGTTTTCAAGGAGAACAGAGTGAGCTACAGAAAAAGACTTGGAAAGAAGGGCTAAGCAAAATACTGAGAAAGATAGGAGCTACCAAGTTAAAGAAGAATTGAATCCAGAGGAAATACAATGACTCTGGTGTTCAAGAATGACATGGAACCTGAGACAGCACGACTAAGCCGCCTGAGACGAGTTTAAGATTGCTGCCCAGGAAAGAGTCCTTGCACCTGAAAAATCAGACTACAAAAGCTGCTATAAATAGCAATTAGTAAAAGGAATTCTTTTCCCATTTCTTTACTTTTGTGTAATTTGTACTTAATTTTACTTCAGAGTTAAAATAATCTACTTTGAATAACATGGATTGACTTGAAGAAGCTGGTGACTTCTTGAAGAGAAAAAAGGAAAGAAGTGCAGTCTAAGGGCTTTGTTTCTTAGAACAGAGCGTTTCTGAACCCGTCAGTCTTCCTTTTGTGGTGGTAACATCCCAAGGATTGCCTTTTCAGATGTTCATGTGCATCAGTCTAATGCCATCATCTTTGTGGTTTCAGTTTAATAACTTGGGAGTTAAACCATATGACAAGGATATAATCTACAATACACCGACTTGATTTTATAGACTGATAAACAGTTTTGCACCAACCTCCCCTTATTTTGAAAGCTTATTGTTTTCTTCTGTTTTTCCTTGTTGTTTTCCTTCATACTTACCATATCCAATTCTATATGCTTCATTCATTATTTATTGAAGTTTTCAAAACACTTTCCCCAATAAATTCTCTGAATTCTGGAGCTCTTCATAGGCCATAAAATAGAACTAGCAGAAAACAATAGTCATCTTAAACTCCGGGAGTTTTTTATTTTCTTCATAAATCAGTGCCAATTATTTAGGTTCAGTGAAACTGCAAAATGTTAATCTCTGCATAGTAGAAGGATTTGATTATGATCGAAGTTTTAAAGTACTAACACCTAATTTTAAATCCGACCTAAGATTTTAGATTTCACTGGCTACAGCTTCTTATAAAACCAACTTTAAATTCCTACTAATTCCAAAATTATGATGTAGTTGAATGTTCATGATGACCTTAAAATATTAACTATGAAAAAAATATCTAATGCATGTTACAGTATTTACATTACTACCCTTCCTTAGAGAATTTACATTTTCCAGCAAGCCTAGGTTATTATTCACGGTGACAGAAAGAATTATTTTTGATTCTATCTTTTTAGTATGTGTCTTGAATTAATATATGCCAAGAGAGAACCAGTTGAAGCTATTTGGTTTTGAGAGGGAATAAAAAGTTCACAAAATATCATTGCAGACTCAGTTTTATTTCCATTGATATTGTGCTTAGAACCAATTATATTGAATACTATTACATTGACAGTTTGGGAACTTTCATTGTCTTGCTGCTAAATATTTAGATGCTTTTTGTTCTTTTGTGTAATTTTTAATCTGACTCCTTAGCTTTCTCTTTACCATGAGGTCAGCAAATGATCTAATTTGGACATGGCAACCTTACTGTTCACGTTTTTTTCATGTAGTTCTACCAGGACAGTTTTTTTTTTAACTGTATTAGTCTGTAGCTTTCCTAAATATTCTATTACTCTACCTCGATCTGGAAGCTCTGCCTTGACCTTCCTTGTCTTCATTGCAGCATGGTGGAAATCAAGGGTTATTTGAGGCCATTGGCTCTTCCTTTCTTTGCAGAGGGTTTAAATGATTATGCTCAATGTCTAGGACAATAAACACTAAACAAACACATGTGCAATGCTGTGCTCAGCACAATTCTAAGTACATCACATACATTATTCCTTTTGTTTCTATCAATGTAATGAGACCAGCGCCAATATTAATTCTTTTTTTTTTTTTTTTTTTGAGGAAGGTTAGCCCTGAGCTAGGATTTGTGCCCATCTTGGTCTATTTTATACATGGGACGCCTGCCACAGCATGGCTTGATAAGCGGTGCATAGGTCGTGCCTGGGACATGCCTGTGAACTCAGGCTGCCAAAGTGGAGTGTGCAAACTTAACTGCTATGCGACCGGGCCAGCCCCCATTAACTCCTTTAAAACTGAGGTTAACTAATTTGCACAAAGGCATGAGCTAGTAAGTAGCTGAGCCAGGCTTTGGACTCAAGCAGGATTTCCAGTACCTTGGCCAAAACCACTATACTTCCTGTAACATAGTAAATTGTTTATGAGAGCCGAGACAGAGAGGCGAAGATGGAGGATGAGGTTGTTTATAAGACTTTAAGCTGCATGGTTTAAGGTGTACTTAGAGTGACAAGATCCTCCATACAGGGACTGCAAACTCAACAAAGATTCTAGTGCTCCAGTTTATCATGGAAGCAGTTTATAGCCACTGGGGACTCACCAGCTGTCCATAGGGCCTCTCAGAGTTGCGGGTTTCCAATGTAGAATAATGGATGATAGAAAAGATTAAGGTTTAAATAAGAAAGGATAGAATTTATAAAGGGATAGGAGAGGCAGAATTGCACTTAATGAGAACAAAGGAAGATGTGATTCTTGTCGTTTTCATTCTTCCCAACAAGGACAAGTTCCATTTTAGACTTATGAGGATTATTCTATTGGCATAACATCTATATGAAGATGTCAAACAGAAAGCTGAAAAGTCTCAGCTTTAGGGACTATGTTGGGAATGGCATGATGGTCTGGGGAGTCTTCTCCACATAGGTGAATTTTTCTTACAGAAACTTATAATTTATATGCTATTCAATGAGTGAAAAATCAAGGCTTTCTGCTATTTCAGCTCGTAGAGAAACTATGTGAAATCTGGAAATTCTCAAGAATTAAAGATAATTTTCTATCTAGAAAAGTCAAGATGATCAACTGAATATCTATTAAAATTAGCAACACTAGAAATGTGGCTGGCTATATAGCTTCTTCTTGTTTTACATAAATAAAATCATATTATGCATATCCATACACTAAAATAAACTATATATAAGACCCTCACCCAAATGTTAACATGGCTTACCTTTGGTTATGAGAGTGAGAAAATGTGAGAGAAGAGTTTTCAGTTTTTTATACCTGCATATTCCTGAATTTTTAAGAATAAAAGATATATTTATTTTAAAAATGTAAAACAAAAGTAGATTTTGTGGCAAGTTATAGTTAATTTTATCTGGAACATTGAAACCTAGGCTTAAAATGCTGAATCTAATTCTGTCTCACCACTTCTGCCTCCCAGTTCCCACCTGTTTATCAGAATCTGGTCAGAGGGGCCCCAAGAATCTGTATTTTAACAAGCTTTCCTCATGCTCTTTGTCCAGACTAAATTAGAAAGTCAGTGCTTTAGAGGCTAGTTTTAGTACAGATCTAAGGACAGAAACCAAACTGCAATAGGAGAATGAGTGAATAAAAGATGCAAATATTGAGGAAGAAAGTAAAGAGCAATTTGGAGAAATTTTGAAGGAAAGAGTAAAGAGACAGGGAAATGCTACTATGCTGGGTACTGTAAACTGCATTCAGGAATCTTTCACTAATTAATTAAAAACCAAAATTTCTTAGAGAATTCCATCTTTTAACTCTTGGGTACAAAGGATTTTTGTTTTAACTCTGATTTTGTGTAATTGGTGGAATGACCCTAAGCTAACCAGTTGAAGGAGTAGTCGTCTGAGTTACACAGTGATAGAAGCACCAGGATGCAGTTTCTTTCATCTGCCATCTGTTTCATTGCTCCAATAGACGGACACATTTTTTTACATTGTCCACCCTACCTATAATATCTTTAAAACTTTTCCCACAAGTGGCAATATATGTTTATTTTATCCCTATTAATTTACCAGAACCTGATATTTTTGCTCTTTTTAATATATTGGAGGAATTCACTACTTTTAATAAATCAGAACTCGGCTGATTCTCTTTGGACAGATGGCATTCGTGTTTATAGCCTTAAAGGCAATGTGTGAGCACCTGCATCTGATGAATAACTCCCTATGTATTGTAGTTCCTTCAACATAAATTGTTCAGAGGTAGAGAGAGCTAGTGATAAATAATTAATGAACACAGAAGCAATATTCTCACTTTATTGCCAGACTTAGAGGAAACACACAGTACAAGCTGTAAACGAGGCTTTCCCTTCTCCTTTGTCTTCCCTTTGACTAGCTCTGCCATTCAGAAGACCTCCAGGCTTATAACATATCTTCATTTTATCTTGTCTTTAATTCATTTTGTCAAATGAATATCATGAATATTGAAAGCTTCTGTCCTTCAAATGCCACTGAGATGTAACTTCTAGAGGCAATAACTTAACTTGAATGTGGTGGGTGTGAGTACACCTACTTTTTATTTTTTACTTAAAATATATTTTTTTAATTTGGTAAAGCTTTTAATGGCATTAAATGAAATTAAAAATTTAAAACTTATATTGGTTAATGGGATAATTCTGTGTCACTTCTATATAAATTTTAGAACCAAAGTATGAATATATCTGGCTACACAGCAGTCCCATGGGTTGGCTCAAATTTGGAATTCTTAAAAGGGTATAGTAGTTGAAATTTAACGTGAGCATTTATGGATACAGTGATACAAACATTGATAAAGAGATAATTTATTGTAAAATCTGCCAAGGGACAGATTAACAAATTAAATAACTAGAATTCACAAAAAAATATCCTTCTGCAATCCTTATTAGTTAAAAAAATCTTGATATTAATTATATTTTTAAAACTTGTACTATTGTAAAATTTGAACTTAACATATTCCCCCAAGAATGACGGTCATTGAGATGGTAAAAAACATGGGCCAGGAAAATAAAGCCTATGTAAGTTTGTTCCAGTAATAGTACATTACAAATTATCTCATTTAACGCTCCTAATAACCTATATAAAAGACCACATCTTTTTTATAGATGAAGGCGATGAGGTTAGGAGATTATATACCTTTTTCTAGTTCTCATGACCTGTGAGTGCCCTCCCCAGGATTAATATCTTGAATTGTCTTCCTCTAAAGTTCATATTCTGTCCACTCTACTGTCTCGTAAAATACCTGATTTCACCTTATGTAATATTAATTCTATACACTTGGTGATGCAAGGCTGTTTCTTAGGATCACATATTCTAAGACATCTTACCATTCCCTGGTATACAGAAATGAGATAAAAATGTTGTGCATATTATAGCGCTAGTGTTATAGTTTGGAACATTACTTCTGACCATTTTCATAGTTAGCCCAGTAACTTTAATTCTCTACTATTTTCTTATACTTATCTATCTATCTTTATCTATCTACCTTCCTATCCACCCATCTATCTATCTACCATCCATCTATTTATCTACTATCTCTCATCTCTGCCTGCTCTCTCTCTCCCTTTCCATCCCTCTACCTATCTGCCCAGTGTTTGTGCACTTTCTGTCTTCCTAATCATTACTGAATTTATAATGAGAAGAAGGACCATATTACATTTATCCTTGTTCCTGCTTCAATGATTAGCACAGTGGCATTAAAA